>NC_134365.1:205893745-206201167 GCF_035582795.1 Mycteria americana
ACTTTACCATGTAAAGAGAAGATATAAAGATGTTCCTCGCTCAAAAGAGTGCCTCAGTCATGTATTATAGGAGGGCTTTTACCTCTCTATTTTTATGTGTCTTGGGAGGAGGGGAAATACAGCAAGAAAGCCACAAAATTTGTCATCATTTTCCAAAAAACACTCCTGCCAGCAAAGGCACATAAAGCTTCTGGCTGTGTCTTGTAATTTTTGTTATTATTGATATACTTAAAGTAAACATTTACAAGTTTCATCCATGGTTTTATTATTAGTTTTATTTTTCATAATTAATTCATTCTTTTAATTACAGTCTGCACCATACAGCTGATTAAATTTATAAGCATATCTCCTTATTTATTAGTGGTTATGTTCCTTTTGACTGTCACATTCCTTTATCTTCTCATAGATTCTCTGCCACCTCCACCCAGGATACAGGTTTCTTCCTATCTTTTCCTGCCTGGTAAACGTTACGTGTTTTTACTTGATGTTACTCAAAATAAAGCTTCTGCTCAATAGAGTGTGTATACTGTCCATTTACCATATTTGGCAGGATACTTTCAGCCTTACGTTCACTGTAGTACAGTCAGATTTCGTTTGTCAGTATGGTACAGAAGTTATTCTGGGGAAGTCCGCCACAGAAGCAGTGATAAGAAATAATAAACCATGTCAAACTCATACAGAAAAGGGTCTAATCAAATGTGACTTAAAAGAGTTTATATAGAATCTATTTTCACCTGGAGCTTGATGGGCTGACAGTGATGATTACATGTACTTGAGTGAAGAAAGGTTCCAAAGGGTATACCATTATTCCATCTTGCCATTTGAAATATGGTCGGAAGGGAGAAGAGATCACATATTTATGGATTTGCAAATAAAGTGAATAGTTTCTTATTACCAGTTCAATCTTTTTCCCCAAATAACCCATGATCTTCAGCGTAAAATTGAAATTTCATGTATTTGCAAAACAGAAGGCACACAGTGGCTGACAGGTTCTGGCCAGTGCTATCTACATTTTAACAATACTGCCTGATAGAAATAAAGTTATATGTGAAATTGCATGCAAAACTCACCTTTAAATATTTTCCCCTTTTGGACTCTGGAACAGGCCTCTTGCCTCAATTTGCATGTACTTGGGAGATTATAACTGCAGAGAAAGTTGTGGTTAAGTCAGAGAAATGTCTCTCCCTGTCACAGCAGATGTTTGTTTGGGTTCCAGTCCTCTCAATGTGAGAGACAGAGAAGTCTGTGAAACAGCACTTTATTTTGCCAGCCTCCGGAAAAAAGTTGCATAGCTGTAAATACAAAACTCCTACTAAATAAGATCTATACCTGGGAATATTTAACGTGTAAACTTTTCTTCTCAATGGTATGTTCATTAGTTCTTTGGAAAATGTTCAGATTTTATCATTTGCTTCCAACCTACCTTTTATTAATTCCAGTGGAACTTCTCACGTTGGAGATGCACTATATATCTGTAACGTTATGGACTAGGTTCTGCCTTAGGTGATATATTTATGTTAGGGCATAAGAGTTCCTTCGCACAGAGTGAGCAAGTGTTTCAGGTCCCAGCACTAGTGTGTGTGCCAGGTATCTGCTGGCAGCCTCCAGGGTCAAATGGAGGGAAGGTTGGCTGGAGGAAATTTAAGAGCTGTCTCCTTTGAGAGCGAGTAAAGACTATCACGCTGTCCAGGTTATGTGTACACAAGAGATGTAGGGTATATATGGAAAGAAGAGTTTCTGCATTTGCCAAGAGAATAGATTTGGAGAAACTGGAAAGTCTGAGATATGAAGCAGCCCAGAAGAGGAGGCTCTTGAGCCCATCCTTTGAGATACATGATAAAGACTCTGCTCTACCTCTGCTGTGGACAGCTGGATATATATGGTGGAAAGGTCTGAATAAGCTGGACACTAAGGATGAAAAGGTCAGCTTCAAGCAGCCAAGGAAGGAGGGATCACCTGTCAGCACTGGCAATTGAAAGGTACAGCAGAAACAGGAAATTCAATGTCTTGTGCTCAGGAGGAGGTTTGCCTCCTTCCCCACTTCACCCTTCCTTTAGTTGCCTATATATTCATAATGGCTTCCATCTGATGGACAGGTTCTCCCTGTCTTCTCCTGAAAAAAGCAGGCAAGCTTCCTTGTCTTCTGGAACCACTCACTACCTGCCCTGTACTGCAGTACACTGTGTGGAAATTTGTCCTGTAGAAGGTGGCTTACAATGCTCAGGAGGTTACTTTGGGTTCTTACTTTTCCTGCAAAGGGAAGGATTTTGTTTTGCCTGAGGGCCATGGCTGCAGCACTTTCCATCCCTAGGCAGGACTTTTTTAAAGTGAGAAAGAAGCAATGGCAGACTGAAACTCCTCTAGCCTGTAAGTGCTCCTTACGGGTCTCAATGGACTATCCAAATGAGCAGTCGTGCAGGAGTAAATTAGGTTATGTGGTCATTGACTTTCTTCCCAGATGAGCCTTTTTCTATTTTTTGAGTATTTCCTTTAGTGGGCTGAGGAAAAGCAAAGTTATTTTGTCTTTCTTTTAAAAACATTTTTATTTTTGCAGGACAGGTAAAATCGTTAAGTGTTCACTACTATATTTTTAAGGAATTATAGCTGTTACTTGATTCTTTTTGCTATAAATCTCAGTGTCTTACAGTAACTCACATCCATGAAACTAGCATGTCATTATAGTGCTCTGATTTATCCACTGAACTTTCCACTGGTCTAGCTTTTGTTCCCCATAAATGTCCATTTGTTTCATGATGTTATATGTTTGCCTGTCTGTGCTTTTGAGAGCCCATGGTAAAAACATGATGTCCTGGAATCACCTCTGCTGCTTCTCATCAGTGAGGCTGTAAAACAAAGACAGAAGGGATCTTTGGGGAAATGGTGTTGCTACTGATGCTGGCATCAATTCTCCATAGCTGTCTGTATCCATACCTACCAGGCTTTTCCTCTCATGGGTCAGACTGTTGAAAGCAGGACCATTCCCACCTGGGCTGGGAATGGATTAGTGGGGAGAGAGAATATGTCCAGCCATAGCCCTGGCCTTAAAAGGCCCAAGCACAATATTATCTTTTTCCACCTTGTTCCAGACTTTTCCATGATGAGGAATGTAGGGTAAAGTGCAGGAAAAAGCTCCTTAAATCAAACCTCAGTGAACAAAACAGAACTTCAAAGTCATGCTTGTACTCTCATTTGCTTCTGAGTTTTCATTTCTTATTTCTGTCTGCCAGCTTCAGCCTGAAACACTTTGTTTAATCACCAGATCCTTCTCTTAGCTTAAAGGAAAAAGAAGCTAGACTCGTCCCTTTACTTTGTTAAGAATATCTTTTGGAGCATACTTCAGATTTAGGGCAGATGCCATTTCCACTTTATTTAAAACCAGCAGGAAGCTAAAGGCTGCACTTTCCTTCCTGACCTTCTGCTGAAAAGGCTCTTCTCCAGGGGACTTGGGAAAGGAAGGCAAAGTTGTTCAAGATATCTCTCAGTATCAGCAGAGCTATAATATTAAGTATGATTCCTCACAATAAATTGATAAAACCTGGTAATTTATATCCTTTAATCCTTCACTTTATATTTCTAGTTCATTTGTCATTCTGTATCTGTAATGTGTAAGAATGTAAGCTCTATTTTCAGTTGACATTTCATAATTCACGTGTGTGTGAACATCTGAAATCCCAAAAGAAAGGAAAGAGATTAGAAAAACATTAAATGAAATTCCAGTGGGCCTGAGCTAATATTTATTCAGACTCCGTGACCTTAACACTTTGTACAATGCCTTCCACTATTATCTCTGCTCTGCACTTCACATTACAATCTGTAAGAGCCAAAGGATGAGCTTCGGTTTGCTTGTGGCAAATACTGGCATTGTGACAAGGTATATATGGTATCTGGCTTATCAACAGGCAGCAGGCAGGGCCAGAATTGACACCTACAAATATTTCCCACAGTATCAAGAAAAGTGATGCTTGATAATGTTTTCAAAGATGGTTTCAAATGAGTACTGGCAATCTTTCTCTGAGACAATAAACCATAGATTTGAAGTGTGTTTTCAACAAGTTACATCTATAAAGTTGAAAGATAGTAAGCTCAAAGCGTACAGCCAGAATAACAGTGGAGCTAACCAAAAGTCTCTGCACCAGTGGTATAAGAGAACCTATTGTAATGACTTACACTGGACATAAGTTACTAAAGTAGGCAAAAAGAATTTGTAAATCAAAGCACACTGCATGACATAGAGAAAACATATTTAGTACTTTAGATTACTTCTGCAGGATATTACTCACATATTGCACAGTCTACAAGCCCCTTCTTTTTCCATCTGAAGTGGTTCCCATTAAAAAAGCAACATTTGCCCACAGATGAAGCAGGTTTCAGTGACTCGCTTCAATAAATTTTCCTTTGGGTTGAAAAGGAAAAATGTTTCTGCATCTTGCTGCTTCCAGACTGGTACTTTTGATAATTGCTAATAGGGTCAAATTTGTGGATTTCATACTGAAAAAGCACTCCTGTATGTTCTGTGAACTTCTATCCCATTCTTTACTGAGGTTTAGTTTATTTTCTCAGCATTAAGCATAAAACCTGAACTTTGCATGTTAATATTGCTTACACCTACCATGTTTCCTTTATTCTCTTGTTTGGTTCTCACAGCTTATCTTTGCTCCTTCACTCTTTCTCATACAAAATATAAGTATCTATCTCCTTCTCTTCACACATATTTAAAAGTATTAAAAGATTTAAAAGTATTGTCTGTACAACTGACTGTCTTTACAACTAGAAATACTAGACAGGTTTCTTTCCTGGACTAGTGTTATAGTCAGTAGCTAGATATCTTTCCTTGAACTGTACTTAATGGGTCAGTACATTCCTGTTTCTAAAAGTTTCTGGAGTAGATAATCATAATTTTCCAACTTTCCAAACTTTCAGAGCATACATATTTCTCTATGTAAGATTTCTATTTGGACTAATGATGGGAGTTATGGCTAATTGCTTCTGGATCAGGCTTATTTGACTGTTGATATTCATGCCCAGTTGCTGAAGTATGATTTACAATCAGGCAACAGGGCTGTAAAGCTCATGCCTTAGATTTGACTCTTTTTTTTCAACTTCTTCTGAAGGGAAGAGCAAAATGGATGAGTAGGGCAGTAGAAATGGACATAAATGGATGGTCTTTTAAACAAAATATAATGTGGGGAGATCTGAATTGTCTCCCTGGATTAATCTCTCTCCATAGACTTCCATGGTGCTCCTGAGCATGTTTTGAAATATCTGTTTCCCATCACTCGTGGTGTTTAAGGATATTTACCTAGAACACAAAGAGCATTATGGCACTGAATTTTTAATGTGCTTTTCCTTCAAGAGAAAGATCTATACAAGCATAAATGAACATAGAACTTTTATTCTTCTCATAAGAAAACAGAGGCGTGATCAGTAAAGCATGCTGCTCTGATTCTCCACATTTTTTTTGTACAGGCTTTGTTGGATATAAAGATATTTTCGGAATATGTGTGGCTTGGGCACAGCCAACATTTTGGAAGGCACTTGGTCCTAAAAAAGAGAAAAATTAAAAATATTTGATATATAACATAAATGAATATAACTGATTTTTATAATGCCACTAGTTTAAACTACTTAAGGGTGTGTGTGGGAGGGTGGAGGAGGAAGGTACTCTGAATACAAATTCAGTTCCACTCTTCCTCTTCTTTTTTACCGTTATGCTGTAGCATTGGCTGATGTCTCTCAATTTCTTTTGAACGAGACAGAACAGTGCAATTTAAATGGCATCTTTTTTGTTCCTTATTTCCTGCACAATGTTGAAGCAAAACATATAGAGAAAGGTAATTTCTTCTCCCTTAATGACATTACATCACTTATGATTAACTGCTGATATTTATTTCAGTGATATTTTAGCAATGTTACTGTTGAATGTCAAAAAGCAGTCAAATCTGAGTCACACATTATATGGTAAGCTCTTCCATAGCTCTGTTACCCACAATGAGTTCATGCCATTACATCTCTGTCATTTCAGCAGCAGCCTTTTTTTTTCTCAGTAAATACAAGGTCATTAAGTAGTCAGATATCTGCAATCTAGTAATCCTGATGAAATTAAAGATCCCACAGTTTCACTATGGTAATAAATAACTTATTCAATTTTACAATAGGATGGATGGGTGCCTTTCAATGCAGGACTTGAACAAGGTTGAAATCGAAATATCTTTTGTATACTGAAAAGTATATCTTATTCCTTTGAAATATTAAACGTCAGTTTTTCTATCAGGATAATTTTTTGTTAGATGTCTGAATGCAGGCAGCCACAAAGACTAGCTGTTTGCTTCTATTTTGTCTCTGCTTTACAAATTAAAGCAGCTTGTTAGGAGAAACTGCTCAGAAAGTATCCTAATGAGAAAGGAGGGGCTGAATTTCATCCTTGTGTTCATCACTGAATTGTCGTGTGACTTTAGACAAAGCAGTGGGGTGGATCCCACTGCAATGCTGAAAGGAGGTACTCTACTGACCTGAGCAGGAAAGCTGGTACTCAGGAGTTCTCAGGCCTAACTAGAGGTCAAGTCTAAATACCATGTCACCCTGGAGCAAGGAAGTAATTTTCTCCATCAGAACAATGTGAATATTAGGCAAAGTCCAGGGCAAATGGGTATGTGCTTTGCAAGATAAAACCATTTGGACCCAAATTCGTTATATAACAGTTTCATGGTGCTCCCTTCAGTGTGAGTGAGTTGCATTATATTAGAATAACAGTTATAACTGGATGTGCTGCCATCTAATATCCATATAAGTGCTACTTAAAGAGAATTTAGAAATAGGATTCTCTTTTTCTCTCTCTTTCTTTCTTTGGCTCTGTTAATTACTTAGCAACAGAGCTTATGGTGTTGCAGAAAATGAGGTCGGGGTGACAACATCCTGTAGTTATTTTTACAGTTTAGAAATTTTGCTTTTTAATCTTCACCCTCTTAAAACCCATTTGTTTTCTTTTTAGTAAAAGTACATATTTAAGCCCTGTGCTTTTCTTTAAGACTAAAAGTTCATTAGGATCAGTGTCTCCTAGTACCCCTTCATCACCTTTTTGTTCCTAAATCTGTTCCACTGCACTCCTGCATACCTCCAGTCTTACTGTGGATCGAGGACAGCAGATTCTTCCAAGGAATGTAAACAGAAACCTAAAAGCACTTTATAAGCAGATACTGTTGTCAAAAAATCCTGAGCTTGGTGACTTGTATTTTGATTTTCTGCATGCTATCATGGCTGAAGTCTTTGAGATACTAGTATGGAGAAAATATTTTACCTCCGGGAAAACAAAATGTATGACTAAAAGCTTCAACTGTAAGTGGTCCCAGGTGAAAACAGCCACTGAGTTATAGCCTCTTCTGCCCTCTTGTCACTGCTAGCTGTAGAGAAACAGAGCTAAACGGGGCTAGTGAGTCTATTCTAATATAACAATGAGGTTGCTGCCTTGTGTTAGGAGAGACCTTGTAGAAAAGACTACTCCTACTTCAAAATTCACTCCTCTTGCCTCTGGCTGCTGCTGCCAAGCGGACATCCATACTACTAGATAACACAGGACAGAGTCAGCTCTGTAGCTGTGAGACAGTTGAATGGCAGAACTTGCGTTCGCAAAGCTGCTGCCTCTGCCCCTCCAAAAAAGAGTAACTGTGTCCAATTGCCCTTTGGGAATGGGGTCTGTCACGTATTATCCATTGGGCATTATCTGGCAGAGTGCTAATTTCCACAAACCAAATGAGTGTGTGAGAGCAGGCTAATGAAGGGGTATGAAGGATCACAAGTCAATTGTCTAGCTTATACTATGGATCTTTTTCATTTTCTTCTATAAACGTATCCAGCATGTCTATCACATCTGATGCAGAAAAGAGTAACAAAGCTTTCTTCTACATAAAATGTATCCCATCCTGACCTTTAATTTAAATTGCACAGAAACCTTAAGTTCATTGATTCATGTTGGATATGTTAATTTTAGACATATATGTATGTCTGTGCGCACATGTGGATGCGTAACTATATAATCTCACTAGCATCCTTGCAAATTCAATTTGGTTCTAATAGACAAGCTGTGATGTTTTCTTATCAATCATCATTACCACTGATGTGAAATGATAGGTTAGAAAAGTTGCATATCCTCTGCCTAACAGGAGCCAGGAGATGGCAATTTCAGAGGGAGGTGTAAAAAAGTTTTAAAATAAAAAATAAGGTCCTACAAGCCAAATGATTTCCATAGTTGCACCTCTGAGCATTCAGTAAGATTTCACAGCTGTCAACAAGAACTGAAATTGGCCTGTATGGTCTTTCTTACTAATTGTGATGGAAGGGAGAGAAAGAAGTTGCTCTTATTCTCAGGATTTGTGGATTTTACAGTGGCAGCCACTCTTAAACCTTATAAAAAATGAAAAAGATGGCATGCATACAGTTTCCAAACATAAAAATCTACCATGACTTAGAGGTGTCTCTAAGTCATAATTCAGTGTACTGGGAGGATTCTTCTTCTGTGCAAATTTACTTTGAGTCTGTACTTGGAGTCATGCCATACACATACAATCAAGTCAAATGCTAGCTCTTCCCACTTTACACTGCATCAGATGCTAATGTAGATACACCTATCTAGTCACTAGCAAAAAAAAAGATTACATTTCCTTCACTGCCTTTCTGCTGGTGCTTTAAGACAAGGATTTCAAACTGATATGGAAGCATACGGACAATGTATTAGACTTCGTCACACTCGTGAATATGATGAAATTGTGTCCCAGCAGAACTGGAAAATAGCTGCATAAGTGGCTTTCATCTCATCTAACTTTAACCATATGATTTCATCTGTACTTCTACATGCTTGTTATAGGCAATGGAGAAAGACAGGCAGTTAAGAGAATACACTGTACTATGGAAAGGTGTATATCTACATTAATCACCTTCTGGATGCATGTAATTCTCTTCACTGAATTTGGAGGGAGATTAGAAGTTGGATTCACCTTTCCTAATGCAAATCCTGCTGTTATGTCTACATGTCTACATCTCAGCTGGGCTTTCTTTATAGTCAATGGGGATAAATGGGCATTTCTTCAATGTGATTGAACACACTAAAGTAGAGATACAAGTAAGGTGAATGAATTGTTCTTTCCATATAACTATACTGGAAGGTTACGGTGTTCTACACAGCTGAGAGAACTACATTATAGACATTCAAAGTCAAGTGAAATAGGAATTTCGGTGAACTGGAAACTAGATGACTTGTTTAGATGGAACACCTTACTTCCACAGGAGATCAATTCCATATGATCTCTTCCAATTCCAGTCCATAGTCCATATTCCATGCATAAGCAGGTTAATAATATATAGTAGCAACCTTATTTCAACCCTTTTCACAGTGCTAGAGACTCTTCCGAAATATTGATTACTAGCAGAACAGAGAGGTCTGAAAGTACTTTAGAGGATACTTTTGGAAAGAAAATTCTATGTTTGAATATCTGTAGTGGAAACATGATACAGTTAGGGAAGGATATTTGAAGACGCATCCCAGAAGTAATCTGGAGAGTCTCACTTCCTGCTGCTGTGTGCAAGCATAGAACCATGTAACACAGACCTCCCACTTTCCTTATGGGATGCAATCTTAATGGGCCATGTGGTCTTTTATACAAGTTAATACTATGGATCTGGGCTTACTGTTTGGATATGTTTTTCAGAAAACACTTTTAAAATGAGAAATAAGCTCTAAATGCTATTGGGTTTTGGATGGTTTAAGTTGGAGAGGATGCAAAGGAGGCTAGGTTTTGTGGTTTTTAGCTTCTCCTGAGCAGGATAAGCAACTCTTTCAATGATTAGAAGGCCTCTCCTTCCCTCATTGGCAAAACAGCCCCTAGGCATAACACTGATGTATTAGAGCCTAAGCAAAGAGCAGCATCAGCAACAAGCATCAGGTCTAAAAGCTGAAGATAGATAGAGAGAGTACATGTCCAATATAATAACTGGATTTACCTCTAATAAATTTCAGCCAAATTCTCTTTCCAAAGAGCAGGTTTCAAGAGCCAAGACTTCGTCCCTGTAATCTGCTTTTAGTTATCCTCTCTAGAGAGAAATATATATGTCTCTCCAGTTTGTTCAAAATGCTGATCAGTGGCTTTCTCTTCGTGTACAGAACTGGGTTTGATTTGTTGAGACACTTATGGAGCTTCTGGCAGATGCATTAGAGAACATGAGATTCCTGCCTTACATGTCTTTTGGACCGTTTACTCCATATGCTATATTCTTCCCACTGAACATAAAGAAGAAGCTTTCTCTCAAATTTATTCTTCCTGAGAGCATAACTTCCTCAAGATTTGGGAAATAACATTGTCCGCAGCCTGAAACCTAAAAAAATGAAACATCCCTGGACACTGGGACAGACTTTGTTGTTCTTCTGGGCTTCCATGTCAAAGAAGCTATTCTGAACATTTTTGTTTATGCAAAATGCATGACAAGGGACTTGTCTGACTTCGTTTAATTAACAAATATATCACTTATACGACTTTGGCAGAAGCAAATATTCCACCTAGATTAGATGAGACTTCTCAGCATCTGGCTAACAGCTACCATGGCTGCCAGCAATGTAGGTATGAAATTATTAACAGAATTGACTGGTTGCAGAATGGCAGAATTAAAGGATCCATAGCTTGGACAATGAAGAAATAGCTCAATACTTAACACAGTATATTCAGATTTTTCTAAGGATTTTCCATTATTATAACAACTCAATATATTTTTTGGAAGATTGTTAAAGATTAGCAGAAATTTGCAACTTCAGTGTGAAGTAATTAAATAAGTTGCTTCATGGGAAACAGGACTAATGAACTGAAGCTACCTGAATAGCTGTCGCCTGTCACATTTTTCCCTCTACAGTAACTCCTTCTGCCTCCCTAGCACTGAAGAAGATTGTGGAGGGCTATGGCTTATCTGGAAGTTGCTGGTCACTATTTCCTACTAGCAATCACCCAATGTTGTTTTTCCAGATCCGTTTGTTTCAAAACCTGTAGTGACCACCTTCAGGCAAAGATGGAGTGATATTGTGTGCAGGTGGGTTGTCTGCTTCTTGGTGGATGTAGGCCTCATCCTGAGGCAAATGAAACAACAGTGGAGGAAACTGAACCATTGGGGACCAAAACTTCATTCAGTCAGAGGAGCACATGTGACCAGAGACACACTTTTTGGGGGGCACTCCATGCCAAAAGGAGTAGGAACAACCCCTGATGGACTGTGGCCATGTGTCACTCACTCACGCTGTGTTAAGGACACAAAGGAATAAAGCAGCAAACCCCATTACAAACAGAGCAACAAGAAACCTGCTACGTACAGGCAGCAGAAACCATCATATGTACTCAAACTCTTGTGCTGCCTATCACCTCCTCAGAGTGCAACCCATGACAAAAACCAAGAAAGTTGAGATGGGGAGGAGAGAGGATATATATGTGTGCAAGTGCTTGCCTATTTGTGCTCTTCTTTTACTTAACACCCAAATCAGTTATGGGAGGTTTGTGCTCGTTGGCAATAAAACAAGCAAAATGCCCTGACCCTAGGCTGTTTTGCCTTAAAAGGGTATTTCAGAACATCTCAACAATGATTTCAGTAAATATGCTTTTTTTTTTTAATAATGATAACTGAGATTAAAGCATATTTATGACCTAGTATCAACAGACAAGGAGAAGGCTGAGGTACTCAACAACTTTTTTGCTTCAGTCTTCTCTAGCAACTGCTCTCCTCACCCCTCCCGAGTCAATGGACAACATGTTGAGGACCAGAGGGGTAAAGCCCCTCCCACTGTAAGGGAAGATCAGGTTCAAGACCACCTGAGGAACCTGAACATATGTAAGTCTATAGGACCTGATGAGATGCATCCCAGAGTCCTGAGGGCATTGGCCAAGGGTAGTTGCCAAGCCACTCTCCATGATATTTGAAAAGTCATGGCAGTCAGGTGAAGTCCCTGGTGACTGGAAGAAGGGAAACATTGTGCCCATCTTTAAAAAAGGTAGAAAGGATGACCCTGGGAACTACCGACCTGTCAGCCTCACCTCTGTGGCTGGGAAGATCATGGAACAGATCCTCCTAGAAGCTATGCTAGAGCACATGGAGGACAGGGAGGTGATTCGAGACAGCCAGCATGGCTTCACCAAGGGCAAGTCCTGCCTGACCAACCTAGTGGCTTTCTACGAGGGAGTTACCACATCAGTGGACCAGGGAAAAGCAATGGATGTCATCTATCTGGACTTCTGTAAAGCCTTTGACATGGTTCCCCACAACATTCTTCTCTCTAAATTGGAGAGATATGGATTTGATGGGTGGACTGTTCAGTAGATAAGAAATTGGTTGGATGGTCACATCCAGAGGGTAGTGGTCAACAGCTCAATGTCCAGATGGAGATCAGTGACAAGTGGAGTCCCTCAGGGGTCTGTACTGGTGGTCCCAGTACAGTTCAATATTTTCATCAATGACATTGACAGCGAGATTGAGTGCACCCTCAGCAAGTCTGCAGATCACACCAAGCTGAGTGGTGCAGCTGACACACCAGAAGGACGGGATGTCATCCAGAGGGACCTGGACAACCTCAGGAAGTGAACCTGTGTGAACCTCATGAGGTGCAACAAGGCCAAGTGCAGAGTCCTACACCTGGGTTGGGGCAATCCTCGGTTTCAATACAGGCTGGGGGATGAAGAAATTGAGAGCAGCCCTGCGGAGAAGGACTTGGGAGTACTGGTGGATGAAAAGCTGGACATGAGCCAACAATGTGCTCTCGCAGCCCAGAAGGCAAACCGTATCCTGGGCTGCATCCAAAGAAGCGTGGCCAGCAGGTCAATAGAGGTGATTCTGCCCCTCTCCTCTGCTCTGGTGAGACCTCACCTGGAGTCCTGCATCCAGCTCTGGAGCCCTCAGCACAAGAAGGACGTGGAGCTGTTGGAGCGGGTCCAGAGGAGGGCCATGAAAATGATCCGAGGGCTGGAGCACCTCTCCTACAAGGACAGGCTGAGAGAGTTGGGGTTGTTCAGTCTGGAGAAGAGAAGGCTCCAGGGAGACCTTATAGCAGCCTTCCAGTACTTAAAGGGGGACTATAGGAAAGATGGGGACAGACTTTTTAGCAAGGCCTGTTGTGACAGGACAAGGAGCAATGGTTTTAAACTAAGGGAGGGCAGATTTAGACTGGATTTAAGACAGAAATTTTTTACAATGAGGGTGGTGATGCACTGGAACTGGTTGCCCAGAGAGGTAGTGGAGGCCCCATCCCTGGGAACATTCAAGGTCAGGTTGGACGGGGCTCTGAGCAACCTGATCTAGTTAAAGATGTCCCTGCTCATTGCAGGGGGGTTGGACTAGATGACCTTTAAAGGTCTCTTCCAATCCAAAGCATTCTATGATTCTAGGATTTGAGGCTTCGAGGATTTATGTAATGTTGAGAATTTTCAACGATTTATTGAAAATTAAGAAAAACATTGTATTGGAATCTATTAGGGAATGGACTATTCTCTAGTACCTTTAGATTCTCTAGAGTTGCTGCTTTCACCTTACCTGCCATAATGACTGAGATGAAAACTTTTTGCAAGCGCCAGGGGAAAAAGTAAAGACACACAATGATATTTAAACATCAATAAGATTGGTACGAGGCTCAAGGGTTAGCTGGAAGTGTGAGTTTAATGAATTCAAGTTCAGGCAGATATGGGATTTATGAATGTTAATAGAGACAGTCATGTGTGTCTCATGGATTGCCACAATCCAGGAGTGCTTATGAAGTGCTTATGACATGCTGACTGAAGGTGGAGGAAACAGAGATAATGAAATAAATATGGGCTCAGGTCTCAAAGTCCTGACTAATGAAACCATTGGAGCTCTGCCATCCTACAGTGAAGCTAAAATCAAATGCAAGCTAAGTGCTGAAGGTGTTTACAGAAACATGCTGCTCCTGATTGCTGTTCTCATGGGCGCTGCCCCCATTATAAGATGCTTCACTCAAAGATTGTGCAGCAGAATGTCTGCATAAGAAGTGACGATTTTAATGGTCTCTATAAACTGAGAAAAAATTATTATTACACCAAAATTATTGTCTTCCCTTACAGAAATGTTTTCTTTGTTTTGTTTTGCTCAAATTGATTGCATATTTTAGAATGTAAAGAACTTTGCCTAAGCGCAGAGAACTGATATAAAACAAGATGAAGTCAGCGGAGTCATATAAATGAAAGAAAATCTTTGCTGCAGTTTGGTAGATTTTCACATATACAATCAGCCCTTATTCCTTTGCAGAAAAGTGTATAAGGACTGGAATTTCTACAGCTTTATACAATATAAAGTCAGATAATTGCAGTACGATAGACCATAGCATAAAACATCCCACCATGTTGTTCTTTAAGGCAGAATCATTTTCAGATGCAAAACTGATTAAAATAATTTTTTTGAGGAAAATTATTAAAAAGCTTTCTTTTTCAGGTTTCCCACAAAAATGTATTGCCCAGATTGAAAATTTCCATTTTACTGTCCTTATAATTCTTTTTGGAGTTCTCTACAATTTGTTGAAGTCCTACTTGAAAAGCATATCCCATATTCCATTAATCTTCCATAATGAGATAATTCCATATCTCATTAATAATGACATCTCTGCTGCTCTGCTCACATTTGGTAATTCACTGCTTATATATCTGAGAATCATTTTCCTGGCATTTCTTTATTGCCATACTGTTTACCACACATGTAGCTACACAGGTCCTTTTCAGAGTCACTGAATTCCAGAGTACAACCCTCCTTTACCTATGAGACTTACATTCTTCTAGATTTATGTCCTTTCATATCATTCATGATCCCATCTTGCCGAATGATCCAGTCAGTCTAACATAGTCCTGTACCCATGGCTAGCTGTTACTCCACCATATTTTGAAGGTTATTGGAAAGTTTTACAAGTAACAGTTATGTCGGTTTTGCTGGTTCATAATATTCTCCTACTGATTTATCATGATTTTCTACTGACAATTAATTTCTGCATATATCATATAAATAATAAACCATATCACATAAAAAGAATAATTTAAAAAAAACATTAAATCACAGAATCATAGACTAATTTAGGTTGGAACGGACTTCTAAAGGCCACTTGATCTTTCTTCTTCCCAAAGCAGGGCCATATGAGACCAAGTTCCTCCAAGTTCCAAGTTCAATTGAGTTTTGAATATCTATAAGAAAATTCACAGCTTCTCTGGCCAAGTTGTTCCAGTATTGGACTACTTTTATTGTGAGAAAATTTCTCCTAATATCTTCTTGAAATTTTCCCTTTTGCAACTTTTGTCTACTCCCTCTTGTCCTCTTACCGTACACATATGAGAAGAGTCCAGTTCTCATTAGGTAGCTGAAGACAGCAGCAGCTATAAACAATATCAGACTACTAAAATATCAAATGTACATACTATATAAGGCTCTAAGTGGTTTAATATTTAAGCCAATATACTATTGCATAGTCTGATGCTTTCATTTTGAAACTGGAACTGTGTAAAGGATAAAGTCAAATGACAGAGAACTCAAACACATCCAAACCTGAGATCTCATTAAAATATCATCTATCCCTTACAAGTTTGATTTCCATAAAATCCTTTTCTTTTGTATAGTTTTTATCTCCTGACTTTTAATTTCAGAGGCCAATCATTCCTCTATTAGCCCTACTTTCATCATTTCATAACAGGGTTGCACAATATCCTCTGCATGAGAGACACTGAAATTATTCAGGATTTGAAGATTCTTACACAGTGGGGTATCTGTGGAAATCTGATGCATTAGATGACCTACTGAAATTTAAGGTACTAATTATGGCCTATATAACCCTAAATGGTTTGGGACCAATCCACTTGAGGGACTGTGGCACTCTCGCTGCCACTGATGTGTGTGGCAGCAATGCTCAAGCTGTTTCCCACTCCTTGTAAAGGAAAAGTATGCACCCGGCTGAACATTGCCTGCAGCATTTCCTAGATGCTCAAATTTCTTCAGAGTTCAGTCTGCAACAGCTACATTTGTACTCTGGAGAAAGCTGAATATGCTTAGGAGGTACACAGAGGGAGTAGGTGTTTGCCTGCTTTGGGAACTGATTTAAATGCTGATGAGGTGTAATTTTGTCATATTTAATGTATAATTAAATATTAGACCACCTAGAGCCTTGTATAATGTCTTTATTATATTAAACTGAACTGAACAAACAAACACAATCAGCTCCATTACTAATTCACTGGTGATTTATTGAGGTTACAGTTTTGTAATGCCACAGATGCACAGACACCACAGAGGGCTCTATGTAGCTCAGGTCTGGAAGACCTGACTAGTTTGGGCAGTATGCTGGGCAAATGTGGCCTTATAGTCTTTGTCTACACTGCTAAAGAAAGATAGTTGGGGACTGATAACTGCAATGGCCAAATGTGTCACCTAGCTTGTGCCCATAATAAGTAGGACAGTTGTCCTGAAGCAAAAAAGCTGGATCATCCAAACCCGGAGAGTGAGCTAGCAGTTCAATCATCTGGGTGATGAGGGTCTAATGTTCCAATTCACTCACTGGCCCTCTTTTATTTAACAGTATATGTATATTTCCATCTCTGGAGATATTAAAAACTTGACTAAACAAGTCCCTGAGAACCTGATGCAACTGGATCTGAGCAAAATTGGATTAGGTGATCTACAGAAGTCCTTTATGGTTTAAATTATTCTAAGATTCTATAAGTGATTATTTCTAAGGACAACCTGGTACTATCTAAACTAGCTAGTTGTATGCAGGTTTGCTCTTGAGTGTTGAGGTGAATTGGAACAGAACACCCTGTACCCACAGTGTGAAACTCCTCTTAACCTCCTGCCTCTTGAGAATGATCCCTTACCCATGCTAGCCTCTGCACTGTGCCTGAGAATCGTTCCATGATTCTGTTAAAGAGTCTAGCCTAGATCAAAAAAAGCCTGCCAGGGACTATGCTGACAATTTCACAGGGTGGATGATCAAGTTCCAATACCTGGGAATGTTCCCTAGCCCTGTTTACTTGACTCATACAGGAGTAGCACTTGAGTCGGGAAGCAGTTTAGCTAGTTCAGATAAGCCGTAAGGATCTGAGCAGGCTTCATGCCAGGTGTTGTATGGTTGTTGTTTTCCCTTTTGTGGGCTCTCCCATTTCTTCAGGATGCTGGATGCATTGTCTTGGATTCAGGTGGACTCACAGTCCATACTTATGTTTGGGACTCACAGCCCATACTTGTTATGGCTGGGACTCACGGCCCATACTTATATGAAAACATTTATTAGCTACACTGTTGTATTAACATCTTGGTATGGTTTTGGCCCAGGCCACCTAGCACTGTACAGACAAAGCCAAGGCACCACTCTGAATAGCACTGGCCAAGGTCTGCTCCTGACAGGCAATAAGCACAAGGCCATCTTACTTGGAGGACAGGAAAGACTTTAAACATGTAGACTGGTGCTATGGTGTGCCACTTGCCTTCAGAGTGGTCCCAGCTCGCTTTGTTTGCTAACATAGACATAGTACTGATATCAAGGATTGGATCCTGACTAAATCATTTGCTTAGAACTCAGGAATGTTCAGCAAGATCCACACTCATCTGCTTTTTCTCATGGGGAGTTTTCCAAGGTAAAAAGAAAGACTGAGTTTTCCTGAAGTTTGGTATTGTATGGGATGATTAGTAAAGAACTGGAGAGTGAAAAAGGTAAGTTTGGCTCTTGCATAGATACATAGCTCAAATGCAAGTATTATCTAAAAGATGACTATATATTTCCAGACTTGCAGTATTCCAAAACAATGTACACTGGCTGCTTCTGAGACACCTCTTCCCCTAAAACACATTTTTCCTAGGTTTTTTCATAGGGTAAGCTTGATGTCTTGTAAAACAAACTAATGCCAGTTCTGTCACAAACCTTATTATTCCTTTAAATCCTCAGTAAAGCTATAGTGGGTTATGTAGGTCTTGTCTTTTGGACTGTCTCATTAAACTTTGTCTTTTCAATCTTCAAATTACTTTTCCTTTTAACTGTTCATAATTCTGTGCAGAAACAGGAATACTTAGTATTTCTTAACAATTTTTTTAATACTTTTTTGACCAAAGTGTGTGAGATTATTACAAGGTTAAAGTGTTATGTGTTTTAAATTTTAAAAAAACTTCAGCTGCAGAATCTTGAATTATGTTGTCTGTCCTCTTAAATATGCTGTTTGTAACCCCAGAATAGCAGCAGCACATTTTGTTCCACTTGGCAGCTGGGTGAACAACAACATGAACAGACAGCAGACACTAAAAGGGGACTCAGGACTGAAAATAGGCTTTTTAATTTTTCCTACTTATTTGCTGCCAGATGGTTTCCAATAGAATTCCTCAAGTGTTTCCTACTATATTGCAGGGAAGTAAGAATTTGAAGCGTCCTTAGACCAATCTGTGTGCAGTAGAGTGATGTGTCCAAATAGCAGGTATGAAATATTCAAATAACTCTGAAAATGTGTTTACAGGAATCAACAACATTGTTCGTTATTCATCATAATCATTCTGATCATTCTGACATTTATTTCTTACTCTTTTTGTAAAGGAACATATGAAAGTCAATGAACAGGTTTTGGTTTTTGCTGGTGTGTGGCTAGCTGGGAATGATTCTTCATCTACAAAATATTTTACAGAGAAAATAGTGCAAGAAAGGCTCATGTTTGCTTGCTTATACTTTCCTTTAGTTGGACATGGTGAATCATTCAAAATAGCAAATGTATAAGACAGGGAATGCTGATCACAGCTGATTTCAGATCTGCATTATTTATGGATAACTAAAATGCAACTCAGTCAATCAAGATCCAAACTTCAGATTATTCACCTACCAAATACACTTCAATAACAGATTTCTATAGAGCTCACTGAACCTTCCTAATGTTGATATAAGTTATGACAGTACCAAGAATTCTCATAACATTAAAACTGAATGGAGAGATATCTGTAGAAACATAACTCCTGAACTATAATAACTTGGCATCAATGATAATGACATTTCAAGACAGGAATTATAATGCTGGTGGAAAAAAGTAGAGAAAGAATTTAATTTCAACACACTTTTTCAGCAGGATGGGATTTTCCTAAGCCCTTCTCAATAATGATATTTTAAGTTAATTGAAAATATTTGTTCAGTTTATTATTTTTTTCAGTTCACTGCATTTATACATAATAGCTAATATGCTTAGAACTACAATAAAGTCCTTTTTCAAAAGGTTTGATAGGGTCTTGAAGCACTGTCATATTTGAGGGTAGCAAATTTTAAAATATATACTGTCTCTAAGTATAAATAAAAAACACCAATACTTTAAAGTTTTCAAGTAAATCATAGAATCATAGAATAGTTTGGTTTGGAAGGGACCTTTAAAGGTCATCTAGTCCAACACCCCCTGCAATGAGCAGGGACATCTTCAACTAGATCAGGTTGCTCAGAGCCCCATCCAACCTGACCTTGAATGTTTCCAGGGATGGGGCCTCCACTACCTCTCTGGGCAACCAGTTCCAGTGCATCACCACCCTCATTGTAAAAAATTTCTGTCTTAAATCCAGTCTAAATCTGCCCTCCCTTAGTTTAAAACCATTACACCTTGTCCTGTCACAAGAGGCCTTGCTAAAAAGTCTGTCCCCATGTTTCTTATAGGCCTCCTTTAAGTACTGGAAGGCTGCTACAAGGTCTCCCCGGAGCCTTCTCTTCTGCAGGCTGAACAACCCCAACTCTCTCAGCCTGTCCTCATAGGAGAGGTGTTCCATCCCTCTGATCATTTTTGTGGCCCCCCTCTGGACCCACTCCAACAGATTCACATCTTTCCTCTGCTGAGTGCTCCAGAGCTGGACGCAGTACTCCAGGTAGGGTCTCACCAGAGCAGAGGAGAGGGGCAGAATCACTTCCCTTGACCTGCTGGACATGTTTCTGTGGATGCAGCCCAGGATACAGTTGGCCTTCTGGGCTGTGAGCACACATTGCCAGCTCATGTCCAGCTTTTCATCCACCAGTACCCCCAAGTCCTTCTCTGCAGGGCTGCTCTCAATTCACTCATCCCCCAGCCGGTATTGATACCTGAGGTTGCCCTGACCCAGGTGCAGCACCCTGCACTTGGCCTTGTTGTACCTCATGAGGTTCACATGGGCCCACTTCTTGAGCTTGTCCAGGTCCCTCTGAATGGCATCCCATCCCTCAGGCATGTCAACCACACCACTCAGCTGGTGTGATCTGCAAACTTGCTAAGGGTGCACTTGATCTCACTATGTCATTGATGATGAGTGAAAAGTCATAGCAGTCAGGTGAAGTCCCTGGTGACTGGAAGATGGGAAACATAGCACCCATTTTTAAAAGGGTAGAAAGGAGGACCCTGGGAATGACCTTTCAGCTCACCTGTGTGCCTGGGAAGATCGTGGAAGACATCTTCCTAGAAGCTATGCTAAGGCACATGGAGGACAGGGAGGTAATTTAAGACATCCAGCATGGCTTCACCAAGGGCAAGTCTTGCCTGACATACTTATAGAAGCCCTTCTTATTATTCCTTGTGTCCCCTACCAAGTTCAGCTCCAGCCACGCCTTGGCCTTCCTGACCCCATCCCTATACAAGCGGGCAGCATCCCTATACTCTTCCCAGGATACCTGTCCCTGCGTCCACTGCCTGTGCATTTCCTTCTTGCCTTTTAGTTTGACCAACAGGTCTCAACTCATCCATGCTGTTCTCTTGTTCCTTGCCTGATTTCTTACACCTGAGGATTGAGAGCTCTTGCACTTTATGGAAAGAGTCCTTAAAGATCTGCCAGCTCTGTTCTGCTCCCATGTCCCTGAGGGCAGTTTCCCAGGGGGTCCTATTGACTAACTCCTTGAACAGCTGGAGTTGTGCTTTCCTAAAATTCAGGGTCCTGACTTCACTCTTTGCCTGTCCCATATCCCTCAGGACTGCGAACTCCACCAGTGCTAAAGACAGGAAGTGAAAGAAATCTTTGGATACATGCTAATACAGATGAAATGGGAACATGTGCTTACAAAACCAGCAGAAAGTTAAAAAAGATGGTACATGTTTCATAATTCTGAGATTTTGACAGGTGAAACAAGGGACGTAGTCGCTTACAATGTGTTTGAATAACAGTGGAGGCATTCTGGCTCCAACAAGGTGAACTGCAAAAATTTTAATGACTCAAGCTTTAAATCCTGGATTCATAAAAGTAATTTTTGACCAGAATCTTCAATAAATTGTAGGTATTTTAATTTTCAGTTACTTGGGAGCCTGAACAGAGATTTTTGATTGTGTTTAGCTGTTGTGTTTAATACCTATAATTGACATTGATGGTGTTCTGAGTTTCTATAATCCTAGGTAGTAAAATTTTAGTCCTTTACGTACAACTAAATAAGAGTATAGGGAAGTTGGATCTTTGCTTGTGAACACCTACAGCACCTACGGTGTAGCCCCTCAGAACAAAAATTTGCTTTTAGTAATAACACAGAGTTGATGAACTGATGCTTTCTTGTGCACAGAGTTGCATCAGTTCAACTAACAACGTGAGACAAACCTGAAATGAGACGGCACAATGTGAAAAGACATGCTTTTCAGGTTCCACCGTAGTGCAATAAGAACAGCTTTCAACTAAATCAAAGCAATAAATCTTGAAGCCAGAAGCAGAAATGAAACAGTGCTACACCGATTTAAAGAAATAAGTGGTATAGATACGGAGAGACAGACCTTAACATACAAAACTTTGTTTGTTTGCACTGCTATAGTAATTAAAAATTTCTTAAACAGAGAGTGGGAGACTGATTTTTCAGCTATGCAAAATATCTCCATTTGTGTAGGAAAAATGACGCCTAACCTCATGCTTTTGAGATCAGCTGGCTTTTCAGCACTGAATTCAATGAAAAGAGGAGCCTGACATCTGCTACGTGTAGTATTGCAATAGCGGAAACATCTGTGAAGAATTGGTAACAAAAGGAAAGTTCTTGGTGATTGAAATAACACTGTGGCATTTGAATTAGTGCTTTCTAGTGCCTTCAACCAGTATCAGCCTCTATAAGGGGGAATACCTAGATTTAAGAAGTAAAATTATAAACTTGTTAAAGAGTAAAATCATAAATTCCCTCTAAGAAACCCTGTTGTCACAAGACTTCAATTCCTTATTTACATGATATCAATGATACAATGCTCAAGCCACCTGATAATAAAATGACCATTCAACTTCAAATTAGATAGAAGGCATAATGCATTTTTAAAAGAGACTAGCCTTCATTTTCTCAAAGAATGTTCTCTAACTTTTACTTGCAATTAGGCCATGATTTCCTCATTCTGCAATCAGCTAATATAAGCACCAGTTATGAGTCAGTCAGATATGTAATGTAAGCAGGCATAACTTCATCCAACTGAATTATTTGAACATAAGACTCTAAGAAGACAAAGCTCTGCAAAACTCCACTCAAGCATATGGTAATGTACACTTAGAAGGATGTCAACCTGTCATCTCCTCATGCCTTGTGACGGCTATGTCCACTCCTGTTAAAATCTCATACCTTCTTGCCAACAGTTCTCCAAGTGTTTTGAGGTTAACAAACCTGAATGAATCAGAAAACAGTTCTTTATTCTTGCTTTGTATCAACATTCAGTAAGGCCAGGTCAAATTTTTGCCCTACTGAAACACACCTATATATGGACTGTGTCAGCTTTCCACCTCTTCCTTCCCACTCAAGTTTTCTAGTATTTTCAGTAATGGCAATAGCCAACATTTTCAAGATTGACGTCTTGAGTTACATATGGATTTAAACAATGTGCAAGTGTCAGATTGTTTGTATAATTTTTCTTCATCTGATCTGTAAAGCAGGAAATTTAAGAAATTTAATTTCTTATAGAAGAGCAATGATGAATTTATTTAGCAGACGAGTATCACTCAGCTGTGGATATCTTTTGCATAGTGAGGTCTGATGTGCAACGGTATTAAAAAAAAATTCTAAAGTAAATGTAAAACTAAGAGAAATTATTTAACTATGAGATTGACTGCCATAAATAAGATGAAAGATTGGTTAAGAGACATAATCAAAGATATTGGTTAAAATAACCATTACAAAAGAGTATTTAAAATGGATTTAGGATTTTGTATGTTATCTCTTCTCCAGCAATTTGTCACACAGGAGCTTGGTGCTCAAAACCAGGGATTGATTCACAGTTCTTGATAAATCCAATGCCTTCTGCCCACACACCTCCCATCAAATTTCATTACAGTATTCTGTGAAAGTTGATTGATTAGCTTGGATGTGGTTATGCCAGGGAAACAGACAAGCTCTTGCTTAATTCAAATACTTATAATACTTATTTTACTAACTAAATGTAACAAAATAATAATAACTGAAATTAGGGAAAAAACAACCCCTATCATTACTTAAACAACAACAACAAATAATAACATGACACACACACATACACACACACAGAGTCACATCTTTACTTTTGGTTACTAATCTCCAGGTACTGTTATTTACTTCTTTATCTTGTTTTGATCACGCTCATCGCTATTTTCCAGGGAAATATTCCCGGCTTCCTTCCACCAGTTATGCTTAGTTCCTCTCTCTTATGGTCAATAGATATAACAGTTACTATATACACATTTGGTTTTTGTAAGATCATGGTGCTAAGGGAGTGCAGTTAAGGTTACTCCACATTACCTGATACAAACATGGGAAACATGCAGCACAGATTTAGGAGATTAAGCATATTTCTATATTAAAAAGTTTCCTCATGTATTCTAGGAGTCTGGGATATCTAAAGCATTTCATATATGGTGGTTTGGCATTGATTTTGTATCCACTGTTACATTGTGCTTTACATACAGGGAATATGAAGCCAGAGTTACGCGTTAAAATACCCTAACAATTGAAGAGAACCATCAAGTGGCAATTGGAAATTCACTGTGAACATCAGCAAAAGAAATATCCCACTGAGAAGCAATTCTAGTAGGGTGTGCTATAAACTTAAATGAGATTAGACTGAAAACTATACCCGGATTAAGTTGTTCCTTTTGTTTTTGTTGAAAGTGTTTAGTAATTGTTAGCAGAAATATGCCATAAAATATTGAAAATCATTGTTTGTCATATCTTACCTTTTTGCATACCTTAATTACTTAGATTTATTTAAAAGGTAAGTAATTTCATCCAGCATACATACTTTTTACTAATGGCGAGTTTGGAAAGGAGAAAGCAGAAAGAAATGCACATTCTTTTCAAGGTTTCCATGCTTTCATCAAGTTCTGGGCCGAATTATATTTTTGGGGATTTTATCTGAAATTGTATGCATTTTAGACCAGCTGAGGTATCCTTTTAACCAGCTCCAACTGATGTATTATTAATATACCAGAGGCAGTGCAAACTTCCCAATAGATGTTATGAAAATCAGACCATTCGTACAACAGGACAATGATGTTTTAGTAAAGAATATTTTTCTTTGTCTATAAATGCTTTTTCTCCCCAGATAATGCAAGGGATCCACTGAATAATATCCCAATATTTTAGCCATGTGCTGAGAACAACATTGATCATAGAATCACAGAATCATTTAGGTTGGAAAAGATCTTTAAGAACTTCAAGTCCAACTGTTAACCTAACACTGCCAAGTCCACCACTAAACCATGTCCCTAAGCACCACATCTACACGTCTTTTAAATACGTCCAGAGATGGTGACTCCACCACTTCCCTGGGCAGCCTCTTCCAATGCTTGACAAACTTTTCGGGGAAGAAATTTTTCCTAATATCCAATCTGAACCTCCACGGCGCAACTTGAAGCCATTTCGTCTTGTCCTATGGCTTGTTACTTGGGAGAAGAGACCGACACCCACCTCACTACAACCTCCTTTCAGGTAGCTGTAGAGAGCAATAAGGTCTCCCCTCAGACTCCTTTTCTCCAGGCTAAACAACCCCAGCTCCCTCAGCCGCTCCTCATCAGACTTGTGCTCTAGACCCTTCACCAGCTTCGTTGCCCTTCTCTGTACTCGCTCCAGCACCTCAAGGTCTCTCTTGTAGTGGGGGGCCCAAAACTGAACGCAGGATTCGAGGTGCGGCCTCACCAGTGCTGAGTACAGGGGCACGATCACTTCCCTAGTTCTGCTGGCCATGCTATTTCTGATACAAGCCAGGATGCTATTGGCCTTCAATTTTCAATTGACCTTCAACTGGATGCTATTGATGCTTCAAACAGACTTGCTGTTAACACTGTTGTCACCAAATTAACTTTCAACTAGCTATGTTTTAGGTGCAGAAGACTGACCTTTCAGAAGAATGCCATAACAACTTGGCTACACCCATTCTTTCCATTGCTGGATCAATGAAAATGTAAAAGAGGAAGCAGTATCAGCAGGAAGGACAGAAAATTACTCATGCTAGAGCAGCTCATAGCCCACAAACTTGGGCCCTTCTGATTCAGATTCCCTCACGTCGGTGCCGTAGACAATTGTTATTGTCCCTGAGCAAAAGCATCAAAGTGAAAACAATCACCTACCATTCTGCTGGCAAGACTGTATATTTCACCTTTTGTTTCCATGCAGTAATGATGACATCTAAGCCCCAAAAGATTTGTTCCAGAAACTTAAGCATTTCTGAATTATCTGGTCATTTTTGTTTTTATTGAAAAAGTAAGAAAAGTTTAGGGTAACCAGAACTGCAGCTTGCAGCAACAATATTATCTGTTGAATAATGCTTATTTTGATAGGTTCATCTACTATTAGTTACTGTAAATGACCACCCTATAGCATTTACTGCAAAACCTCCATAATCTGTCTCACACGTTAAAATTCTCGTGCATGTGAAAGTTAAGAAAAGTGAAGCTTATTAAGCCATCCAAAAACTCTAGAGATTTTTTATATTTATATAAACCTTATCTGATAATCTAACTACAAACTTTTCTAAAAGCAGCTAAATCCTGGCTTTCTAAGACCAACAGAATGAAGCAGCTTTTGATTTTTGCATCTCTTTATTTATATATTTATTATGTAAGCTATTATGTATATAAAGTTAAAGAACTATTATTTCACTGTGTATGTACCAAACCATAGAAAATTACTATTCAAAGATGAAGAAAGAAATACAAAAAATGCAAATAAAATTCAAAAGAACAATGTAAATAAACAGTAGAAAATTACTATGGGAGGAGAAAAAGATATTGAAAGTGGTCTTACTAGAAAAGATTATTCTCTGAATTCCTTGTTAATGTCCATTCTCGCAGTGTGTTGCTATAAGAATAGATTTATAGTCTTAGGGGAAAGTATAATCACTTTTTTTTCTCATTTTATGATGGAACCTAATATTTTAAGTGTAATTTTTGCACAGCACCTCATAGATTTTGGAAAATATCTAGTAAAATCAAGTGGCTTCCTGGTGTAATGTAATTGCAACACTGAGTGAAGGTATGCAAGTCTATATTCTTTCAACTTAAATATGCTTCCCAAGACACACAAAATCAGTGGAGAGGCTATTTTGTTTTTCAAGAATCCTGCCCTAAGGTGAAGCTCAGATGGGATTCCATGATCCCATGTTTGTAAAGCTCTTCGAAGGATGTAAGTGTCAATACATAATCTCTTTAAATATGTCAGAAAAAGCAATATAAGAATACTTTGATTTTAAGTTCAATTCTTAACAGTGCCTCCTAACCACCAACACAGTATCATAACACCAGGCCATGGAGCACCATATGGGATGGCATCATTCACTCTGTGGTAGCTGTGCTACTGTGAGGACATGGGCACATAATCAGTCTGAAAAAGAGGAATTAGGAGGAAGATTCTATGGCCCAGTAGTTGTGCTGCTGGTCTGTGAGGGGGCAGATACAGCTTCTCAAGCATTCTCTCAATACTGCTTTTTTTCATTTTTTTCGTTTTCCCACTATATATTTGTAATATTTCTGCTATATATTTCTACTGCTAATTGTTTGATAACAGGAAGAACACGGTGAGGAGACACCATAAGCTCCAGAGAAGGAAGCTGGACAGAGTGCAGACATCATTGCGATAGAGCTTCATTCAAAGCAGAGAAATTTTATGAATTCCTATCTTGGATCTAAGGTCCTACATTTTGCCTTCATCCTATTTACTGAGCCAAAGCATTCTCTCTGGATCTTAATCTCTGTAATAATGTATCCCCTATCTGTGAAAGGCAAATAACATCTTTTCCTTGTAGCTTTTAAATTCTTTGGAGCAAATTTAGTTGAGTACAAAGGGGTCCAGATCTGAAGAGACCTTGAATGTTAATACTATAAATTGTATTGTTAAACTGCAGTATGTTGACATAATTTTAATACGCAAAACATAAGCTAAAGAAGAAAGAGCAAAGGAGTGTAAAAAGCAAGAGTGACAGAACTGTGAAAAATCTTAGTTTATTTTCAATTAATTCAATGTTTCAGCTTCAGTTTTTTTAAACAGTTCCTTTTTACCCTGTTAAAAAAAAAATCATTAGGTTTTTAGAAGACTTGGAAAATGAGTAAAGCAAAGATTTTTCAATCATGTGATTCTGTCAGGGAGAATTTTACCACTTTTTAATTTACAAGTCTCCCACTGTCTTAATCCAAAGTAGAAAATCACAGTTAAAGTTTGTTTTCATTGACTGAAATGTGTTTTTTCCCCCATACCATTGACTGCATAACATCTACAGTACAGACAATATGCTACTTTACTACCCAGCTTTTCAGCGCCAAAAGAAAACGAATTATGTGTTTTTAAGAAAATCCCCAAAGTTCTCTTCAGCAATGAGGGAGTACAATCCTGGATGCTGTGATTATGTAAAGAATCTTTTATATTTAATATTGCCCAAGTACCACTAAGCTCTATTTGCAAATATATCTGCATGCTACTCATTCATAATCAAAATATGTATTGGGTCAGTTCAAGTGTGCTTTTAGAAGGCAAATGCCTTGTTTATTGATAATGAAATGAAGGCCTTAGAAAGAGTATGCTAATAAAGACTTAGCTAGTGTGAAAGCTTTTTTTACACATCCATATGCTCTCAGAACTCCTGATGAGCTGTACGTCAGTGGCTCTGGTCCAGATGATCAGACAGTGTAAACGGGCATTGACTTACACTAGCTGTGAATCTTCCCATATGCTTGAATTGCTTCTGTCTGTTGAATGTTAACCCTTCTCACAGCCATAGACCTGTGGAAATTACATCTTTCACTAACGTCTTATTGTGAGATATAAAATTATTTTCTTGTTGTCTTGTAGATGAAATTTTATACTTTAGCTTCAGTAACATTTGAGAAATCCTGTAGACAAGCTTGTATTACATACTATGTCCTTGACTATAGAATCAATATAGGATTCAGCTGGAAATTAGAATAGCTAAATTTAGATATCCACCTGTAAGGGTCTGCATAGAAGTATTTGGTTTATGTGGCGTGGTTTTGGTAGCAGGGGGGCTGCAGGGGTGGCTTCTGTGAGAAGACACCAGAAGCTGTGCCCGTGTCAGACAGCCAGTGTCAGCTGGCTCCAAGACGGACCCCCCGCTGCCCAAAGCTGAGCCAATCAGCAATGGTGGTAGCACCTCTGTGACAACATATTTAAGAAAGGGCAAAAACTGCTGCGCGACAGCAGCTGGAAGAGAGGAGTGAGAACATGTGAGAAACTGCCCTGCAGACACCAAGGTCAGTGAAGAAGTAGGAGAGAAGGTGGTCCTGGCACTGGAGCAGAGATTCCCCTGCAGCTGGTGGTGACCATGGTGAAGCAGGTTGTCCCCCTGCAGCCCATGGAGGTCCATGGCGGAGCACATATCCACCCTGCAGCCCATGGAGGACCCTATGCTGGAGCAGGTGCCCTGAAGAAAGCCGTGACCCTGTGGAGATCCCATGCAGGAGCAGGGTCCCGGCAGGACCTGTGATCCCTGGAGAGGAACCCACGCAAGAGCAGGTTTTCTGGCAGGTCTTGTGAACCCGTGGGGGACCCATGCTGGCAGAGTCCGTTCCTGAAGGAATGTACCCCATGGAAAGGACCATGCTGTAGCAGTTAGTGAAGAACTGCACCCCACAGGAAGGACGCACGTTGCAGAAGTTTGTGAAGGACTGTCTCCCATGGAAGGGATCCCACGCTGAAGCAGGGGAAGAGTGTGAGGAGGAAGGAGCAGCAGTGACAAAGCATTATGAACTGACTGTGACCCCCATTCCCCATCCCCCTGCATTGCTCAGGGTAAGAGGTAGAAGAGTTAGGAGTGAAGCTGAGCCTGGGAAGAAAGGAGGATGGGGGAAAGGTGTTAAAATTTGTTCTTTTTTCTCATTACCCTACTCTGATTAATTGGCAATAAATTAAACTAATTTTCCTAATTTGAGTCTGTTCTGCCCATGACGGTAATTGCTGAGTGATCACACTATCCTCATCTCAACCTACGAGCTTTTGGTTGTATTTTTCTCCCCCCGTCCTGTTGAGGAAGGGGAGCAATAGAGTGGCTTGGTGGGCACCTGGCAGCCAGCCAAGGTCAACCCACTGCAATAGAAGGTAGGCATCTCTGCTGCCATTATAGTTGCTGGAGGTCTATAAACTCAGTGAAACCCACAAAGAGGTTTGGCAAACTAGGCACAAGGAGAGTAATTCACTTGTCATGCATAGGCATCTAGGGCCATTGCAAACACTCTAGGTACCTTATGTCCAGCTACCACTCCAGGAGAGTATGGTTCCTCTAGGTTTGTGCCATATATGTTAGCCTCATCTAGATGTCTTAGATGCCCAGAAGAACTACAGATAGTACTAGGTAACTATGTGTGGGTGGCTGAATTGAGACCCCGAGATGTTTGCTTTAGGATGATACGAATATCCCTCTGTCATCTTCATTGATTTTAATGATCAGATCTCCACTTGTTATAATGGAAGACTACACACATAGCTCATGGATGGCCAGATATATGCAGACACCACTTTTATGTATCTTTATCTCATGTATTTTATTAATCCAATCTGAAACTCATCCATAATGTTATAAGACTACTTTAATGAAACAGTCCCTTTAATTCATGACAGTGAATGTGGCATTGTGTTTGGAATATAGTATCTATAACTTGCGGCAAGTACCCTTAGATTTGGGAGCTTACCTGAAATCACAGGTAATAAACTCTTTTTCCTTGGAACTGTCATTCTTTTGGCGTTAACATCCTGGAAAAGGTTGCTTGATAAGATAGACGATGCAAAAACAAGTTGTCCAAGCAAGAGAAACTTCTTACGTTTAGACTACATGAGAACAGCTAAGAAGTAAACAATTTCAAGCATTTCATATGGATAATCCCAACAAACAACTTTTTGAATGTATTATGTTTTGCATCACAGTGATTTGCAGAAAAAAATATGTGACGTAATGTTATATTTTTGTGATTTCAGAAAAATATTTTCATTCTTGATTAGAAAAAATAAATTGAAAACTCTTCTATATTATTCTGTATTACAGCAGAAATTTCATATTGGGATTTCTGATAGAGAATATGATCATAAAATATATACAGTACTAGATTTTCCCCATCAATATTCATTTTAATGTTAATTAACATTTTAATGTTAATCTTAATGCTAATTACAATATTAGGAGTATCAGAGTCTAAAAATAATTCTTACTGATTTTTGTCTCTGCAGTTATTTTTGTCTTTTATTATGCTTTCACTCTGTGCAATGCTTCCTTTTTCTATGACCACTTTCCCTGCTTTCTTCCACTAATCAACTATTCCATCATGTATGTTAGACAATTATGTTAGAGAACTATTCTTTCATACTAGTCTGCGGGACTTCTCCAAAATTAGCACCATTCAAGTTTCACAGATCTGTAGTTTGTGTCTTCCAGGTGTATCAGTCTAAAAGTACCTCATGGTGCCAGCAAGGGCCTAACTTCCAGTGAATAAATTATTTTTTACACAGTCAACATTTCTATGATTTAAGGGCAGTGTTTGCCAGGACAGGTACTCTGGAGGTGGAGCGGAGATGCTTTGTCTAAAGCTGTGAGCCATGAGTGCTTCAGTCTGATTTCAGCCCTGATCCTATCCTGCTAAATTGAATTTCTGCCTTGACCTCAGCCCTGCCTTGTCACTATGGATGCACCTGGCAGGCTGGACCATGGCTGACTCTGGTCACCATTGCCAACCTGCTCTGCTCTTTGCTGCTGAAGCACTGTGGTATTGTGCCCTTATCGGAGAGAGCCCTGCCCTACCAGCGCAGTTACCAGCTTTGGCTCCTGGCTCGCCTCTCCTTACAGAGCAGTCAGCCCTTGCTGCTCCCTGATAAAGGCAATGACTGTGCCTCTAATCCTACAAGACCGTTCTCTTTTGTATTATTGAATAAACATGCAAAATTCCTTATAACAGTTGTGTGCATAATCTCGGTCACATTCTTGATATTCAGGAAGTAACAATTTCTTTAAGGACTGCAATTATCCAAGTGGCAGGGAACTGACGATGGTCTTCAGTCTATGTCTGGATAGAAAACACCATGAACGCAATATTTTCTGAGAAACAAAAACACTAAATTCACATTATTGTTCAGTGTGGAAAGGAACACAAGTGACTGCTCAGTTGAGGAAGAAAAGGAAAGACAATGCTGCAGGATAGTTTTTTAGTTTCATCAGTTTCTCTGAGTTGACCTAGTGAAAATAAGCTCTGTGCAAGATCATGTCTTGTCAAATAGCAAGGTTCTGTGCCTTGTGTGTTCCGCTTCAAAACAGAAATAATTTATAACAAGGAAAAAAAGTTATTACCGTTATGAGCTACCTTGTCTAATACTAACCACTTTAAGACCCACAGGGAAGAGGAAAACATTAATTTTTCTTCTCATGCATCCCAAGCATTAATGTATAGCTTCAAGACAGTTAATCTTTCCCTTTTTTTGTTCCTGCCAGTCCTACAATCTTTTTAGGGAAAGATGTATTGCAACATCAGGCAAGAAAAATGAGTAAGTCATTTCTTTTCCATGGAAGAGGAATGAGCAATCTATCCAGATAGGCTCAAGAAACAAAGATGAATAACGAAATGAATAGTTAATTCACTAAAAAGTGCAGTGTTGAAGTCACTGAAATTTCACTATTACTTGAAATGACTTTCTAATAGAGATTGTTTTGAAAAGCTCACAATTTGATTTTGATCTTTTAAAGCAACATTTTTCAGCTTTTCATTTTAGCATTTAATTTCAGGATTTGTTAGTTTTGATTAAAAATGTGAGAACCGATTATAAATAATAACTTCACTTTAAATTAAATATTTTTTCTTTCCAAATTATTTAAGAAACAGACAAAAAAAGTTTAATAATGGCCAGAATTTTCTCTGAATGTATCTGAAGTAAAAAAACTCAATGTAAATATGTAAATATTATCTCACCAAGAAATACTGTAATACAGTTAAGTGTATAATATACTCAAGAGCTTTCATTTCTCCAAAATGCTGATAATTTAAAATAGGAAAATAAGGAATAAAATAGACAAATACATACAAACAAATTTCAGTGTAAATAATAAATTACATTGGTTCCATCTCACTAAAGTAATTTTCTCATATAGTTTTTATTAAAAAATACGTTCACGTACAGAAAAAAGGAGCAGATAAAGATTATTAATTCAGCAGAAAATTAAGATGTCAGTAAAATGATATCTTCAGCAATAAGGCCTTGGAGAAAAAATTCTTATTTGCTTATACACCAATTTCAGTATCATTGGTAATAAGCTAGAATTGCTGATGCATGCACAAAAATTTAGCTGATATTTCTGAAGCCTGATGGGAAGATTTCCTTAGTTAGAAAGTTAAAATAACTAGGTTTAAATTCATTTAATAAGGATCAAATGTACAAGAGGGGAAAAGGGAGTCAATGCGTTGTTACCTTTTTTATGAATCCAAGACAAGTTGGAAGTAAATGATCTTGTTGGCCTTGAGTCTTTTAACTAATAAAAGAGAAGATGAGGTACTCTGATGTCAGCTGAAGAAAGCCAAAGCAGAACAGAGAGAATGAGATAAGTGGTCAAGCATGTCCAGAAAATATTATTTAAAATTAAAAAAAAAAAAAGCACACACACACAAAAAAACCCACACTAAAAACATAGGGAGTTTAAACAGAAACATACTAGAGTTCTTTTTTCTTTCAATATTAATAGCAAAATAATTTCTCTAAGTTACTAGTAAACAGTTTTCTAACCTTTAAAATATAACATTCCAAGTGAGCAAATTCTGGGTTATTACCTCTTTTTTTTTTTTAGAGGTACTGAAGAACTAATTCAAGCCTAAAAAGTAATGGTGATTACTGCAAGTGATCATGACTTGATTATGCTTGTGTGGAAACCAATAACACATTCTCTGGTGCATACCAGGAGCTGGTTTCACAAGCATACAGATAATTATGGACTTAGTCAGCTGGTAAATAGAAACTAAAGAGAAAAATGTGAATAATTATTGGGAACTACTTAAGAACACTTATCAGTTCCTTAAAATACACAGTTGCCTAAAGCCTTGTGGGTTATTTATGATGATTTTCAGACAATGAACATCTGTACATCTATTCAATCAAAATACTGAATTGTTCACTCTAGTAATATCCTTGAACTTTAATCTAAATTTGTCCATCTTCAGCTTTCACACTTAGAGTTTAGAACCATAGAATCATAGAATCGTTTAGGTTGGAAAAGACCTTTAAGAACTTCAAGTCCAACTGTTAACCTAGCACTGCCAAGTCCACCACTACACCATGTGCCTAAGCACCACATCTACACGTCTTTTAAATACCTCCAGGCATGGTGACTCCGCCACTTCCCTGGGCAGCCTCTTCCAATGCTTGACAAACTTTTCAGGGAAGAAATTTTTCCTAATATCCAGTCTAAACCTCCCCTGGCGCAACTTGAGGCCATTTCCTCTTGTCCTATCACTTGTTACTTGGGAGAAGAGACCGACCCCCACCTCTATACAACCTCCTTTCAGGTAGCTGTAGAGAGCAATAAGGTCTCCCCTCAGCCTCCTTTTCTCCAGGCTAAACAACCCCAGTTCCCTCAGCCGCTCCTCATCAGACTTGTGCTCCAGACCCTTCACCAGCTTCGTTGCCCTTCTCTGGACATGCTCCAGCACCTCAAGGTCTCTCTTGTAGTGAGGGGCCCAAAACTGAACACAGTATTACTGTCCTGCTGGCCACACTATTTTTGATACAAGCCAGGATGCTATTGGCCTTCTTGGCTACCTGGGAACACTGCTGGCTCATATTCAGCCAGATATTGGCTAATACCCCCAGGTCCTTTTCCGCCAGGCAGCTTTCCAGCCACTCTTCCCCAAGCCTGTAGCGTTGCATGGGGTTGTTGTGGCCCAAGTGCAGGACCTTGCACTTGGCCTTGTTGAACCTCATACAATTGTCCTCGGCCCATCGATCCAGCCTGTCCAGGTCCCTCTGCAGAGCCTTCCTACCCTCAAGCAGATCAATGCTCCCGCCCAACTTGGTGTCGTCTGCAAACGTACTCAGGGTGCACCTGATCCCCTCATCCAGACCATTGATAAAGATATTAAAACAGAACTGGCCCCAATACTGAGCCCTGGGGAACACCACTTGTGACTGGCCGCCAACTGGATTTAACTCCATTCACCACCACTCTTCGGGCCCAGCCATCCAGCCAGTTCTTTACCCAGCGAAGCGTACACTTGTCCAAGTTATGAGCAGCCAGTTTCTCCAGGAGAATGCTGTCGGAAACAGTGTCAAAGGCTTTCATAACCCATGCTGAATGGTCCTGATCACCTGGTTGTCCTGTACGTGCTGGGTGATGGCACTCAAGATGATCTGCTCCATAACTTTCCCTGGCATCAAGGTCAGACTGACAGGCTTGTAGTTCCCTGGAGCCTCCTTCTGGCCCTTCTTGTAGATGGGCATCACATTTGCTAACCTCCAGTCAACTGGGACCTCTCCGATTAGCCAGGACTGCTGATAAATTATGGGAAGTGGCTTGGTGAGCACTTCCACCAGCTCCCTCAGTATCCTTGGGTGGATCCCATCCATCCCCATACACTTGTGTGTGTCTAAGCGGTGTAGCAGGTCGCTAACCCTTTCCCCTTGGATTCTGGGGGCTTTGTTCTGCTCCCTGTCCCTGTCTTCCAGCTCAGGGGACTGGGTACCCAGAAAACAACTGGTCCTACCATTAAAGACTGAGGCAAAGAAGGCATTAAGCACTTCAGCCTTTTCCTCATCCTTTGTCAGTATGTTTCCCCCAACACTTTCTGCTAGACTGAAAATTCCACTCTTATGTGTCTCTTCCCTATCGACTGTGGGTGAATTACCCATTTGTGTTCTTCTTGTTGAACTAACTGGTTGAGCTCCTCAGGTTTTTCATTCTAAGGCTCTGTTCAACCCTTTAATAAGACTTGTTGCACTCCTCTGAATCCTCCAGTTTTCCACCACGCTCTTCAATATGAGAAATGTAATTCCTTGGCCACCAGTAATAACAGAATTAATACATGCAGGGATCACATTAACCCTTTAGGCTGTGGCATCAGCGTGGATGCTCATATTCAGAAGATCATCCACTAATATTTTTAAGTCTTTTCCAGCATCACTGCTTTCCTATGGAAGTTTTCTGTCGGCAGCTATGAGACATATTCCAACACTTGGCCATATTGAAACTTGTAAATGTATATATATATGTATATATATACGTATATATGCACATCAAGTAAATCAGTGTTTTGAAAAATCTACCTTTTTCCACATCTGTCTGACCTCCTCATAGCCAAAAGACTTCTCTTTGATGCTCTCTGTGAATGGTAAAAAGGACTTTTTTTAATTGACAATGATTTTTTTTTCAACAAGAGCTGACATAAGCTTTAAATTATAGTCCAAATATGTTTTTCCTCATAGGATCTCCACAGAAGTTCACCTAATTGGTCAAGATTTATTATTTATAATCCTTTTTTGAAATCTACTTTTTAATCAGTGTTTAATCCATCTGGTATGCACCACACTAATTTTGTGTCACTCAAGTTTCTTAACCCTAAGGTGTGTGGCATCAAGTCATGCATTACAGAAATCTATTGCATTAGCACTTGTGCATCTGTCAGATAAACTCATATTCTCATAAAAGTAAAGTGAAGTTAGTTTGGCAAGACCTATTTCTCAAAACTATGTGGGGAGTAACATTCATTACACCGACATCTTATTTTTTCAAGACCAAAGTTCATACCAGCCAGCTGTTCAATTTTTGAAGCAACACAACAATCATTATAGTGAACAATTCTGGAGACAGGCTGGACATGTTTCTGAAATGCATATTATTTTCAAATACTATGACTAAACAGGAGTCAGGAGCTCATCTGTGGAAGTCTTGGCTCCTGGTATGTGTGAGATTAGATTAGATGATTGCAGTTACTCTTCATTTGCTTAAAAGAAACAGTTTAAAATCAGTTGCTTAGATGAAACAGTCTATGTAACAGTTTAAAATCTCTGAATGTACAACAAAAAGCCACCACACCAGGAAACACTGAGCATACAAACTATCATTGCTGGATCAAATCAGTACTTAGTGACCACAAGAAGAAGACTCCTTCAGGTAGCTAGTCCCTTCAAATCCAAGCATGAGGAGCTTTTTTAAAAAAGGAGAATTTACAGCTGATTTTCAATGGGCTTTGTATCATGATTACACCAGCTCTCATACATTAAATGTGCTACAGTCAAATTTAGTGATCCTTATTAAGCAATACAAGAAACAGTCTTTGACAGGAGGTGAAAAATGCTGTTCCATAAGTCCTCCTCTAGATTTTCCCTTGGCAGGATACACCAACCACAGGCATAAAACAAGGTAGTAGGTAAGTACAGTCTGTTGTTTACATGTCTCCTGGCTAAATTCAGCTCCATGGGTGTGATTGGAAACCCGTTTCTTTCACTTCTGGTTAAGAGTAGTTCTGTCGCAGGCAGCTGGACAGCTCTCGACTCGGCCCGTTTTGTATGTCAGCGTCAAGGCCAAGTGCTGGACTTACTGCACAAGCTGAAAAGACTCCAAATGCCTGTTAGGTGCTGTGCGTACTGATCAGTTGCACTTTGACAGCTGTATGTCAATGCCTCTTTTCGGTGTTTTGGACTGGACCATATGACCACAATAATTACGCAGTGTTTTGTAATGTTAAAGACTTTTTTTTTTTTCCATATACTTTTGCATTTCAGCAGCGGTCAGAGTGATTTCAATGCATTTGTCAGTCTGAGTTAATGCAGTGCTATTCTACTATTTGTTCCCAATGCATTAGATAATTACTCTACTATATTGACGAATATGAAATCTAACATTTTAATGCAAATTTTAATTTTCTCAAGGACAAGCATCTTCCGTGTAACCTAAAAGCAACAGGCTTTCTATTAGAACCTTTCATTTGAACATGTTTCAGCCCTTGATTCCATCAAGCAATTAAACAAACTCTTTAATCCATTTTTAAAGTTAAATGATACTTTTTGCACACGTTTCTGGCTTAGAGATTTTTTTTTTGACTGATTACATCTGCAGGGCTAGAAAAATTCACTCCTTAGGGGCAGCTTAGTCTTTGAATCCTTTGTCTATCAGCAAGCAAAAGACTGTCTCCTGGATTTTCCTTAATTCCACTTTCTTACTAAAATTATACGTTTTAACTAAAAAAAATCCTTTCAGTAGCAATTCAGATCTAATCTTTCCAGAGCTGGCTAAATCTTGATGTGAGGTGAATATATACTGGTACAATAAATTAGTCACTTTCCTCTATATATTCTTCCTGATGAATTTGTCTTTGATCTTATCAAGACTTTCAAAGCTTGAACACTAGTTAAAGATCTTCTAAAGAAAGCAATTTGAAATTACATATTAAGGAAAATTATTAGACTTTTTCCTAATTATGGTTTTAGGCTCATTTAAAAGGCATCAGGGGAATGAAGCATTTTAAAGTAAGCTGAGAGGAATTACAGCACTTAAAGGCTGTTTCTCTGCCTGCTAGAGATTCAGTTGTGAGTTCAATGAACTCTTGTGGTAAGTTACAAGATGTTGTGTGTGTATCAAAGCGACAGAGACCCCAGGTAAAACACTTAGGAGCAAAGCCTGCGGGAGGAATTGTGTATGCAGCATGAGAATGTGCCCTGACATTTAGTGCATGGTGAGTTAAAAAAATCAAAGTCCTTATCTAACCTGAGGTTCTTTAAGGAACAACCTGTTCAGAAATGAAGCATGTCTCTGGAAGGCCAGTTATGGGATGTGCACTGCCAAAAGCACTAGAAGGGTATCTGTAGGTGTCTAAGAGAATCATTATGGAAATATATAGCTTTACCATGTGAATATTTTTCTTGGCTTAAAACATATTTCATCACAAAAATAAAATAGAAATAACTTTATAATTTCATTTGTGGTTAACATTTCATCACTCCACTCGTTTTGTCTTTTTAGAGACTGTTATTAAATGGTAAACATAGTTATTAAATGGTAAATGTTATTAAATGGTAAACATAATTTTGACATACAGGCTGGTTTACATCTTCTGATCCTGAAACTACATGGAGGGTGTCTAGGTAAAAGTATATTGGTTTTATTTATTTTCTCAGATACAGTAGAATGCTCAAGGTGTTTTAATAGGACACTGTATAAATAGTATGCTATATTTTCAATATTTTTTTCTTTTATCATCCTATTTTCTCTGGCATCAGAATTCTCTTTGTTGGTGAGGACGGGGTTTTTTCATTATATAAAATTTCATTTCCACCTTCTTCTGAGTTACTGTTTTTTCTGACCTCAACTGTCTTTTCCTTTTTCACATACAGTTTGTAGTTTACAATCTCAGACTGTCTTCTAGAAGAAAGTTTCAAATGTAGATCACTCTTAACTAGAGAGTCATTCCAAAATAATAGTGTTGCTCATCTTCATCAAAACCTTTTGAAATAATAGTGATGCTATTGGAACTGGTCTGGGAAAAGAAGAAATACAGAAGTCTCCACCCACCTTGAAAGAAACAATGGATAGTTTAGGACAAATAGAACATCCATATGACGTGTCAGCTAAAATTATCCAGCACAGTTCATGGTAAATTATTTTTCCTGTTTTAATCACACGTAACAAATTTGCAGTCATTGCCTTATCCTAAAAGTCCTTGAAATTAAGTTTTATTGGAGAAAAGGAGAGGGAAAATGACTTACCTTAGCTGCTTTACATAGTACTCAGCTGCATTTTCTTTAATTTTCTAATATGCAAGGCTTATTCCAATCTCTGCAGCTGTTAGTCTAATTGGATGATTTCCTGTTTGAAATGCAGAATAATTTAAAGTGACTAGCAGTTGTTCAGGGAACCTCCCTTTCTAGGACTTAACTTAATCTGACATATTGAACGCTCATCAGAGATTCAACATCTTTTCAAACTGATTACTGCTTCCTCCATCACACTCCAAGTTCCTTGACTTCCATTTAAGTGCTCCAATTTAGAGCTTGATTATTCAAATGAAACTAAGAGGAAAAATCAAGCTTTATTTTTTTTGTAAATGTGCTTCCTCAAACAGTATACTACATGCAGTCCTCTGTAGTATTTATTAGATTCCTCATCTTCTGTGATACAACAGCAAGTTCTGTATTTTGGGTTTTACCTTTGCTGAGATTAAGGATGATGATGTGGGGGAAGTTCATGTTGCACATGGTTAATATCATCTGAATTTATTTAATGGAACAATGTTTTAATTTTTAGCAAAGAGGACAAAAGATTATTTTGAGTCATGAATCACATGAAGGTGTCAGTTTTGCAAGAAGTACAAATAATCAAGAAATAGTATTTCTTTGTACAACCTCAAAACATAAAAGCTTGTGTCTGATTTAATAGGACCAAAACTTCATGTTCGGCAGGTCATTTTGAAATATGAAAATGCTGAATGTGTGAAAGAGAATATTCCCCTTACTAAGACAATTATTCAGGCATGTGGCCCTCCAAGGAACCTAATTATATCTGCCTCCTGACAAAATGCTACTTACCATCTGGCTTTTGGGGTTTTTTTTTGTTTTTTTGTTTGTTTTGTTTCTGTGTTTGGTTGGTTTTTTTCTCTCATTGTATCATGCATGCCTACAGCATTTTCCTCTTGGTAGGGTAAAGCCACAATGTTTTCTCTACATCCCCTTGAAAACATGGAAATTCTTTCTCAAGTAGTTGTCCAGGAAAATTATCCATGTATCCCTCATTAATGTTAATGAAGAGTTACTTGGCTTAAATCCTATTCCTGCATAATAAGCTCTTGAATGGTAGGTAAAGGAAAAAATGTTTGCAAACAGACTATGCAGTAGGCTCCAAAGGAGGGAACGAGGTTTATCCTGTGTGGAAAAAAATCTGGGAAGGCATTTACTGAACCATAATGGGAACAGTTCTCTTGAGGTTTCACCTAGAAACTTTCCGCCTTTGTAAAAATGTCTAGTGTATGAGCAGCTCACTTAAAAAAATGACTCAAGATAGATGAGACAAATAAGATTTCTTAAGATGTACACTGAGTCCATGGATATCATTTAAACTCAAACAAATGAAACACATTAAAAAATCAAAATCAATAAATGCATCCTAATACAAATGGTGCACATGTGTTCATGGTGAAGGAAACCAAAACACATCTCCAAGGATAATTTTCTAGCTGTTAACATTTTCTAGCTGAGAACTTAGCAGACTTCTGATGAAAAGTGGCAATCCTCTAGTTTCAAGCTGTCATTCTTGTTTTACCTTACATTGCTACCAGGCAAGTTTTTCCTTAGAGGTAGAAATGAAAAAGGAGTTCAAAAGTCGAAAATAAAAGCTACTTGGGGTATAAAATATTGAGGGTGATTTTCTTCATTATTTTTGAGGGGAACAACATGTTTCAACTGTGGGCCATCAGTGGGTAAGTCTATATACAGTTATATACATATTTTCTTTTTATTTTTTTGCATTTATTTCTTACTATAATTACTAGATTTTACCAGGTCAAGCCTAAAAAATGACAATAATTTGTCTAAAAGAAATTGGCATGTTTGTGAACAATCAAAATGAGACTATTGTAAAAATGTCCCTTCACAAAACTATCTATTTTATAGCACAAAATCCACTTTTGGCTGTGCACAAACATAGTGTTCACCTGAGTAATGCACAGGGTATGCAGAAATCTTATAGCTTTATGGTTACCTTGAGTAGTCAAACATTTTTTTTTTTTTAAATTCATGCTTAAGATTGCTTTTCTTTTTTATTAATTTCTTAATTAATTAAATTGTGGCATCATGCACAACGAAGGAAAATGTTTGTGCAATATTGAGGCATGTACTAAAATTTACCCCATGTAGATATGAAGCAATGTACTAAGTGCCTTAAGGGTCCCATGAAGGGGACTGGACTTGCTACTCCTGGAGGTCCTTTATGGCTGTGCCTATGTTAGCAAGTAGTGACAGAACAGTTGGGAGTGGATCATCTGTAAGGAAAACAATTGATAGTGAGGTTCTGGAGTATTTTGGGGTTTTTTTTTCTTTACTTTAGGCTAACCCTACTTTGGTCCCATGGACTGAGTGACCACTGGCTGACAGAGTGCACTAGCCATCCTCCTGTAGCTCCTCTTCCAGTTTAGTTTCATCTAAGAGGATACAGTTCATGATCTCCAAGACCACTTTGTGATGTGAACCAGAACCCAGAGAAGAGCAGAAAGTTCACTTTGGAAGCACACTGCTGGCCCAGTCTGATTAGATGTAACTTGTTAGTCCAGTGTTTCTACATGACACCAATAATATATTGCTACTGAGATCTCTATGTAATATTTCAGGTCTATTCTAGTGAAATAAATCAATGTTCTTTGATATTATCCTAAATTCTCTTCTTACCACATCCAAAATTAAGTAAATGTCAGGTGAACTAGATTGACAACCTTCTTGCTGACTGGGGCAAATATTTTTGCTTTCTATTTCTGCAAAGGAGGGTAAATCGAATTTTCTTAGGAATACTTCTTACAAATGAATTGGCTTTTAAAAATTTTCATCAATTTCTTTTGAACCTCAGACTTTTTATAAAGCATATTACAGATGTGGTTGAGCATGGAAAAATCAGTCAGCAGAGATATAGAGCTAGTTAATGAACACTGCTTTACAGAGTTTTTATTTAGTAAAATTAGATGGCATTGCTTTAATCTGTTTAAAGGACCTATTATCTTGCAGCTAACGTCCAATAATTTGTCTTACGTAAGCAATTAGAGTGAGTAGGGATCTCAATATAGCAGTTTGAGAGAAGTGTTAAATATAGGTATCATCTGCACACACTGGAAATGGTGATTGTTTCTTCTAAGAACACAGTCCAAAATTGAACAAAAATGAAAGAGGAAAGTCCCAGAACGCATTCTTGGCTCAAATCATAACCACTACGTTAATCAGAGCTTTGTTTTGCACTGCCTGCAATTGCCTTTCAACAGTCAGTACAAAAGTTAGCAAAGCCTAAGCATTCATGTGACAAGAATAACTCCCTTAAGAGTAGGAACTGACGCTGACTTTCTCCAGAGAGGACATTGCAGAAGTGCAAATGTAAGCACTGGGGAAGGCTTGTGGCATGGTAATTTTAGTAAAGGACTACAGGCATTTGTGTCCAGTTCTCACTGGGAAGTACTTGATTTGTTTCTGTGCACCATGCAGTCTGAAGCTGAAGAAAGACAATTTCTGAGTTATTGGATGACTGCCACACATTTGTACCTGTACAACACTATCTCAGACACTGTTTTGCTTATTTTTATGCTCAGGTCTCTGCAGTCCCTCGATATTATCAGAAATCCCTGACCTTACAGATTGCTGACCTCCATATCGTGAGAACACACAAACTACTCAGAGCAGAGAGACACGAATCAATTCCCCACAAAAGTCTGTACAGAGGTTCAGGTTTGTGAGGAACATTTTGGTGGAGCTACTCCTCTGTCTCTAAGTTACATTAGATATTGAGTGGATTTTATAATAGTATAAATATATAAAAATACAGCTGCGCTGCCAAATCAAGATGAGAACAACAGTGATCCTGAATTGGCTGCTGTCAATAAACTTTTGCATGCCTTTAGCAAGGCACTTTTCTGTACTGTGGTCCATCTTAGTGCCTGAAATGAAAATTTAAAATCTAAAGTAAATAACGCAAAAAGAATTTACAAGATATTATAAATAACATATTCATGGACCTTTGATTAAAATTAAAAAAGATATAGATAGCAAGCTAGACAAAAATTAGGCATTCTGTTTGTGGTGATTTGATTATCTTTTAACCAATGACCCTGAAGTCCCTGTTTTGAATGTGATGGAAGCATGCCAGGTTTCAATGATAAATGTTCCCTGTTCCCTTTTTATGTGTAGTTGTTCCAGGTAGGAACTTTCCCTCAATGAAAAGATAGGCACTCAATCTAAAGCAAGTATGGTAACAGATAAGTAAGAAAAACCACTCTACAATCTGAAGAGCAAGTTTTCAAAGTGAAAGGCAGTAGAAGTAGAAAAGCTGAACAAAAGACGGAAATAAAAGAAGACAGGCGTGGTGGGTGGGATATACAGCAATGTTTCACCAATTAAAACAGTTATTAAAATAAAAAAAATTGCAGCTATCCATTTTTCTGAGGGAAAACCCAAGGAACCTTATTAATTAATACTTGAGGAAAGAAGCTACCTTCACTTTACCAAAAACTCTGTGGTAGTTTGTAAGATATGCAATTTCTGCACCTCACACACAGAGTAATGTCAAAAACTATGTAGTGTCCTGTTGATGATCCTTTACTGTTAATATACACAGTGTCTGGCTGTTCTTAGGTGAAAAACAAAAACATGCTGAAAAGCAGTCCCTGAAGATCACCTCTGCAAGAAAGACGATCTCTTGTGCCTGAAACATTACAGACCAAATTGAAGGACAGGAAGACTTTCAGAGCAGTAAGAGCTCAAGAGTACATCTCTGGATCAGCTTACTGTTTCTCTGAGCCACTTTCCCAATTTGTCCTATACATTTTATGAATTAGGAGAACTAAAAGATTTGGCATTTTTCCCTTTTTGTTATAATTGATCCACTTTTTTTTTTTTTCTTTTCCACATTAAGATATTCGATTATGATAGCAATAATCTTTCTTTTAAAAAACAAAATTAAAGATGTTAAAACCTCCTAATTAGAACAGAATTTTTAGTCATTTCCTTGAAGTCTGAAATCTGGTTACAAATGAATTATCATTGACTACAGTTGGTTTTTTCCCTAACAGACTCCTCTTGGTTTGTCATTTGCAGACCTTTCACTAGTAATGTGCTCCTTAGACTTTCTCTGAAGACACTACTGAATGTTCCCATGACAGTTTGCAACAGCATGATCTTCTTTTGGTCTCAGTTTGTGGTATTGAGCTTAAAATGCATTATTACCTAGTAAATAGTGCTACTGTTAGAAATTACTGGAAGATGACAGCTCCATTTTGCGACAATTTCTTAGATTTTAAAATGCATTTTTTCAACTTCAGAGTGAGGAAAAAAAAAATCCTGTTTTTCTGGAAAAATGAATGGTGTCAAAATGTTTCTTTTTGTTTCAAATTTTCATTCTGCCCTCTCCCTGTCTCTACAGAAAAGACCGGAGAGGCTGCCTTAGAAGGCAGAAAACTTTCTATGGCTAACATCACCCAAATCTATGTGTCTAAGAAAATATTGTCTTTGAAATCTATCTTTTTGACAGTGCAGAGGAAAAATTATGCCCTAGCAAAAATATTGCTGCAACTCTTTCACAGGTTTACTATTCTTTTGCTGGAAAGCAGATTGCTTTCAAAACTTTACAAAACATTATCTGAAAAAAAAGGTGACTTGTCAATAGTGTTTTCATTGAGCAAACTCTAATGGAAAAAATATAACCAGATGAAGGTGTTTATTGCATATTCAGTCAATCCCCACATACCTGTTGGGGCTGAACATAAAGGAAGTAAGGCAAAGCATATGGAAGGCAAAAACATACTAAATGGTCTGCATGAGGAATGATCTCTCAGAACACCTAGAAGGCAATCTTTCTAGCATAATGTTCAAGATTTCTTCCCTGACAAAAACCAGAAAATTAATTCTTTATGTTATTCTCAGGAGATTAGGGATTACTTAGAATGGGAGCATCCCTGCAAACTCTTCACCAATCAATGGATTTAGGCTCCAGTTTGAACATAGAATAAATCTGTCTTTAGGTCTTGTGGTATGAGATCAAAAGAAAATCCCATGATGCAAAGTAAGAAGCCAATACAAACTCATTCTGTATGGTCAGTTTTGCTCAAAAGATGGTGCTGTGCTAACTTTGAAGTTTCAGGCTTTCTCCTGGAATAGGTTTCAATGTGTTATCTGTTTTCCTACATACCTGAATAAAAAGGGTTTAAACACTGTACTGTATGCTTCAGCGCTCATTTGAAGAAATGCCAGCAAACCCCCCTTCCTGCCCTTCTCTGCCCCCAGTCTGGATCAAATTTGTATTTTGAGTTATCTGGTAGCACACAGATACAATATTAATGGTTACTGAAGCATGGAAAAAAAGTATAAAAATGACTATTCTTGCTAAATACCCAGGTTTATTGCAAACAGAACTAAGCAAATGCCTGTTAGTTTATGAGGTTGGGGAACTATACGTAATGACTCTGTACTGCCAGGTTTTTTATAGTGCAGCTTGCTTTGTCTGTATTCATGACTCCTGTGACTACTTTGCGTCTTGTTTGCTTGTTAATGAAAGCTAGTATTAGAATTTTTCCAGCCTACTGATGTATTTTTGTTAGTGCTGCTGTCTGTTGACTAAAAAAGGGTGCTGTGTGTGCCTTCACCATACTGTAGTAAGAGACAGGTAACGAGAAATGGCCAGTAAATGAAGAAAAAGCGATTAAGCATTGCTGCTAAGCTGACTTCACAAAAAAATTATCTCTTTTAAAAACTGAGTAAGGAGAAAAGTGGTACGAGTGCTACAGCTGGGGTTCTCAGAGAAAACCCACTTCAGAAAGTAAAACATACTGCAGAGTTAAGGCTTTTTTTTCTAACTCATCAGAAAGGAGTTCCAAAAAGAAAATGCAGATCTCACCAAATAAGTAGTCAAAAAAGAGAGAGAACCATCTGTTGTATCATTTCCCCCCCCTCTAGGGGGAAGGGAAGACCTTCATAATCTGAGTCAGACACCTACAAATAGGAGACCTATAGAAGGGGATTTTTTCCCACTACAGCTTGGAGAATTTAAAACAGGATGGGGTGAGGAAGGGAAAGTCTAAGGGTAGAGGAAAGGGATGAAAGAGTGAGGAAATAGAGACAATTTTAGAAATTTTAAAGGTTTTAGTTCCTCTTTAGAGACATTTGAAGATGCTATTTATAAAGTAGTATTTGCAAAACAACGTCAAAAAATCACATATTAGTAGATGCATCCATTAATGCAAATTTCACAGGAAAACCTATAATTTTGCTAAAAATAGATGTAACCATGGGTCCATTAGGTTACGATAAACTAATGTAATCAAAAGGTGGATTTCTGCTGAGAAAACACATTCCTTGAAAGATAAGAAAACATTTGAAGATTGAGTTAAAATTCTGCAACGGCTGTCTTAAGCATTCCTCAAAGATTAGGATATATATTTTCTGGAATTGGTAGCCATGAAAAAGGGTAACATTACAGAAATGTAAAACAATCAAGCAATGAGCACTGCTGTGTGACTGCAACCTCCATTTCACCTTGAAGTTCCTGTAGATGGAGTTTTAGAACATAAAGAAATTAAATATTTTTCTTGAAGAGCTTTCAGCTAAAGTCTCAGAACTACAACCAGGTCCTACAGGGCGACCTGGTTTGAAGTTAATGGAACTCTGCAAGGATTCCAAGGTCACTCCTTGCCAAGCCTCTGGGAGAAACTCAGCCTGTGTCAGGTCTGACAACAGGAGTGATGACAGTAGACAACGTAACCCTGAGGCAAAGTCTGAATCAAAATCAGGTCACATGTAGAGGAATCATTGGGGTTGCACTTGTTCGTATCAGCTGAGAATCTGGCCCTCAGGGAAGGAAGCTTAGTGGCAGATGGTGGAGGGTTCTGTGGATAGACTTCAGAAAGGGCAGCAAAGCCACACAGCAATGATGAAGATCTTTGGAGGCAGAATGGCAGAAAGTGAAGTACTGGATCTTGACTCAGCACACTTCCATTCTCCTCTTCATCCCCTTCTTGTACAAACCTTTCATTTTTTTTACATATTTTTGCTGCTCTTCACTCTAAGATCTATTTAAACTGGAATACTTAGATGGATCAAAACTTTTTTGTTACGAAAGTGTGATGTCCTCCACACTGGGCTCAAGTAATGTGTAAGGTCTTTCAAATGATACTGCTAAAACAGCAGAAGAAAAAATAGAGGCTGCTGCAATGGACCTCATAAATGAAAGCTCTGAAATGTGGTCAAAATCTGTGACAAGCTATTTGAAACTGAAGGTTAAAAAGTGGTAAATAGAATCTATTTTTTTTTCAGAGCAAATTAAATGAATATAATCTCTCTATCCTTATAAAGTACTAAAGTGATGGTATTTAATTAAGTCCTCTTGAACCATAGATGACTGAACAACAAGACTTATGACCAAGTGACTATCTTCTACTGCAGATCTGCATACCATGGTCCAAAAAATAACCTTGAATATTCTGTTAAAAAAAAAAAAAAGTCCAATACTTCAAATGATATACAGCAGGAAGATAGCAAGTACACTGGCAAGGGCATGGAGCCTAGCAGAGCCAGGGAATCTGGTAGGTGGAACACATCAGGAATGACACTGAGTTGCTTCCTGACAATAACCCTTTACCAGCCAACTAAAGAGGGGAATGCAACTGAAATAAAAAACCCTCCCCTATCAGATTTTTGCCCTGAAGACTAAAAAAAAATATTAGAGGAAAATAATCTGAGTCCTGTATGGCGTCCCCTGTATGTGGAGGGTTTTCAGATTCCATAGAGTTGGACAGGAGTACTAAATTCATCATAATCAATAACAGATATTTAATGATGAGGCTAAGGCTGCTATCAGAGGCATCTGTGAAAGTGGTTTTGGTGTTCTTAAGACTACATTCAGATAGAACAATGGCCACTTTCCCCTCTGAGGTATGCTATACAAGAGGTCTGAAGCACATGAAAAGAACTGCAGTATCATTTGCAGGCACCACGGGATGTCTCTTTGTCAAGAGCACACCGTATACGATCATACCACAGGAAATCAAGGCTTGATTGAAAAATGTGGATCTCCCTCAGGTAAAACTATGGTACCAAAAATCCCATTGTGAACACTGGAAGCCAGGACAGAATTACAATTAACAACCAAAAAATTGTCAGGTAAGATCTTCCCTTTTATACATTTTTTCTCCCTCATATTAAGTCTTTATATTTCCCTTGTGAGATTTAAACTTTAAAGACTCTTGCTTAGAGTCTGCTTCCCCCACTAATTAGAGACACTAAGCATCTGTTGGAATGTCCTCTGGTTACCACTGGAATTTAAACTACCACCATTCCTCACAGTATAGTAGTTAAATCTTACATGTTTTAAGTCTATATTCCCATGTACTTACTATGCAGTGAAACAGCAGAGTCATCTGAAATATGCAGCTAATTTCTAACACATTCTGATAATGAAGGAGATAAGGCAATCATTCACAGATCTTTTCAAACTAAATACCTCCATATCCCTATTCAGATATGCAACTTCTAATTACTGTTTGTTTGAAAGCAGTCCATACAATACAAAGTTCTCTCCAGTTTTTGATTTACAAAGGTAACACCAAAAGAGAAATTACAGATCTCTCCTCAGTATTGCAGCTTCATTCTTCACATCTGTTTGTCTCTGAAAATTGTTTGCTTTCCTTTTGGAACTGCACAGTGATTAAAAAAAGCCCATTTTGCTCAGAAAACTCACTGGTTTGTCTTTCTGATATCTCTGCGAATTTTATTCTGCTTGTAGAACTGGGAATTCTCAAAATATTCAATCTTGGCTTTTCTGCTTTATTCAGATGGGGAAACAATCAGAGCTCTATTAGTTTGCTCAATTTCAATTCTGTTCCTTGGAGTTTATCTGCTTTACCTGAGCATGCAATCTTTCAAAATAAATATTCCCAGCTACCAAAGCTATAGTATTAGACCCTGCATTTTGGATTTGTTGTTCAATTCTCCAGCTTCTCTCACTCCAAGGTTGATTCATTATCTCTGCCCTAAGACTCATTCAGGTCCTGCCATCTCACTAGCCCTTTCTAGTACACTGATATGAAATGTTGTGGTCTCCTGCATTTATTTTGTGTGGGAGCTTGACTGTTACAGTGATCATGTTCTTTTTTGCTTCTTGTGAGGCATGTATTTTGAGTACAATAATTTGACCACAGTCATTTTGGGAGGTGAAATAGTATTTGCAACAGTGACTACATAAACAACACCCCTCACTGCATCCCCAAATTTCTCTTAATGGAGCATTTTCATCTCAGCTACATGGGCTCACGTGCAAAATGGAGCTTAGGTGTCCTAAGCTGGATTTCAAAATTTTCATACCTGAATCCAAAATCAACGTCCCCCAAGCAGTCATTGAGTTGCTACCTAATCCTGGGACCATCAGACTTTTATGAACATTGCACTTTTTAACATCAATATCTTTCACAACATGCTGGAAGTGTCTTATCCTAAAAATGGATAAGAATGTCATAGCTCAGTTAAACCCTCTGCGAAAGCAACAACAACAAAAAAAGGCATTTCTCTTATATAGCTAGAGGAACTTAATCCCTCTGGCATTCTCAGTCCATAAGCACTGAACTGGGACCCATGTAGGTTTAGCTAACACCTTGTTTGTGCACTAATTAATATCCATTTTTATCTTGAATCTAGGCTACAAGGTTCAAGTGTCTCCTCTCTTATGATCTTCTGACAATTTCTAAGCCTCACAACAGATACTCTATAGGAAGCTATAAGATATTTGGGGATAAAGAAAGGGAAGCAATTAGGATGAAGGGAAAACACTTTTCACATTATCTTCAGTATAGGGGTTCCGGCATTCTGCTGGATAGGGAAAGCACTGAGTGAATATGATACTGATTAACCAGCTTTGAATCCACTACAGTAACAGGAACTAGCGGGTGAACTGGAATTCACGTCTTCCTTGCTCCCAGTTAACACCACAGGTAGTGAGCTGTCTCCTCATGCATATGAGCATCAGCTGACAAGTGATTTGTGACTGACAGAGTGAAATAAATACTTTCCCTTCAATTCTGTCTTTCATTCATCTAATTCTGCCTGTTCAACTCATTTGGGGGCTTCCCTCTTTGATCTGACAGCTACATGAGCACCTATGATTCTGTTTCTAGGAAGACAAGATTTGCCTTTCTGAGGACTTACATTCTTAGTTTCTGCCTTATTCTTATTAGAATCTAGTGGAAGCCTGGTCTAATGCTTTTGAGGTGCTAACTCAGAAGTCATGCTGCTGCCACCTGTATCTGGGATGTGCTCTTATAGCACTACCCGATACTTAAAGGGGGCCTACAGGAAAAATAGGGAGGGACTCTTTATCAGGGAGTGTAGTGATAGGACGAGGGATAACGATTTTAAGCTGAAAGAGGATAGATTTAGATTAGATATTAGGAAGAAATTCTTTACTATGAGGGTGGTGAGACACTGGAACAGGTTGCCCAGAGAAGTTGTGGATGCCCCCTCCCTGGAATTGCTCCAGGCCAGGTTAGATGAGGCTTTGAGCAACCTGATCTAGTGAAAGATGTCCCTGCCCATGGCAGGGGGGTTGGAATAGAGGATCTTTAAAGGTCCCTTCCAACCCAAACCATTCAGTGATTCTATGATTCTATGATTGATGTCTTCATTCCTGGGTGGATTACAGCTCACATTTACTTCCCAGAAGAGTGCATGAACAACCAGCAGTCTATATTGTGTTCTGGGGAAGGATGCATATTCTACCCCTCCTGTTGAAGCCAGTCCACTGTGCAGTATAAAATATGAGATTGATAGGGCCAGAACTGGAACCACCAACTCTGGCAGGTCAGGTCCAGACCTCACATATGTGATGTGTTCTGTTTTGGACATAGAGCAAACAGGTGGCAGACCACCTCTGCATTTTACACATGGTGGCCATTATCTGGAATTTCTGAATAGTGTCTAGGGATTCAATTCCCAAAGCAGTAAGATGTCAGATTATAGCTAAAAGCAGCACATTAGCATCCAAATTGGAGGGTATGGTGGTTCTGCAGAAAATGGAGCCTGATTCAGTGGCCTAGGAATTAGTGGTTCAGCCAGGAAGGGGAAAATCTGATGTCCATTACTTAATTTCCTAGAATTTATTTTTTAATCTTTTTTTGCCCAAAGAAAGCTTTCTGAAGGTGAACTGAATGTCATGACTATGCAATCACCTAGAGCAAACACCTATATGTAATCACTGTGATGGACTATAAAATACTCCAGAATTAAACCACTGAATTGAATAATTTTAGGTACCTAAAATAGCATCTTAGGATTGTTAGAAAATTGACACTCTTACCTAAACAGGTGATTTAAAAAAAGTCCCAAACTGAGCAGAATGCAAGCAGCCTGGCTCTCACCTGGATACATAATCTTAATCCTCCTAACCTCTCTTGCTTTGTTAAAATGCCACCTGACCCTGGAAGAAGGTAAAGGCCTGTCTCCCTCCAGAACCATCATATCCTTGCCTGCAGGGCTTCATCTGCTTGGTGCTCTCAGAGAAAGTCTACGAGCTCCGACTCTGTCCAAAATGTGTCTGCAAACATGCCCATCTGCCAGTCGCTCTGTATCTAGGGCACTACTGAGGTTAAGGACATCTTATATTCAGGTGGCTCCTTTGCTTGAAAGGTTTTCTTATCCAGGCCTCTCATCTCTTTTCAGGTCTTTTTGTCCCTGGGCTTCTGGGTGTCAGGATAGGGTGAAAATAAATACATTCAGTTGCTGCTGTTGGAGATCTTTCTACTTTGCATGAAATATCTAAATATTCAGCAGACCTAAGAGAAAATAAGCACAAAAGTAAGTGTAATTTAGTGTTTGGGACACATCTGAGGAGGAAGAAAGACTGGAATTTTGCCTTTGCTCTATTATTTTAATTTTATATTAAGTAGTCAATGGGCTGATATCTAGGCTTCCCTCCCTTTTCTAGATGAGTTCTCTAATCAACACATTTTAGACCTGTGGTTGCATTTTCTCTCTTTCCACTCATTTCTGACACTAAATTGCTCCAAGTTAAATAATAGCTTCACTGAAAGGGACTAAGAACCTTCCCCACTCTTCATTCCTTAAGAATATAGGATATCTTAATGATTAGGTCTTTCTTGTGCGGTAAGAGATATGGGTTCAAACACTCTTCATAGTCTGCTGTAACTGTAGGGAGATTGTACCTTTCAATGGGAATTAATTTTTAAGTTCTTCTCTGTGTATCAGAAATTTTCAAATTATTTTCCAGCAGAGGTAAGGATCAAGGAAACAGACCAATCCAAGGGAATGCAGGAACAACACAAGTGACACCAGGCACCTGAAGGAGGGAGGGAGATTTCAGTGTGTCTCCTGCTTTCACTTTCTTCTACGCTGCAGCTCTTCCTCTTGTTTTCCAGCAGAGTAAAAGATTTCATCAGCTTCTACTCCACAAGGAAGAGGAAAAATAGTCCCTGAAGGAAAAAGCAGATGGAATCCACTATTCCTTATATGCCTTTCCTTTCCTAAAGTACAGCAATTGCTTTTCCTCCGGTCCAAATCCTAGGGATCATCCATCACAACTCCAACATCATGATCTGCTCTTTTGCTGTTCACTTCCAGCTCAGGCTTTCTCACCAAAACTTGTTCTACCCATGCTTTCTAAGCCCCTTAATCCTACATAGCCCCCATGCGTTTAGGTAATTTTCTATTGTCTCAGAGGTGTAATGATACCTTGGTGTTGCTGGAAATCACAGTGGTAGGAGTCTCCTATTAAGTGATGGGCCAAAACAGTATTTTTGTGATCCTTGATTTAATCTTAACAGGGAAGAGTATGATCCCATTGAATTTCACAGCAAAAATATTATTGACCCAGGACTTAACTCTTCATAAATGTTAGAGGAGTGTATATAGTATATTTTGCTTTCGTCTCTTTTTATTGATTTGTTTCATAGACTTTTCATTTTCCACTCATACACAGTATGATAGAAATCATAGTTTTGTAAACATGCCTTTAATGAATAGCTGTGGTTCAGCCATCTCACAACATCATTAAACCTCACTGATAGCTCAGCCTTCATTAAATCACAGGCTACATCACTAATCACCATTATTAAGAATATAACAATCATTTTCCATAAATGTAAAATGTCTGAAAGAAAGATTTTCCTCTGTTCTATTAAATTTTATTATAGCATAAGATAATACATTTAACAGACAGAAGTATTCTATCAAATGTTTTATTATGTCGTTAAACCTTAAATATCTTCCAGCTTTCAAGAAAGGAGAACAGATTATGCATCTAGGAGACCTCATAAACAAAGCATGAAATTGCATTCAACAATTAAAAAAGTAAAGAAAAAACTTTTTTCACATATTTTTCCCATAGGTTCTTTTTTGCACCACAAATCCGAAATACTATGAATCATTAGAATTGTATATAAATGGAAACAAACCTAACTTGGGCTCTATTATGTTGGCTAGGATTCTTTCACAGATATTATTGTCATTCATTATTCAAAGGTTACCACTGAAAAAAAGAAGCTCTGGCTGTAAAGAACAGGAAACAGGAACAGGAAAGCATAATTACACCTACAACTGTAGAATACAGTGAGAATAGAGTTAGGCAACACGCTATCAAAGTCAGCAGCAGCAATGTACTGTGATGCATTATTTCTCATTTTATAAGAGCCACTTTTGAGTGCCTATAAGATTAATAAGTGTAAAGTTCAGGAGCTTTCAAAATGCAGGTCACTACTTTGTTGAGATTAAGTAACTCTCAAAAATGCTTTAAGCAATTTTTAACTAATTCATCTTCCTTCTGATGCCTCCAGAAAGGGCTGTTAAGAGCAGGATGTAATTGGGGATCAACACCCAAGGCTTAAGTAAACAAATCTGTTGCTAAAACCAGTCACCTCTGACAAACAAACTCCTCCTCACTCTCTGCTGGGCTGGTGCGGTGTGAGGAGCACATGCCTGCACCACGGCACCGAGCGCGGGCAGAGCTCCGCAGTGCTGGCAGGCAGCCCATGCATGGGGGGGACCCCCGAATTCAACCTGGGGCTGGATGACACATGAGGCAGATGATCATCCTTGAACGGTAACAGTTACATATGCTGAAAATGAGGTAGAAAGTACTTCCAGAAGGCACTGAAGAGCTAAAAACGCTCTCAAGCTCTGGTTGAAAAAGGGATTAGATAAATGCATGGAGAATGCGTCCATTTGTGCCTATTAAAGCCAGCAAACCAGACGCAGTCTCCAGCTCCGGTGTCCCCAACTCAGTGACTGCCAGAAGTCCTACCAAGCAGAGAAGTCTCAGGGTCTGGAGGGCACCAGTGGCCTTATCAGCCTTGTCTGGACTCCCCCAAGGCCTTCCCCGACTCTGCCCACAGCCCAGGACACCATTGCTGCCCCCAAGGGCCGTCAGGCCCTGTCCCAGTGATGCCACAGCAGGGACGGTCTCCAGCTCCCACAGCACTGCTCTGCCCCAAGCCAAGCTCAGCCTGGCCTTGGCCTATCCTGGTCCACAGGGAGGTGTCAACGCTGGGGCGCTGGGGCTGCCCTGGGTGCCCCTGGCTGCCCTGCTCCCTGTCTGGGGCAGTGGGACAGGCCCTGGCTGCCAGGCCCTGACCTGTTTCCTCAGGGAGCCCCAGCCCCTGACAAGACCCTGACCTGACAAGGTCAGGTCAAGACCTGACCAAGGTCTTGTCAAGGTCAAGACCCTGACAAGAACTTCTGAAGATTGCCTGTTGTCATAGTCTTCCCTAACCTGGTCCTGATCACTGTCTAAGCTATGCTGGTCCCAGTATCACCAAAAAAAAAGGTGAAACCTGAGCATAAAGGCACCAGGCTGACAGCTGCACCCGGAGGAAGCAACATGTTTGTACCTGAATGGCACATGCCTGAGGAGATGACCGGGCCCCAAGTGGCTCAAAACTGGTCAGACAATGGGGCCTTCCTCAGGAAAGTGCAGTACATCCACAGGCAAAAGCTTCTCTACAGAGGCTTGAAAACATTACAAATAGTTTGAAGACACTCAGATTGATGTCCAGTGCCTATAAAACAGATATTTTCCAAATATTACCTCTGTATTAGCAGCCATAAAGACAAGCAAGTTGAGAAACTCAGTAACATCAAGGAAGAATGAGTGCTCATGCTCTGAAAGACATCTTGCTTTTGAAAAAAAAATGACTGAAGCTCAGACTTTGGTCTTATTAGTTGGTCATAATGCTTTAATTGTTCCCAGATGCTTTACTGTGACAAGACAGAAAGTGGGGGATGGTGACTCTTGTGACTTCACAGTAACAAATACTTTGTTCAAGCATAAAACAATAAGGTAATGGACTTTTCATGAGCGATGGGTCACTGGATTTACAGTCAGATTGACTGCCTCATCATTTCAACAAGGAACTATCAAGGTGTGATAGAAAGTCTTTTCCTTAAAGAGGTTGACACAGAACCTATCGTAATTTACCAACAGACAGCAATGAAGTTAAACTTTCAAGTAATAAGTTGCCTGTAAATATCCTTAGAGTTCATTTTAACATAGACAAATGGGAAGTCCATGAAAAAAATAGATACACAGAAAATGTGTCAGTCAGCTTCTGTTCAGATGGCACGAATCAGAAAGGGTACACCAGTTCTTACTTCTCTGAAGCTGCTGCAGACAAACTCTTGGAGAAACGTTCCAGAGAATAAACTTGGCATCACAAGGATTATGTGAGCAACACAGGACTTTAAGGCCATATCCATAGACAGAAGTGTAGTGGAAAAAAATTGCAGGACAAGGTAAGAAGTCATTGCCATAATTAAAGCGTTGATAAAAAATTGGGTCAGACAACCATGCTGTAACATACTGGATTCTTCTTCAGCAAACTCCTATAGGAAGGCTACCAGATTATCAAGTATCTTCTGAAAGCTCGCTTCAGTAGAAAAAACAGTGTTAGCTTGCCTAATACTGGGATATAGATTGACAAGATTTGCAGAATATGATCTGAGACAGAGAGGAGACAGGAAAAGATCTAGGCAAGGAACTTAATGCATCATGGTAGTTATCTTCCAGTAACTAAAAAAAAATGTGGATGTGGTGCAAAAATTGAGAAATAATAAAACGCCTCTTATAGTACCATAAACTTGTCAAAATGATTCGGGAGTCTGGAAAATGACTGGAGACTAGAGTATAGTCTCTGATGATTTCTAATAATAATTAGTATTTCTCTGAGCGTTGGGACTAATGAAACCTGGATTCTAGTATGTCTCTCTTTCCTGTGATCTTGGGACAGTGAAAAGGCTTAGTAGCTGAAGGATCTTTTGTCTACCCAACAGCTTATTGTGTCTTAAGAACTTTGAGACCTCTACCCTCTCCAAATTTTGACCAAGATAGAAGACTTTCTAACTGAAGAACGTTTGGTTTATGTTTGAAAGAGGAATCATGGAGTACATATTGAAATTGCCTGTTCTGTCTATGTAAGATAACACTGGAGGATGAGTCTAGTCAAAGTCCCTTAGTCCCTTAGTCCCTTAGCATTTTGCTAAGGCATCAGACTAATGTGGAAATTGTTGGGTGTTCATGCAGCTAACTAGAACTGATGAATATGTTACATGGCCAATATAAAATCTTATCAGAAGTGTGATGACTTTCTTGCTCATATGGCAGAGAAACTAATTATTGTGACTTGGATATGGGTATCAAAGACATTACTGAACCTTCTTTAGCTCATCCATAAGGAATCTTAAGTATATGTAATAAATCTTAAATGGATACATAGAAAATAGCAGGAGAATGTATCCATGACTAGGTAGAACGTTACTCATTTCTGTTTCACCAATTTGATTTGATTTGATTGGATCATCAGAAGAAAAAAGTACAATAATCTAGAAAGAGTCTTACTTGAGGGAACATGAAGAAGAAAAGGTTGTGGTAGAATGGCAGTCCCACTCTTTCGGCATCTCCTTATAAGCATGAGCATTAAGCAACAAAGACATTGGGAAGCTTTCTGCCTTTGTACTGAGATGGCAGGGGAGATTGCCATGTGTTAAATACACCTTCTGTACGATAACAGAAAGATTTTACAGCATGAATCTGACGATTTTTGGTATCCTCAAGATGACCACATAAGTACAATTCAAATCTGTTACACATTTGAGCTGATAAATGGGTGAGAATTACTGAACTGGTCTCTCAGGTATTAGTATTAAGTGCCAGTAGCACGAAGGAGCATAGTAATGTAATGAGCTGGATAGTACTCAGCATTTTGTGGCTTCACACAGCTATTCAGTGGCCACAGGACAGGAAGAAAACGGTTTGTGAGCTTTGCAAGTTTTGCATTTAAGACTTTGCCTTAAGGAATAAAGAAGTCAAATCTTCAACCAAATCTTTGATGATGAATAGCGAATAAGATTTTATCAATAAAGGTTCGCTCTTTTAGGGAGTCTTATATGACAAAATCTTTAATGAATAAAAGGAAGCTGTTTTCTGTGTTTCAAAGGAGAAGGGAATTTTGGTTTGAGAAAGTTACTACTCTACCAACTACAAACTCCTCTTCCACTTTTAAGAAGGGAACTTTCCTTTCTCCATTTGCTATCTAATTCTGCCAGCCTTATATACAGAGAATAAAAGTTTAATATGTGTGTGGCCCAAGTGAATTCAAATAAGATTGCAAGTGTGTTAGGATGTTGTTTTGCCTAATGAAATATGTTTAAAATTGCCTATTTGTGATCTTGTGTTGATTTATAGCATTTTAAGGAAACAAAGCCTTTCCTGAGAAAAAGTCAGAATGCTTGAAATAAAACAAAAAAGCTTAAGTATCCATAAATTATTCTGCATTCAGAATCAAGGGAAGTAAGGGGAAGCTTTGTTGCTAGGAGACTATGGCTAGAAGGTATCAGGAGAGATTGCTTTATTTTAAAGATTAGAATCTGTAATCAAAATACTTAGCAGGTAATAAAATAGCTATATGTATGAGCTCAGTGCAGACCAGGTGAAGTATGAGACAAGTGCTAGAAAGCTTATGAAAAGTGCAAATCTTCGAAAACAGTTCATCTACCATGACATACTGGCCTGATAAAAAGAAGCTCATTATTTGCTTGCTTACAATTAGGACAGAAATTCAGTTGGGATATAAATTAAGGAATAAATATTGATGAATATGTGAAGAACGGACTGTGATTTAATTTATTTCTGGTATTCACATGGTGACAATTTGTAGGTCTCTCAAAGTTTTTAAATGAATAGCTGTAAAACATGTTGCAGCTAAGGAGAAAGCAAGCTTGTTGCAAAGAAGAGGTGAAATTATTTTTAAAGTTATCTCAAATTTGCCAAGTACTTTCAGATGAAGGAAAGAAATGTGGAAAATTTGAAGCTTTTCGTACCTACCATTTACAATGAATGGCTTTATGACATTTATATAAAGTGTTTGTTTTGTAGAAATTTAAACCAAAAGTAATAGATATGATTTAAAACATAAGGAAAAATGAATTGAGAAATAAATATTTAATTTTGTCTTAACAAAAATTTTTTCAGCTCAAGGTTTTGGGGTTTTTTTGGGTGGAAAAAAACGTGTTATTTTAGTTAAAATGTCTCAGCTCTTCTTCTTCAGTGTGATCCAATCAATGGAGAGGTCGAGTTTTCACGAGATACGTGGATGAACCACAGAATTAAAAAAAAAAAAAAATTACTTCCTTATTTTGGTAGCTGTGAAATATCTCTTGCTGGTGTCCATATCGCTGCATGGCAGGAATTTTCAGATATCCAGACCTACTGAATATGTGTGGGAATGCTGGATACAGGCCATATGTAATTAATTATGTCTAAAGTTGAAATATTTTGAATTATTAAAATATGATCAAAATAATTCAATATATTGTTGTTTTTTAAAAAAAATATATTGTTCCTGAAATATCAGAACAAATATTTTGCCTAACTGTAATTAGCTTGTATTTTTTCTCTCCTACTTCATTCTCAGTTTCCATCTGACATTTCAGGTCTTTCACTGGGTGATATTACAGAGATGTTTGTTATAAAGAAGATACTATCAGAAAACTTGTTCGTATATGAAAACATCCCTCAAAGAGCAAAATAAAAACTCAGTGTGGCATATGACTTCCCTCATGTAGTCATCCCAGAGCATCAGGGCGGTTACTCATATTTTCTGGTGGGAGGACACCCTTCTGGAATTTTTTAGTGCCAAGCCAGCCTGTTCAACACATAAGCCAGTCAGCTACAGTTAGGCCCCCTCATGTAAAAGTCACTTAGAGTTTTTAACTTTGCAGTGTCAAGCCCTTGTTCACAGCAAGCCAGATGATTTTCCAGCACCACATGGTAGCCTGGTAGCTCATTTTCAGTTGTGTTGTACAGGGTGAAATCTTAGCTTTTACCTGCTCTTTGATTTCTATGTTATTTACACACCCATCTACCTTTTGGGAAACACTTAGAGGTTCTCATTAGGTTGAATAACTGTGATCAGTTAAGCCTAGTGGGATTTACATCTTGTGTTCTTTAATCCTTTTCTATCCATTAACATTATTTTTCAAATGGTAGTGACTTAAGCAATATCAGAATTTAAAAAAAACAAAGCTAACAAGAAATGAAATTCTCTGCATTACTGAAATCCAGGGAGATCTTCATGTCCAAATTCACTTCTCTGGCTGCTGGAGAGCTAAACCATTCTATGATTCTATGATGTCCTCACCCTGCTGCTGTCTGAAAGTATTAATCAAGAGGACACACATTCTCAACAGATTATGCAAAGTCCATAATTACTCAGGCACTTTGTCTTTCTTAGCATTAATTTGCACATGCTTGCTTTACAGTAGTAACAGCACCTTATGGCAAAGTGCAGTACCTGCTTTCGAGAGGAGGGTGAAATGATTAAAAACTACTATTTTTTTTTAATGTGGGTTTTACTTGATGAAATTGGCAAAATGGGATCAATGTTAGGGCTATGAATTTTCTGAATGAAGATTCTTATATTCAAGCATGTCTTGACATTGAGATGCTCTGACAACTTGCAGATATATGTGCCATTAAAGAGAAACTATGTTACTATCAGCAAAAAAAGAAACCCCAGTTGGGATCAGGAAAATAATTTATTTAAATTAATTTAGTGATTTATTTATTAAAAATGTGAATATATTCATACCAACGTAGTGGTTGAACTGTTCCAAGTTGAAATCTCATTTGTATATAACATGAAAGAAGACCTTATCTTGGGAACATATGGTCTATACAGACTTAAAAAGCAAACGACTGTAAAAAGAAGAGATAATTATCCTCAATTTATATGCAGAAACTAAAGCACAAACACACAAGTGGCAGGACTCATTTGAAGAGTTGTAGCTGTCCATGGTATACATATGTACATGTAAGCCAATGACTTTAGGGTCCCTTTTAAATCAGGATTAAAAACAGGCACTTCCAAGCTGTAATTCTCCTCAACATCAACTAAGTGTCTAAAGAGCAGATAAATCACACCGTAAAAATGTCTTTTTCTCTCCACTGATTATAAAGGTGGCTTAATGTCTTTATCTCTGCTAACAGCTATGCTAGGTTTAGTGTTTTGTAACAAACACAGTCATGTGTTTGTTATTCCTTCCCTGTACCCCAATCCAGGTTGATATAAGCCACCTCTGATCCAAAAACTATGCAGCTACCTTAGTAGCTATACTTAGTAAGGTTAGTGTTCAAACTGATAAAACCTGCTGACAACTTATTAGGTAGTGCGTATAGTGCTACACCAAGCAAAGCTACATGATTTTCCTATCAGACCAGAATCTGATTCAAATGACTCCAAATGTTGCCAAAGCAAGGTTGTGCCTATCTGTGAAAGGCACAGTATATATACCAAGAGAGGTTTTCTTACTTTCTGACTAGAGAGTTAATTTGCTCAGAGAATGAATGTTTTGGTTTGTTTCTTTGTTTTCTGATTTGAATATGTAAGCATAAGAATAATTGAACTTGATTTAAAAAAAAAAAAAAGAAAAAGAAAAAAAGAGGACTCAACTCCAGCTATGGGTCATATCATAAAGTAGCTTTAAAAAATTTACCAGTATTATTACCGTAACTGGTTGATAGTGATAGTCAGTAGTTACCAGAGCACAGTGTCCGCATTGCTGCTTTTGTAAAATGTGCTATTAATGGCCCTAGGACAAGGATCATAGAATCATAGAATCATTAAGGTTGGAAAAGACCTCTAGGATCATCTAGTCCAACTGTCAACCCAACACCTCCATGCCTACTAAACCATGTCCTGAAGTGCCACATCTACACATTTTTTGAACTCCTCCAGGGATGATGACTCCGCCACTTCCCTGGGTAGCCTCTTCCAATGCTTGACAAACTTTTTGGGGAAGAAATTTTTCCTAATATCCAGTCTAAACCTCTCCTGATGAAACTTGAGGCCGTTTCCTCTCATCCTATCACTAGTTACTTGGGAGAAGAGACCGACCCCCACCTCTCTACAACCTCCTTTCAGGTAGTTGTAGAGAGCAATAAGGTCTCCCCTCAGCCTCCTTTTCTCCAGGCTAAACAATCCCAGTTCCCTCAGCCGCTCCTCTTAAGACTTGTGCTCCAGACCCTTCACCAGCTTCGTTGTCCTTCTTTGGACATGCTCCAGCACCTCAATGTCTCTCTTGTAGTGAGGGGCCCAAAACTGAACACAGGATTCGAGGTGCAGCCTCAGCAGTGCTGAGTACAGGGGCACGATCACTTCCCTAGTTGTGCTGGCCACGCTATTTCTGACACAAGCCAGGACGCTGTTGGCTTTCTTGGCCACCTGGGCACACTGCTGGCTCATATTCAGCTGGCCATCAACCAGCACTCCCAGATCCTTTTCTGCTGGGCAGCTTCCCAGCCACTCTTCCCCAAGCCTGTAGTGTTGCATGGGGTTGCTGTGGCCCAAGTGCAGGACCTTGCACTTAGCCTTGTTGAATCTCATACAGTTGGCCTTGGCCCATCGATCCAGCCTGTCCAGGTCCCTCTGCAGAGCCTTCCTCCCCTCAAGCAGATCAACACTCCCGCACAACTTGGTGTCATCTTACTTGTCAAACTTACTGAGGGTGCACCCGATCCCCTCATCCAGATCATTGATAAAGATATTAAACAAGACTGGCCCCAATACTAAGCCCTGGGGAACACCACTTGTGACCGGCCACCAACTGGATTTAACTCCATTCACCACCACTGTTTGGGCCCAGCCATCCAGCCAGTTCTTTACCCAGTGAAGAGTACACCCACCCAAGCCATGAGCCGCCAGCTTCTCCAGGAGAATGCTGTGGGAGACAGTGTCAAAGGCTTTACTAAAGTCCAGGCAGATAACATCTACAGCCTTTCCCTCATTCACTAGGTGGGTTACCTGGTCAGAGAAGGAGATCAGGTTGGTTAAGCAGGACCTGCCTTTCATGAAACCATGCTGGGCCTGATCCCCTGGTTGGCCTGCACATGGCTGTTGAGCGCACTCAAGATGAACCGCTCCATAATTTTCCCCGGCACCGAGGTCAGGCTGACAGGCCTGTAGTTCCCTCGATTGTCCTTCCGGCCCTTCTTGTAGATGGGCGTCACATTGGCAAGCCTGCAGTCATCTGGGACCTCCCCTGTTAACCAGGACTGCTGATAAATGATGGAGAGTGGCTTAGCAAGCTCCTCAGTACCCTTGGGTGGATCCCATCTGGCCCCATAGATTTGTGAGTGTCCAGGTGGCGTAGCATGTATGGCGTAGCATGTAGGATGTATGTATTACTACACTGAGCTAATAAAACATTTTTTGGATTAACTGAGAGCAGCTTGGAAGTTGCTGAAAAAAGGCAGAGGATTGCAATGGGCCCTCAAAACACAAGATTATAAGGCCTTGAAAGTACAAGCACAGAATGACACCAAAGGTCACAGAGCTCTAAACACAGATCACAAATGCTTGATCACTTGTTGATCTTTGAAGGAATGCAACCTGGAAACTGGGTAAAACTGGATTTAGGGATAATCAATGGAAAAAGGACAAGTTAAGGCGATTTTCGCAAAAATATAAAAATGAGCCAAAGCAGACTCAAGAGCTAAGATGAAGAAAACGTCAATATCACACTCCTTCAAAGAGTGAGGTAAGAACTTGGGTCACAGGTGACTCGCTCCCACTCCAGCTCTTGAGGAAAACGTTTTATGAAGCTTATGATCTAAAGAGGAAGCGAAAGGGTGAGCACAGTATCAGAGAAAGGGGAGACAGCAGGAAGTCTGTCTGCATCCGTTTTGGCTAAATTATTATTGAGAAAGAGATGTGATAATCAGATAATTTGGACAGTAAATTTTGCTGTCATTACAACTGGGCTACTAATTATTTGATAAGATTGTTTGGATATTAATTAAACTAACAATAAATTTTTGCCTTCGTGTCTAAGGTTTATTACTGTAGCCCACATAAATTGCATGAAGTGTTTGGTCTGGTACCCTATCCTTGAGGACCGAGTATTAAACCTGAATGCAGAAATTCATGGAGAATATAAGTGATCCAGGCTTTAATTTGCATGTAACAGCTGGTGGAGAATGTGGGCATCTTCACCTGTTAAAGTCTGGATAACAATCAGGAGATCTGGAAGAATCTCTCTTTGACTCAGTGCTAATCAAGTACTTTACTGGAAGCAAACATAAAACTGTAATAAAATTTGCAGGTGAGTGAAACTGGTTGAGAGAAAAGGAATAATCATGTGTAAAAATTGGTTCCTGAGAGCCCCTTGATGTGCTTTTCTCATTTAAAACCAAATATAAGTCCATATGCCTAGGAACCAGGAATATAGGTCATACTGGCAGGATGGTCCTGTGCTCTCTGGTAAGCACTTGCCCCAGTTGTGGCTGAGGTAATAGCTGGCATAGAAGGAGAAGATTAGGTACAGAGTTATTGGGCCAATTACTGGACCATATAAACCAATTAAGTCAATACTTCAACAGCCCTATTGGAGGAGTTCAGAACAGAGGTGGAAAAAATCAAAATTTTTTTAAATCTTTGAAGTACTAGACATGTCTCTCCATTTAATTTATCAAAGAAGAGATTTAGTGATCATGAAATGATGACAGCAGTACTGGGGAAAGAATTGTGATAGCAGAGAGCTATCTGATATACCAAAGGCATACTGACATCCAAAGTCTGACAGAGAACACTAGGTAAATTCAGTCCAGAAATCAACCACATCTATGAAACAATCAGTGTGATTAACTGCTAGAACTACTACAAGGGGTTCAGACAGAGTATCTGCCACTAAAGTTTAAACGAAAGCTGTTTGTCTTTTTAGAAGAAGAGCTGTAACTCATCCAGAGATCTGGAATTACTGGGTGAAAAGTTATAGTCTGTGCAATGTAGGAGATGAGAACAGATTATCATAATAGTCCCCTTTGTCTTTAAACTCTGTGATTTATCAGATTTTTCATTATCTGCAATCAGTGTGTTAATAGACTTGATTTCTATGTGCCTCGATTCTAAGGTCTTTGGTTCCTATTGTAAATTTTCATGATAGTTTTGCAAGATTGCAAATCCCTTTGGGCATATACTTTTGAATGACATGTTTGGCACACACTTTGACCTATAAACAGAGAAAATGAATGCAAGGTACTGCATGCTAAAAGGCACATAAGAAAAAAGAGGTTTTAGCAGTAGTCAGAATTAAAGACTGAATTTCACAGAGGACCCCAAACCCATGAAACTACATTTAAAACAGGCTTCTTTCAACTACCAGTAATAGTTAACCGTTAACTGTCCATGCCCATTTGCCTTTGTGTTTGTTAGCCAGGAATTGTGCTTCCACTTATTCAGTGGCCTAACAATGCAAGCCACCAATCATTCATGTATACATGTAGTATCTGCACACATGAGTTTTGCTACTGAACTGGGGAAGAATATTTGAATGCTTGAAGTTACATGTGAAATATTTGCTAGACTAAGGTTTAAAACTAAACTGTAGTCATAATAGATAGGCAGCAGGTAGGAAGAGTATGGAGAGATTAATGGGAAAAAGAAATGAGTTAAACTCTATATAAAGAGCAGTGGTTCCCCAAAGAATACATGAAGTTATTTCCCTTACAAGTTTCTAGTTACTTAAATGAAAGCTAATGCAATAAAAATATACCTCTACTTAGTATGACATTATATCATATCATATTGATATGTTTCTATTAAAGTGAAAAGTAGGCATGACTTCATGTGAATTTCTTTGTGGAAATCCATATTCTTAGATTCAAAGACACTGAAGGGAGGGGCAGCTATCTTACTGTGAACTCCTTTCATCCTCAGACTCAGTGTGTTTTTCCACATCTGGCTGTGGGCCTTAGAAGAAAGCAGGCGCAAGACCCTTAAAGGAACACCCAAACCACTTGCGTCAAATGTAAAGAAGTTCAATAAAAATAAAGTCTGAAAAAGGGACTCATTCTAGTCAAACATAAAGATTTAGCCAGCTTTCACTGAGCAGAATTTACAGGAACAAAACCCACAAATAATAAACCGGATGTCTGTAGCCCTTCGTATGCATATTTATCAGTTTCAATTAAGTTGGCAGTTTGCCACATTTAAACTTAGCTCTGTCATTCAGACTCTCCTGTGCAAATGATTAGATTGTGCTTGTACAGCTGAATCCATTTAGGCATTTTTAGTCAGATTTTTCCCTTCTTCTGTCTTCTGGAGAGAGTTAATGTAAAAGATGCTGATGCACACTCCACACTTCACATATGGTGCTAAAAATCCATTAGCTGAAGAACAGTGAAGAAATGGTTTTGATCAGAGAGAACAGTTGAAGGTCAGGTTTAAATAGATGTATAACATTAGCCAGGCTTGATTGGCCATGGCTTTAGCATGTGTCTCTGAATGACTATGCAAATATTGATGTTTAGTAAACACAGAATACTGAATACACTACTTGAAATTAAAAACAAATACAAAATAGTAACACATCAGCTTTGGACAATGTTTTGAATATATTTATTAGAAAACTGTGGAATAAAAAGAATAGCTACATTTTGTAACAAAAAGAGAATCCTTCAATATAGAGCATGGGTTCTTGTTCCAATGTGGTTTTGCAGGTAAGACCCTTTTGCTGTGCTCCTAGATGTTAGCAGGCAGACTTCTAGTGACATTAATAACACTGGATCAAAGCCCCTACAGGAAATGAGGAGAAGCTCACTCAGAACCTCTCTTCATTACTCGTTACTTTACACTGCTTCTTAAATCTGACTGAGATTTATGTTATTAAATGGGGACTGGTAGGGGGTCATGAAGGAATCCCTTGTGTCCCCTCACAGTTTCTTACATCAGAGTGGTGGTTTTTTAAACTAATTTGCTGATTAGTATTTCTTAAGCATAATCAGCATACTGGGGAAGGACTACAGGCACAGTTAAACTGTGAATAGTGAGAAACTGATCATATAACCTAAAGGGATTATTCAGCTCTCCTTGAGGAGTTAAAACCTTTTATAATATCTTCAGTGAAGAAAAGTAATTTTTCTTTTGGTTCTTGTCTATTTTTCTGCACTATCTTGTTCGTGGGCTGGACCCTGGTTTCTGCAATTTATTTCATCATTTTTATGATTGTCTTCAGATTTTAAGTGTCATGTTGATGGACTATGTTTCTTTCCCTATTGTTCTCTGTAATGTTTTCTTAGCTTTCATTCATATTCTACTTCTGAATGGTGTTCATGTTACCACTTGACATAAAGGTCATATTGATACTACTCTTAAAGCTTATCCTGAATATGTTGATCCCCATTCTTTTCTCATAGTTGATTCAGGACATTGTTTTCTTTACTTACAAATTACGGTATAATGAGCTTCCCCAATAAGTTTTGATAAATTCCTGCAATCAAAGCTTTTGAATTAGTTCATAGTTCTTCCTAACCACTACTGAAAATCTTTATGACTATTTCATGAAGATGACAGTGCTGAAAAAACATTTTCAGGACAATGTTAATCAAGCTATTTTTCCAAATCTTTTCAAGGGTATAAAAGCTGTTAGCAGCATTTGGACATCATTGCTGGATGTCTACCACAGTATCATTTTCATTGCAAGGCTCCACTCTTGATAGGAAAACTGACTTATTTCTTTTAATATTTCTCTTTCTGAAGTTATGCTCCTTTTGGGACATTAATAAGCATATTTTTGTCTTCCTTTCATTGATGAAACCATCAACCTGTTTTGTTTTGATTTGCTTGCTGTTTGGTGGGTCTTTTGTTTACCATCAATAGAGAGAGCTGAGCCAGATAATGTCATCAGCAAAATCAGCATTGTAATTTGTTCATAAATCCATAAGATAGCTTCTTTATGATCTAATACTCAAACTACATGAATAATAGTGAGATACAGAAAACGCTTAAACTGCATTGGTTGCCACTACAAACCACCAAAGGATATTTTCCACCATCTCTAGCCACAGTGTTGCTCTCTTTGTTATAGCAGAATCTCTTTCCTTGCACTCTACAGCATGCCATAATTTTCCAAAGATCACCTAATGTATTCCATAAAACTGTTGAAGCAATGCAGACATTTTATCAAAAAAAGTGCCTGTTGATCTATACCCCTTTCAATCTACAATGCTGGAGAAGAATTTGCTCTGTATACATGAACTCGATATTTTAAAAAGCTCCCTGCTCTGCTGTTAGCTGAAGGTCTGTTTATTTATTTAGGTTCTGTGATGCTGCACATTTTTGAAACACACTGAGACTTGTTACAGTAAGTACAGTCTCCTATCCTTCAAAATGTACTACAAAGCCTTTTTTCATTTTTTCCCCCCTTCATTCCACATTCTGTTTAAAAGCATATGGAAAGTCTGGAGGGTTGTTTTTGTCACTTGCTTTAAGCTTTTCTGTGGTTAAATGTATCAAATCTCTGGTGTGAAAAATTCGAAGTGATCAACATAGAAGAAGATAACTGATCTGAGTAATGTTGCTACACATTCTGGCTTCATTTTATTTTTTGATTTAAGGAAACTATAATTCAGCTTTTCAGAAAATGCATGAATTATATGTATAAAATACCTGTTCTTTCGGCTGATATGGAAGTATCACGACAGTATGAATACATTATTCTGGATCCTGCAGAATATATTGAGCTTCATTATATATCAGACACCAGTTTTGGAGAGGGGAGAGAAAGGTAAGAGGGAAGTAAACTGAGCAGCAGCCCATGGCTGCTGGCATTACTCAGATTTCTCTCCACGGTCCATCAGGGAATCAAGGAAACACTGTGAAAAGAGACCATGGGGATCATGGAAAGAGCATGTGCAGGGGAGAGCCCTGAACTCTGCAGAGGTGTCTGAGCACTGTTTTCTTACTCTGTTTTTAAAGGTAGTATGGCTTCTTGCCAGGACTTTCATTAGAGTAGTCAGTTAAGACCAAAGGAAAGCCATAGACACCTTGCAGTTTCTTAAAGAGAATGTGATGATATGCATATGCCAAGCTGTGCTACAAGATCTGGCAGGAGTCATAGGAAAGGGGAGACAACATGGAGGTTTTTATGTGTGCTATGTTAGATATTTGAAAGAAATAGTCAAGGGTTATAGTAACTGAAATAATCTGCTGAGATGCTCTTCTAAATTCATAGATTAACATAATACAGTTTATTTAAATTCAATACTGATGTGGAGAACAGTCATATTTTGACAGGAAGATAGTCCAAACATACCTTAGTTTCTGTCTTCTGTGACTGCATGGATATATACAGACATACACCCCTCCGCCCCGCAATGTATTAACACAATAATTTTAACCTTTTCTGAAAAACACAGAGATGAAAGGTGGAATTAATGTAGTTTAAATGAAAACTAAGTTGTCTAATCAGCTGAACCTCATTTTGTAAATAACAGAGAATCAGGTCCCTCTGGTGGGCTATGTAACTCAGTTTCCTCACTTTTGCCCTTCTGACTGATTGTCTCCCTCATCCCGCTGGGGGAGACTGAATGAGTGGCTGTGTGGGGCTTAGCTGTCTACTGGGGTTAACCCACAGCAGTCTTTTTTAACCTGCGTGGGGAGACCCTATTGAGTTTCACATTTCAAGAACTAGCAAAGTAATACTTGAACAGCCAGTAGCCCTATGATTATATTAATGGACTGCAAGAACCAGGTACAAGCAGAACAGTGGTGGGAAGTTGAATTGCCTACAGAAATGCTAAATCCAGCACCTTATTGGCTGTTTTCGCTCTTTCTCCCACATACAACCTATTTTAAACCTGAGCTGATTTTGTTGTCAAAGACACTCTGTGGATTTCATCTGATCAAATGCAGTCATCTGCAGTGTAGATGTTAACTTTCATCTCAAACCACTATTCCAAGCCATCCATTATAGTCAATGTATGAGCATAACAGCAACCATACTTAGGCTGACCAGGGATCCACCTGCCTCAGGGAAGAGTAAGAACATATATGGCACTTTTCCTGATTACTCTCCTGGTCTGCTGTTATTTCAACTCAAAGGATTTTTGTGCAGTGCATGTAATTTTGACTTTTTTAGCAATTTACAAATTATTTCTATTTATCTTTATTATTTATTTCTTCTTATTTCTACTTGTACAACCTTCTTTTAACACTCATATACACTTTAAGCAGCCACACAGTCCTTTGGCATGGAGTTCCACAGATCTGAAGAACCACTTCCTTTTGTTCATTTTCGGTGTGGTTGATTTTATGAAGCTACAGTCATCTTCGCTTAATGTCTTCTATTTTTAAATTTTTTTTAGAAGCACTGAACAGCTGATCTCTTTTTACCTTTTTGCAGGCCATTCATGATGTTGTAGCCCTTTAGCATTTTACATCCTTTCTCCCTGTTGACTCTTACCCAGACTGAAGAGTACTAACTTGAGAAATTAATGTCATCCTTAAATATACATCTAAAGTAGATCAGACAAATCACACTTCAAAAGTGCCAGTTCCTCTTTACTGATTGCCAAGGGAGCCCGGGATGACTAAACCAAAAAACAGACATTTGTGCTGTGTACTTTTAAATTTAGATGAGATCAGTCTCATCCTCTGTTTCTGTGAAATACCTCATTTTAAATGAGAGATAAATCTATTGAAATTAGTGAAGTGATTCCAACATGCAAGAAATTAATAGAGCTGAGTTGGTCAAGAAAAAGTGACTATGAAACAATAAAATTGGCTCATTCATTGTGTACAGAAATATGGAAATGAAAAATCCAGGGTCAGCCACTATGTCAGCTATAGCTATGTCTTCTTCCTTTATAGTTTCTCTGTTTTTTACTGCAGAGCTAATAATAAGGTTTTCAGCTAAGAATTCAAAATAAATATTAGTGTTAGAATCTGAATACAATTGATATGTAGTGTTCATAACTGCTAGATATTTATTTATAAGTAAAAAATAAATACTGCAATAGTCAATCAATGAATCCTATGATTTAATTTGTGAGGACATTAAATTAAGCAAACTGAATTTTCTTCTATTTGTTTCTTTAAAAGAATCACTTTCCTAGTAGCTTAAAGCTTTCCTCGTCTTCTGTAGTCATTAGCATTGCTGCATGTGATGAACACAACTACCTGAAATCCCAGATGTCAGGTTGTGAAATGTGTTCTCTCAGTGCCGGTGTCTGGCCACTTGGCAGAGCCCTACATTATCAGCAGTCGGTCATGCTAGCAACTCTCAAAATTGCCTCTGGGTCAGTCATGTGCTCTTGGCTTTTATTAAATCTGTGAGGGGATTTGAGTTCTCCTGGTGCTATGTTCCATTTAGATTCATAGATGTTAAAGCCAGAAGGGACCATTGTGATGATCTAGTCTGACCCCCTGCATAACACAAGCCACAGGATGCTCCTGATTGAATTCCTGTTTGAAGTAGAGCATATCTTTTAGGGGAAAAAGCATTCAGTCCTGTTTAATATTTCAAGAAGAATATGCCATGACCTCAGGTAGGTTATTTGAAGCACTATTTATCCCCAGTGTTAAAAGTGTACACCTTATTTCCGGCATGAATTGGCGTGGTTTCAACATTCAGCCCTGGGCTTTTGTTGAGCTCTGCTAGATGAAAGAAGACATCCATATTTTGTCCTCCCTGTTATCCCCTTAACTTTTCCTTTGTTAAACTATGCAGATAGCTCTGCCAGTGTTTAGCTATGAAGATGGTTTATATTAGCTTGACAGGATTATTTACAGATATTACAGATACGTGTCACCAAAATCCTCAATGAAAATCAGTGGAAATGATGCTAAAATGGTTGCTAATGGAACGGTTCTAGCTCTAGTATTTAAGCAAAGTGTCTGTTTATTATGCGCAAAATACAAAAATGTTTCATTATAATACAAGCACCCAACCCCTTGAACCAGAAATTCAAGGAAGTTATTGAGAAGGAGCCAGGCTCTACAGAGCGGTACATGGTGCCAGGACAAGAGACAAACAGCGTAACTTCAAACAAGAGAAGGTCAGGCTGGATGTAAGGAGAAGCTTTTTCCCATGAGGACAGTCAGGCAGTGGCACAGGATGCCCAGAGAGACTGTGCAGTCTCTGTACTTGAGGGTTTTCAAACTCTAAATGGATCAACATGGTCTGACCCAATAGCTGACCCTGCTGTGAGCAGGAGGTTGGACCAGGGACCTCCTGAGGTCCCTTCCAGTCTGAATGACTTTATGATTCTACAGTGTCATAAGACGTTTCAAGACACACTGACATTAAAATTATTTCAGCTTTTTATATGTTTTTAATAGCATAAAAATAGTATAAATACCATAATTAGATGAGGTTTACAATTATGTTTGCATTAAATATTTAATTGGTTTTTATAGCATTGATATTTTAGTTTATGAATAAATAACACAATATTTTCTTACTTATATTTCTCATTATAAAACAAAAAAAGTTTATTTTTAGTGGATTTAATAAGTTAGCAAAGGGATGTATGCTGTTTGCTCATGCACAGTGTAATCTCTGTAAATTGTTATTGATATAATCAATATAATTAAGTAATAGGATGACAGGAAGATATTGTTTCCTAAGAGAATTAGGGGATGAAACTCCCCTTTGAAAGTCCTTTGGAGGTCAAAATACTTTTCAGAACAGCCAATGATGGCTGCATGTTTAACTACATGAAATTATGTCCAGGCAAACAAATAATCCAGATCTTTCTGCAATGATGACCCTTCTTTGTTTCTTAAAAAAAATGTTAAATTTGTTAATCTGTAGATTTAATCAATAGTTGCTCTCTGTTTTCTTCTTTAATGTTGATTTGAAAAAAATTCATTGCTTGGACCAAGGATCCCTGTGTGTCCTGCTGGAAACCTATGCCCTCAAGATGATTCCCTCTTTACAGTTAAAAGTAGAGACAAGTTCTCAGTTTATTTCATGTATCTAATCTGAATCATGTTAATTTTATAATATTTTGTTTTATCAACCAACATGTCATGCAAACTCAAGTCAAATTCCTTGCAGAGGTTTATATATAAGCATTTGCATTCTGTCAGCACTGCTACCTTTATCTGTCAAACTTGTAATCTCATTAAAAGGGTATTATGTTAGTATAATAACATCTATTTTGTACAAACTGTTGACTGGCATTAATTACCCTCCTTAATTCTTTATTACTTGTGTCTCATATCACTTGTTCCATTATTTTGCCCAGAATCAATATCAGGCTGATGTCTAAGGGTCATTCCATTTAAATATTGGCACAACATTATCTCTCTTCTCCTCCTGAGCTTCCTCCTTGCTGTAACAGCTATAGAAAACTAGCATAAATTATCCATGGATCTCTATAGCAAGCTTTGAAACAATTTGGGCTTGCCTGTAAATAGCTAACTTCAGAAACCATTTCATATCTTTCTTAGTTACTGATCGAATATAAGATATTTCATGATCACAGAATCATATTGTTTTTGTTGATGTATTTAAGGCATGCATAAAATCATCATCTAGTATCTTCACATTGCAATCCTTCATGTATACCTTTTGTTTCCTTTGTATTCCTGAATACCGCTAGGATTCTAAACCAAATTATACTGAAACAAATGTCAGTTGACTTCACTGGCTTTTTTGGCTGAGTATGACCTTTAGGGTGTGAGCTATTTTTATGGGTCATCACCAGATGATGCTTGCAAAAATTTTTCTTCTACATGGGAAACAAATAAAGGATTTTGTGAAGTTATTTCAAGGATTGTTACACATATATGTCTATCACTTTATTTAGTGGTTGGAGTTTGCTACATATTCCACATTGAATATCCCACTCTTCCTAATGCAGGCCTAGATCCTGGTGACGATAAATTCTCTCGGGATGATTTTGCAGCCAACCCTGGACTGTGTGTGCTTCCTAGTGTGCAGAGGCTGCCAGGGGTGCAGAAGGTGATGGAAGGAAGACTCAGGGCATCTGGAGAAGCCACTGCCCTCCACATATCCCTGAACTCTCCCAAAGGCCTTGCAGAGCTCGTACCCAAGGAAGGACTGAGCAAGGAGCCAGAGTCAGAGTGGGACAGAAGAATCTTGGGAATCTTCTGTCTTTGATCTCTTTCCTCATGCCTATACATGGGTCTACCTAAAGGAGAAGGCTCTCTGAGCCAAACTGAAATAATCACTAGCTGGCTCCAGTGATACCAAGATGAAGAATTAGTGGTGGCTTAGCACATGCTGAGCAATTCACTAGCGTATACATGTTGCTTCCAAATTGTAGCTGGTTCAGAGCTGTTTGCACTTGTCTATTTGACGTCCCTTCAAGCATTTTTTAAATGTTATTTTGCAAACAATTTTTTACACTTTTAAAAGCATTTCATGGGAATAATATCTGGCAATTATGCAAGGCTTTTACTTAAACATGGCTTTGAGGGAGAAAGAGTGAAAGGAAGGAAAGAGGAAGGGTAGGGTTTGTTCTCTGCTTTGGACTTCGATTGGAACTGATTCTTCAGATCCTCTGTGAGTAACCACTGAACTAGGATTCTTTGAAGAAATAGCTGCAGTAGCTGACCGTACACCACTGTCCATATCAAGGTTGGCATATATGTGTGTAAACAGAGACCTGGAAAATATTGTAACTCATGTTTCCATGTCTTCTACTACATTTTGCAGTAGGTTTGACTAGCCATAGATAGCTGATTTAGCTTAGAAGAGGATCAAAAGTGGTACCAGAATAAGACAGTGAGGTAGAGAGAAAAGGCAATAGTATTCATTTATTTACTAAAATTAATTTAATTCCTCTCAGAATGATGTAGAAGTACAGTTCAATGTTTTTCAAAGGAAAATAAAGACTTTTCCTTACAGTGGAGAAAAGGACAGCTAAATAATACAAACCATTCTATTTTCAAGGTGTGGAAACTGAGTTTTAATTGTATAGAATATTTCAATTGCTTGAATTAAATTCTGAGAAGTTCTGACGCTTGGAGTTGCAATCTCAAGGACATTATTGTGAAAAACTTAAAAATTAGAGCTGTTGACTGTATCCATAAACTTCATTTATACATTTGAACCTAATCTATAATAATGCATAAATATCAGTGTTGATCTGACAGATCTCAGAATCCTGAAAATCAGCCTATTCATAGATATCCTATTCCTTTATCACATCCTACCCAAGTAGCTTTTAAATTTCCTAAAATATTTTCTATTTGATAGCTTTGCAGAGGTGACATGGGAAGTTGGAATGTATGAGGTATGAAGGAAATTGAAGGAATCTGTGCTCATAAAATATAATAGGGTTGGGTTTTTTTCCTTCTAAGAAACATGTAGTCTGTGATAAGTATATGTTTTTAACCTTTAGAAGAGAGTTTAAGCATTTTTTTCCTTCCCTTGACTAATAAATCAAGTGAAAATATACCATTTACCATAATGGTACCTGATTCCGGTAATGCTTCTGAACTGAATGATTTTGAAATTGAGAGATTATTCCTTCCAAAGACATCCCAAAGTCATTTTTACTGATATTTCTGTATTTTTCTTTTTAGTTACACTGATAATAACATTGTTAGTACACCAACACAAACTGCTTGTGACTTCCAACAGGCTTGCAAGCAGGGACATTTGCTGAATAGGGGAGCAAGACTATTAAGACAATTTTATCATCTCTGAATCATTCTGAAAACTCTATGACCTGGACAGATGAAATTTCACACACATTCTTGAAGAATGATATGAATGATTTTTAATCCTTGGATTTTTTTTTCAACAATAATTACAAAAGACATTTTCATAAGTAAAACATTCACACTATTGATTTCAAATTCTAAAAGTTGCCTGTTATTCAGACCACTTATTTTCAAATCTCCATGGTAAAGATTCATTTTGTATAACTTTAGGACCTTGTACAGTACATGCATACTGGGGCTGGGGGATGTGTGTGGAGAGAGGGAGAGAGAGAGAGACTAGATTTAATTGAGAAACAGGTACTCTCATGGACATCCTTTGCCCAAATACTTTTAATTCAAGATTTATCGAAGCTCCAGTACTTGCAGGCTGCATGTAGCATTGCATGCCTGCAGCCTTTAGCCAGGGCTGCTAAAATATGCTGCTCCTAAAAAAGCCTTCCTCTCTTGGGCCCAGCTTCCTGTCTTAAGCATCTCAAACACAGTAGCAGCACGAGTAGGACTCTAAACCCAAACAGAAGTCAGATTTGCCCCTACAGCTGCAACCAGGTGTCATTGGCAGCATCTTCTCCACTCTCTGAAGTTGTGTGTTCTTGACAAGCTTGTTGACCTTGATCTGCTGATCAGCCTGACTTGGTAGAAGAGATCATAAATTGTGAGAACACTCTACTTCTTAACCTTCTCTTTGCATAGGCTAAATAGACCGATATTCAAGGAAATTTTCCAGAATTCGAATAAGTGTGAGTTATTTTGTTTCTTTCTGAACTTTTTCCAATTCAAAAAATAATATTTTTTGAATCTTGGAAATCATGATATTCCAAACATATCACTGACACTAGTAATACTAATATCACTATCTAAGTCTTCTTGCTATTGTCTTGTTACAGCTGCATTTTAAACCTCTGTGGATGCTAAACAAAATAAATTTCATGAAGCTACCATTGAATTTGATAAGTTGTTAGTTTACTGTTTGATTTACGTCAGGTTGTGGTGCAAACTGGAAATGAAGAGCTCTTTAATTTCTCTTGCCCTTTTCAGTAAAGCTGTCCACATTTCAAAAGTGGACACTAATTTTAAATACCTTCATTTTTAGTTACTTACACTGATATACTTTGGGGGGTGGGGGTAATGCTAACCAATTTTATAACATATTTCTGAGTCTAAGCTAGTCGCTCCCTTCCCCTACAGTCAGTAAAGGCATATAGGCACCTCCAGAGCCTGGAGGTTTCATCTTATGATAAAACCTAGCACTTCCTGGAGATACCTATATGTAAGAGCTTGTATAACTAGCTCATATGCGGAGGTGTAATTTTTTTTAATTATGGTAGATGAAATTAAGAAATTCTGAATATCAATAAAACATGTCAATGGGATCAGAATATATTTGATAGTTATGAAAATCATGCCCTACTTTGGTCTCCCAAAATCAGCACATTAAAGTTTAACCCATTTCACTTTCAAAACATTCTGGTGGCATTAGTATTACCTTCATATTTTAGTTAAAAAGAAGTCTGCGTGCTTTACTTTTACCTTTTACAGAAGCAATACCATATATTATTAAGACTTTTGCAAACATATATTATGATTACAGTATGAAAAATGGAGACTCAGCATCTGAGATCAATATTATCCAGGATGTAGGATTGCACTGTATCTATCTATTCTGGCAACAAATCCTTCAATTGATTTTTTTAATACCTTGGGGGGTGGGGTGGGATAGAAAATCCTCTCTTTCAACTTTAGCTCAAAATTGCTGGGTCTGTGTCTCAAAGACCTTTCGCTGCCCTATAAAACAGTAAAATGAATGCTTCAATGACCATGTGTAAATAAGCCTCACACTATTTATTTGCTGTGCAGCTGTCTAAAATAATCCCCTAAAGGAACAACTTGGCCCATATTGTTTGTTTTAGAGAGCTATTTGTTTATGATCTTAAAATGAAGGGGGTTCACAAAATAGAGGTAAAATATGCAACATCAAGAACTAGATCTTTTTTCTAAATATATATCTATAACAGAACAAAAATGGATTGAGGTTTGAACACTTCATCATAGGAAACCTTTAGAAGCAATGTTGCAGGGTTTAGAAGCATTAACATAGTAATTGATGTAAATCAGAGAATATCAGCTGTTCTAAAGACACACAGCTAAGTAAGACATTATTCATTCTAATTTCTCTATCAAATAGATATTACAAGAAAGTGAATTATTCCAGTTTCAACGGTTTTGCTTAAACATATATAAAAGCCCAACCACACTCAAAATAACTATATATATATTTAACTTCTTCAGAAAGAAAAACACCTGCAGATGAGCAGGCCTCCTGAATATGGACAAACCCAAAAGAATCCTTTAAAATAGTATAATTAAGGCACAACAGACTGTGGGTCACCTGTAAGAGAGTAAAATTGTGGCTACTCCTGGAAATCAAGTTGGATGCTATTTCTCATAAAAAATGACTGTGAAAGAAGTGACTGCCACGGTACCTTGAAGAGCAGCCTTCCCACCAATATTTAAGAAGCAATTATGAAACAGAATTTTCCAGTACCTGAAGTGCATGACTCTTGACATAAAGGAAAAGTTGCCATCAGGAGAAATTGTTCCTTTGATTGTGTATGCCTTTTATTTTCAAGCTCTGTATGGTAGTCTCAGGGACTATTTTTACCGCTGTAAAAATTTTACTGCTATTCCACTCAGAGTTAGTCAATATTTGTTTAATATTTACTGTGCAAACACATACTGAAAAGCTGAGGTGATGTTCTAATGAAGATTCTGCAAAGCCAACTCTTAGTTAATAACTTTGCTTAAAATTAGAATGCTGTAATTTTTTATTATTATTATTCCTAGAGACCTATTAGTACCTAACCTTAATTGGTAATTTTGTGTTCAATATTTATAGTTTTGATTACATAACATTGACTTATTCTTTACTTTAGATTAAAGAGCTAAAGTTGAAGCATTCAGCTCTTTCATAGACTGCCAGTAAAAGTGATTACAGAGGTACTAATTATCCTTGCTTATGTAAACATTTGTGACATTGAATTTGATTTAACAAGGACAGGCTTCAGAGCTGAGATTCTTGTAAATTAATGGCTAAAATGTAAATGCTTCTAGTCTTCCAAAGAAAGATAATATTGATTTTTCTAAAAATTTCCCCATCTCACTTTTTAACATTTTACACGTTAGAAAAATGTCAATTGTCGGTGTCTCATATTAACAACCATTCTTTCCCTGCTAGCCAACAAAACACTATGTCAAACTTATACCAAAACAGGACTCCTCCGTACAATGGCAACTCCCTGTTGGCTATATTTACACACTTTCTATTTTTTAGAAACCACACTTTTTGAGGTGTGTAGATGAATTCCAGTGAGTTCAGTAGAAATTGGGAAGAATGATATCAGTCTAAGAAAGCATGACCAGTGGGAAAAGACTGAAAGAGCTGAGTTTGCTCATCTTAGAGAGGACATAAGGGACATTAAAGGACTCTTCTAATTTATATAAAGGTTTTAAAACCAAGACAGTGATCAGTTGTTCACTGTGCCTTTGAGGGGCAGCACAACTAGAAAACAGCTTAACCTGTGACAAAGGAGATTTGGGTTAAATATTAGGGAAAATGTTCTCACTACAGGGATCATGACACAGTATAATAGATGGTGCCAAGATACAATGGAACCTCTGAAGTAGGTAATTTTAAAGAAATGTTGGGAGGAGAGTATTTCCAGATGGCCTATTTAAAGTCCAATCAAGGGATGGACGTAGTCAGAAGTGGACAGGCTTTCAAGGGGTCTTTGCCAGCCTGTATTTTTATTTCCCAAATTACAGGCTAATTGAGCTGACAGAAATTCAGAGGAAGCCAGGAGACCATATCACACAGAGGTGAAAAGATACTGGCCACTTTTTTGAATGCATTTTGTTTCTACGTAAGGCACCAGTTTCAGATCTTTTTCTGACTTGGTGGCTTAGATAGGAGCCAGGAAGGGGAAAACATCACCTCTCGCAAGTTTTTCTCACTGACTTTTGGAGCTTGCCCCAGGCCTTAGTGCATACTGTGCAAAATCTGCTCAGTTGGCATGTTGTGCACCCAGGACAGAAGGAAGTGACACTTGGAGTGAAAGATCTCATGAGGTCTCTTGTCTCCCTCCACTTCTATAATTCAGTGATTATGCTGAACAGAAAAAGGAACAAGCACTCTGCAGATGTACACACTGTTCAGGTCTATTAATGCTGCTTCACTTAACTTTCTCCTGAACATGGCCCTCCTAGGCTTAATTCAAGGTTTGAATCTTATTTTTAAAGCCCTTAGTTTATGAGATTGGATGCTAAAGGACCCATCCCACCCCTGATACCTAAGCTACATTTCACAGCTGTGTCCTGGAGAACCCACCACCACTGTTGCAGAGACACAGTTGTGTCATCAGGCAAACAAAGCACTAGCTCTGACACTCGATAATAAGAACTCCTGATTTTCCATTGTAAAATAATGTTAAAATCTGCTTTTCTACATAACAGCTTATAATCCATTATCATTTATGAAAGACAGGAAACAGGGAATATAGATATAATACAGAATATTATAGATCTGGAACATAAATTCTGCAGATTTACTCGGAAGAGTTATTATGTAGTCATTGTTAAGTAAAACATGCAGATCTAAAGAAACTTGCTTTTCTGAAGTCCTCAGCTAAGAGGCCTCTCAATCAGATCAACTCACCTATAGCTGAAGACTCCACCTTACAATCAGCAAGTCTGACCAAACCTATTAAGTATTTTCCAGGACTCTCATTTAGATTCAGTGAATATTCACTGCTTTAAGATATTTCAAACAAATATTTTAATATTAGAAGAATTTTAACCAAACAGTATTCTCTGATGCAATGGCATTTTGATAAAAAATTCCTGTGAAGTTCCAGTAGGAGTAAAATGCTCTTTGACTCTGAAGTGTTTAATGGAGCTAGCTATACCTATATAGAGACATTTGCACCAGCATTGGTTCTGAAAGTATGATGCACATCTTTGTACAACTTCTAAAATTCTATTCTTTAGGTACCAGATTGTATCCTGTTTTATTACAAAGGATCTATCTAACCGCTACCATAACAACTCTTGGAATGTTTTCTACTGCTTTAATGCCCAGCTGAACTTTGTGTAGCTGAAGGCTATGATATCTTGACTACAAATTATGGCACTTACGTCCATCACGTAAGGGTATTTGTTCTATTACACTCTGTTAATGCTGTCTTACATTTGGATTTATTTTCTTTTTACTTCTGACCATTGTCCACTGCTTAAAGGCATGAAACTCATCTCATGATGTTGCAGCTGTTTCATTCTGTTAATGTAATGTTCAAATTTACAAAAAAGATTTGCCAAATTACCATAGATAGCTTCCAGTTGAGAAGAACTGTGATTCCTCTGCAGCTTGAGAATTCCCAGTAGGGCTAAAAATAAGATTCAAAGGGTGATTTTTTTCTCTTTTACACTACTTTTATGAACAAAGGCAGAGTAGAAATTATTCAGTGAGATAGCATGTAATGTAACAGAACTGGAACTACATAGCAGAGAAACTAAAGATAGTCTGGGAAAGATATTTGTTTTCTGGTCACTGTTCTTCTGTCTTAATATGCTACATTCAATACTATTCCCTGAAATAATCTTTCTGAATGAAAGAGCAACCATTTTTAAACATGGCTGTTTCTGTAGTTAAGATTTTCTATCAGTATTACTCTGTGATTTAATGGCATAGAAAATCCCACAACAGAGGGAGAGTTACTGGTGGACTGTTCTCACTGTACCTTGGGTCCCACCATGGGAAGGCCAAAACAGAGAACACCAGGACTCAGCTGTACAGTGAAGGCAACTCAGTTGTCCTGTCCTTACTGGCTAAGGTCACTGGTCACCTATATGTATGTAGACAGAAAGGTTTCCTGTAACAGTGGTAGTCCCAATTATCTCACAACTTCTTCTTCAGTGCAGCCACAGACATAAATTATAAAATCTGTTACACAGGTGTTTGGAGTCATTTACCCATTCCCATTCCAATTGTTTTCTTGGCAATCCCATCTTTCCTTACTGCTAATTGACTAGTTTTCAGCTGGCTTTAAAGAGTTGATTCTTGGGAGGAGCAATCGGTGAAGGACCGGTTACCTCATCTCTTAGCTGTCTTACATTGGCACAGTCAAGACTGCAGGAGATCTACCTGAGCGTGTGCAACTGCAGAGTTAATACCTTCCTTCCCAAATGGTCCCAAGCAATGAGTGCTACAATTCTTATTCGTTTGCATTTCATTTGTACCTTGAAGTCTCAACCAGACACTGGAACCACATTTGGACAGGATCTGTACAAATGTAGAACAAAGGCATTATTAGCCCCAGAGGTTACCAACCAGCCCAGCACTTAGAGAATTATTGAGTCCTGTGCAACCTGGTTTGTTTTCCACTCCCCAAGTCTGGGAGAGCATCGTAATCAGATCCCAAGTCCACCTAGGATCGAGAGCCAGGAAAGCACCATTCCACTTCCTTCCCTCACCTCCATTTCCCCAGAAGGAAAATAAGGGTCCAAAGGCTAGGAGAGAGCTTCAGCATGCTCTGTCCTGTTCAGGCTTTTCACCTGCCAGGGTACTGGGGTGGAAGAGAGTCCTGGGGTGGGCCTGTCTCTTGGTCTAGACACAACCATGCACACAACCCCTTCATCACAACAGTTTTCACTGGAGATACCTAAAGCACAGCTGTGGCAGTACTTCAACTTCAGTCTCATTTTCTGTACACCAATAAGTCCTGACCTATCCCAAATCATGGGGAATGTATTACAGTATGGGTAATCGGGTAAGTTTCTGGTGTACTAAAGAAGAAAATATAAGTGCAAGAATAAGGATGTGCATTGTATAAGGTATAGCTAGCCAGGGCCACTGTCATTGCAACGGGTAAAGATGCAACATCAAACTCTTTCCTGTCACTTTTAGGTTTCCAGGCAGGGATTAACTTGAGCCCTGTGTCTGAGAATAAAGATTTGTTTGATATGGAAAATATTAAGTTTGTTGCTAGGGTCACAGAAAGATACTTTCATGTAACAACTTCCAGTTAGCATGCATTCCCTTTCCCCTTTCTGTTTTCACATAACTAAGAAAGCAGAAAAAGATTGGAGCAAGGGGGCATTTGTGACTTTCGAGATTTGCTCTTACCAATCCAAAGGAACAGTGGAGAGCTGGTAGGGTGATGACAGGGGCAAATGGTGCAACTCAGGTGTGGACTGGGTCCTCTCTCCCCTCCAGCACCCTTCAGAGCTTGCAGAGAGCTGCTGCTTCAAGCAGGAGGTACTCCCCTTATTTCAGACAAAGTTGATTGTACTGACATGCAAATTCCTGCAGGATTATTTCGCCTAAGCGGTAACAAATATTTTTGATTTGCTGGGTATACAGACTAATTAGTCAGCTGTAAGAAACACCTGGTTCACAATGTTCTGATATTAGTGCTTTCCATGATTTTGATGTAATTTCAAGGGCAGACTATGGAGAGCAAAGTTGTAGAAGGAAGATTTTTTGTTGTTGTTGCTGTTGTTGGCTCACTTGTTTGTTTTACTCCTTTTGCAAACCTTTATTTGATGCCTATTCATAAATTATATTGCTATATTATGGTATCTCATTATCCTTTATTAGCAGAACACCACTAAATAGAAGTTGGAATTATACATCATGCCCTGCATATGGAACAAAGCAGCATATGGAGACTATGCCTACTGCAGTTTTCAAGCGTAAAAGAGCAGGAAATTATACAGGAAATTATACATATTTCAGAGACTCTCTGCCAAGTGCTTCTGTGCTGTATCCTGTAATTCAGAGTCATGTTCATCTTTACTGTGTCATTTAAAATTCATATAGTAGAAATATAGTCAAGTCATAATCCATATAGTAAGGAAGGAAAACAATTTTTTTTCCTAAACTTGCTTAAAATAGAACAAGTCCCAGTAGCAGCTGGGTATCATATCCCCCATATCACATCAATGGGGATGGTTTTAAAAGGTATGTTCCAACTAGTAGGGACAGATTGTTTGCTTAACATGAAAACACTCTGAGCAAGTTAGCCTGATTGATAAAATATAAAGGTGGGAATAATGCATCCCCTATACTACCATGACTCTGATCAGAAATTTGTCCTTTAAAATTAGTGTTCTCTCAGTAAAAACATATGCAATTCTTAAAAGGAAAACATTTTAAAATGCTTCCTTGCTAATGATCTTGATTAAAACATGAAAATAATCATATCCTAAGGATTTTGGAAAGGAGTGGGGTTTTTCCTTTGCAAAAAGAAGCATTTTTGCAAAACAACAAAATTCGAATTTAAGCAAAATATTTCAGTTGTGTGGACATTTCAATTAAGTCAATTTTCTCTTAGCATAGAATTTTGTTGGTAATTTTAACATCTTAGAATTTTGTTTCATTCTGTATCACAGAACAGATATTGACATACAGCTTCCTGTGAAAAAGAATTTTCTTTGTAAGTAAGTCACCTCTTTTTACACAAAGAGACAATAAGTTATTTGACTAACTCTCAATGAGAAAAGACTTACTTTTAAGCCGAATATCATCATAATAAACAAGATAATATAAACACTGGTTTCACTATGTTGTTTCATCCAAATTCAGTAGTATAGACAGAAGGGTAAAATAAATATAGAAAAAAAAACTCTCAGCAGATTAAAATCAGAAGCATCTTAATCCATAGTGACAAGATCTGGTTAATGAATAATGTCAGATCAAGTTTTACTGTGAAATGGATTAACCATGCATTTTCTGGCTGCTGGACTCAGGTGAAAGCATGCAGCACATTCAGACTATCACCTTCTTTTTTCTGGGAAGAGTATTCAGTGGTCCTTAGAATAAATGGTAAAAAAAAAAAAAAAAAGAGAAGTAAAAGAAAAAGAGATACATAAATGGAGCTTTTCCCTGATACTATTCTGAAAAGAAACCTCAGAAAAGTGAACACAGCCTTCTTGTACTGAAGATTTCTGCAAAATATCCATCTAGGTAACCCCTATGTTACTAGAAACCATCTCACAAAGCATATATGGAGTACACAGACTGTAAAAGGGACTCTGTGTTATTCTCAAGATCTTGGGAGATTTCATATTTTGGGACCCAACCTTCCCCTTTTCCCATGACAGCCATACAGAGGTTTCTTCTTGCAGAGCCTCCTACAGGCATCTCAGGGAGAAAGGGTCATCTGAACAATTAGGGTTCCTGTCAAACTGATTAGGTCTGGATTGGCACCAACCTTTCCCAGAGGGCCAGCCCAAATGCCACGTTCACTTTCTTTTTGTATCAAAAGCCACACTTCCATCTCTTCAGCCTCCCACACAAAGTTTTTGTGTTGAGTTTAACTACCTGCCAAGTACATGAATTTAAAAGAAAAGTGCATTATAGGCATACCAGGATAGATGTATTATTGCCCTTTAATTTGTTTCCATTTATGTCTGTACAGAGTGAAGGAAAACACGCCCTCCTGACTTGCTCCACATGATCACGCAATGATCCGCACATGTATAAACAACACTATGAGTTGCAAAATGGTGGAAAGCCTGTGCCTCTTTATCTAGTTATCAGATTACTAACCTTTTCATCCTCAGGGAGGAAGGTCACCAAGGTCTGCAGAGGAGAAACCTTTGAGGCTGAACAAAGATGTAGCTCATGGGACTGCACTGGGAGTCTACTATGGTTGCTTGAAGTTCATTAGAGCATATCATGCAAACACTATCAGGTGATCACGTGAGGATCACGTGTGCAATAGCCCTGAAGTAAGTGATGCCTTTCTCACTGCAGCCTCTCGCTGCAGCCTCTTGACAGTGACGAGGGCCTCCACTCCAGTGCTTTCCCTTATAGAAGTTAAACCATATTTCCCTCCATTTCAGGTTGGGACTGTTTTCTTATGACAATGGAACAAGTAATTTCTTCTCATAACAGTCATAGTTCATTTAGGATTCCGGAAACTATGGATTACAGAATTGCCACTGGTCATTGTTTCTTCACCTAATGAATTTTTTGGCTGCGAAAAAGGCCAAGAATTATCAACTTTTTGGCAAGTTTCAGCTCTGCCTCCAGGAAAACACCTTACTTTGGGTGGTTTTGCCCGTTATGATAACAGAAAGCAGACAGAGTTATTTCCTTTGCTCTCAACAACCAAAGGAATTTGGGGAGAAAAGAGAGAAAGTCAACATCATTTTTACAATAGAAAAGAAGGGAGCCAAAAATGCCCAGCAACTTAGCCTATTCCACCCTCTGCTCTTGTGAACAATGTGTGATGTTGCTATCTGACAACCTCCTCTCTCTTCCACAAACCCTCCAGTGCCAGACCTCATAAAAGAGAGAGACTGAAATTATCACCCTCCCAAGTCCAGAAAAAAGGGTCTTGCTGAAGATGCCTCTTGTGCCACTTGAACAGTTAAAGGTTAGTAGTTAAAGTGCAGTGATGGGATGTTTGGGGATTAGGACCGTGATTTGAGGCAGGGGCATAATTGCTAAGCAGTAAAATGGGCTGATATGAGGCTAAGGGAACTAGAAGTCATTGGCATTTGGAGGCAGAGGGAGAAGCTGGAAGCTGTGCACCTTGAGGCACCTACCTACTATGTCAAGGGACAGCATGTCCTTTTTCATTTGCAATGGACAGTGACAGCTAAGCACTGCATACACACCAAGTACAAAATGGAGAGGAAAAAGGAAACTCAAAGAAACTGAAAAAATCAAGAGAGCAAAACTGTAACACAATCTTTTCACGAAAAAATTATCTTGATTTTCATGGAAACATCTGTATGTACAATCTTACAGAATAAGGAGAAAAACTGAGGACATCCAGAGGATGTCCATATGACTTTTTCTGAATTGGTTTCCGTATACATTTTGAGAATGAGGAGATTGAGCTATCATATTCTAGACAAATCTAATAGTGCATCTGCAGTGTACGTGACAAGATGATCACTAAACAAATGAGCTACATTGAACCTTAGAGCTAGCTGAGGAGAATGGATTTTGTGAGATTCATCAACCTTTGCCTTCTTACAAGTACAACTCTTACGATGCATGGCTTGCATCTGCACATGCCGTTTGGACCTTTGGCTTTCAGATGTCACTGCTTATGCATCAGCCAGAAAAAAGGAGAAAAAATACTGTAGTATGGGAAAAATTACAAAACAGCATATGCTTGTCAAAGGAGCCAGGTACAGTGATTTCAAGGTCAACACTTCTCTTAATTTTATTCCATTTAATTTTTTATTAATGACTTCTGGGCAAGCAATTGCTGAGCTTTTGGGTTTGGATTTATTTTTGGGGTGAGGGCTGGGAATGGCTTCCAGTTCATTCTCTCCTGATTGGCATCAGATATATGTGGGTTTAATTGGAATGTCTGTCCATTCCCACTGTATTAGTCTTAATGGACTGAAATAACCACAGGCAGAGCTTTGCCAAGATACCCCACATCTTCCAGCAGCCACCCAATGTGAGAAAGAATGTCCTCTAAGAAAGTTTTCTGCTGGTGATTCTGCTATACGTAGACCGGTCAGCAAAGACGAACAGATACATTTTATCACTCTGCTTCCTTATGCTGGAGCTTAACACATTGAGAAGAGGGTGCAATCAGGGTTTGGGAGGTTAAGCAGTTTAGAGGGTGGCTAGGGAAGGATGAAATAGCATGGTAGAGAGTCCTTGGAGGAATGAAGTTGAGGCAGCATTCATAGGATCTTTCTGCAGCTGAAGTAGCTTGAATTAATGCTCATTTAGTATTTTGAGAGGTCTAATAACAGTAACAAAGATGAGGATGAGTGTAATTTCTGGTCTTGTCCTTTACAGCGTAAGGGTGCCTGGAGTCATTGTGGCTGTGTCTCAGTTTAGAAACTGACAACAGGTTAAGTCATTCAGATCATGAGGTGTTGGGAGAAGGGAAGAGGGTAACTGTAAAGGGAAGAAGGAAGATCTAGTAATAGGTTGTGAAATGGAAGTTAGAGGAAGAAACTAAAAGAGGATTGGGACAGCAGACGGAGGGACACTAAAGAGACTTGAACTATTGCAAAGTCATATGGGACACTATAGCACGCAACAGAGAGGGGATGAGTTAAAGAATTTGAGAAAAGGACAGAGAGTGGGAAGTTTCAGAGAAGAATAATGACAACCTGAAAAGTGGGATGTCAGATGAAATGACCTGACAGGGATCTGGGAGATCTGTAAGAAAGCTATGGACACTGGGAAATGTGGAGAGCAAGAAAGGGTAGAGGCATACCCATCAGCAGTAAGGACAGGAAAATTAAGGAGGGTGCCTGAGCAGTTGCAGAATAGAGGCAGCTCAGGGAGAAGGAGGAGTAAAAGACCTAAGGGAAGAAGAAGACTAATGGATTGCTAAGTTAATAGGTGAGCCATGTGAAGGTTTATGAAGGCAACGGTGAATGTCTGAAGAGCAAACTTTGTGCGGGAGAACTGGCACTGACAATAGCATGAAAACAAGGATAATGATCTGGTCTGTGGAAGAGACACCAAAAGAGAGAAAGACTGATAACATTGCATGCCTTTATGGAGTCAAATACTTGAAGTTTACCCCATGAAAAGCAAACTGAGAGAGCTGAGAAACTGATATTTAGCAGTGAATTTTAAAGCTGATGTAGTACCACGTAATTGGGGTGTGGCTTCTGCTCCTTTGAAGTTATAGCAATCAAAAAGCAGTTTAAGATTTCCACATGAATTTATTGTTTCTGCAAAACTTCAGGAGTTTAAAACAATTACATTATTTTTCCATTACCTACATTGCAACTGTTACAGACTGATGGTTGATGTAATTGTAATCTGTCCTGAATATTCTTGTATTCCTCCTTCTATTTCCATAAATACATGTTTTACTAGATGAAGCTGGGGGTTTCCTCTATGAAAATATTCCTATTAGAAAGTTGTGATTGCAGCTTAAACAGAATTAGAAGAGGCTGCAAGAACTCAAGCAAAAGATACTTTTACAATGAACTCTAGAGAAACAGTGTTTAAACCAAACACCATGACCTATTGTAAAAAGGAGACAGACATGGCACAGGTGGGAATCAAATAAAAGTGACTTATATTTAAGTCTTTTTTGTCCCACAGGGTAACTTTTATTCATAATATAGTTAAATTACCCCTTCTTTAGTAATATACCTGTCTAGAATATCTGGCACTGGATATTTCTTTATTGGATCAGACATGGCCACTGGCAGTACTGAGTTTCTAAAATCTGATTTCTTTGTATTATAATTGAGCTTTCATTCAGAAATGTAGAAGAGTCCTTATATCACATTTTCTTCATGTTCCTCTGTCTGTGATAAACCTTCATTACAGCTGTGGTACAAAAGACACTTTCTTTTACATTATTGCAGTAGTGGCACCCTCTATACCATAAAACACATACTGCCAATGAGGAATCAACCAACTCAATATCTTCATCTGGTTTTCATTTCCTTGGAGAGATAGGGAAGCTCTTTGTGCACTTGACAGTGCATGTGGCTAATCTTGTTTTCTATCTGAATTGGTAATTATTGTTAGAAGCATTTTTGGAGAATGAGGTATTTGTAGCCAGCAGACAGGCTTGGCAATATCTTTCAGGAACATACTGTTTTTTCAGGGCTCAGAGGGTGAAAACATGCACTCATCACTTCTTATTCTGTGTCTTTGTCCAATGTTGCAGGTCAGTTATTATTTTTTTCCCTTGTTACTAGCATGCCACGAAGGTCATTTTTATCTACAGGAATGCTGCCACTGCTCTTTGTGGCTCAGGTAAAACTGGGAAACCTGCTTTATTTATTTACATTTTCTCTCTTGAAATACTTCCAATATGGATGTTCCAAGCAATTTGATGTGATGTGGTGGTTACCTGGCCTCCATAGCAAAGCTCTTTTCTACTGAGAACAGTGAAAACCTTCTAAAGGAGCTAGCTCTCTCTTAGTGTGTTCTTATTCTGTAGGAGGTGGAGGATCTTTAACTTATTATAGTTGTCTTTTTCTATTTCGTTTGATAAATCATATTACAAGCTACCAGGTCATCAGATTTTATCTATCATTTTAAGATTCCCTTTCTTATTCTTATTTGCTTCCTCTGAGCTGATGTCCCTTCAGAAATCTCAGTATTGTTTCATGAAGTGAACTGTAGTGTTGCTTTGTATTCTGCACCCATACCAAAATATGTCTTGTTAATTTTCTGCCAGTTATCACAAATTCAGATGAGTTGTCAGTTGAACACACTTTGATTCCTGTCCCCTTTTGTTTGCCTCTGTGTAACCTCACAGCAACTAATTTTGTTTGCATTTGGGATTCCTTTTTTATCAGCAGATGGCTTTAGGCAATTTTTTAAGAGATATATGCCCAAATTATATCCAAAATCTAGCAGTGATCACTGTTAACATGTTGTCTTTTAGAACATTTGGAATATTTGTAGACATGTGTGGATATACTATTACTGCATTCATTTTTTATAGACTCAAAAGCCAATAATGTTACCACAAGACTATGTGTTTCTAAATCAGTAGTTTACTGTATTCTCATGCAGTGAGGCAGAATATCTTTACCGGGCTTCATTTCTGTGATATCTTTATAGCACTTCTGATAACTTTGAGGTAATAATCTAATTCCTGGTTTTCAGGTTAATTTTTATTTGTATGATGTGTGTGGCATTTACAGAGTTTCTATTTATAGTTTCTTGGACTTGAGAACTTCTGGGGTTTTTTAGTGTTCTGTATTTCCTTTAGGGCATTCTGTGTCAAGTAAACCAGGTTTGAACCTGAGCAAGAGCCTGAGGCATTAAGGTTATGACTATACTAATAAATTAAGCAGGTTCAGGGTACGGATCCAAGCACTGGCTTACAGTTGTCCATACTGTTCAACTGTTAACGCAAGTCCTGACATAGTTTTAGCTTGTGACAAATGGCAGCATCTCAGCCAAATGCCCAGAATCAGTTCAGGAGCTAGCACAGGCTCAAGATTGCTCCCCATAAGCAATATGGACAAATTCACCCTCTGGAGCAGAGCTTCAGCCCTGACCCTCTTCAGTTTACCAGTACAGACACAAACGAAGTGTTGGAGAAGAAGACTCAGCAGCAAGATGACACACTGGTGGAACAGCAGATGGGCTTTCTATGGAAGCCGTTTTGACCAGCCCTCAGCCCAGTAAAGATCTGTTTAGTGTGATTGTAGAGGACAATGCAGTAATCAAGACAGTTTGTTGAAATGACTTCTGAGATTACATTTTCTTTTCTGAATAGACCTATATAGAAGTTGGATGAGCCACTTAGCAGCCTAAGTTGTCCAGTCTGTGGGTGGGACTGCAGTGAGACCCACCCATCAGCTGCTGCTGAGGGACCTTGTGAGTTTAATGCTGATTGCGCTGGGGTTTGTCCTAGGGTTCACCTCCTCCTTGCACCGAGATGAGGAGCTCTCTGGAGATGTACACTGGCTATCTGACACCATTACTGTGAGGAGAATGATACATCTAATTTCAATTTTTCTGATAATTCAGGCACAAAAGGAAGTCTCAAGGGAGGAATCTCTTTTCTCTCATAAACCCACCATATGCCTTTCGCTATAACAGCCTGTCTGCCTCAGTCCTTCACACGTGAGCCACACAAACACAAAAGCCTGTCGCTAGATTGTTACTAGCCTGATGTCATTCAGTTTCATCCTCTTTGTCATCACAACACAATGCATTCTTTAGTGTTTAATGCTCGTGTTTCATAAAGATTTACAGAGCTAGTCCTGTTTCAAAATTTTCTTTGAGATCATTATTTAAAGTTGAATCCCCTACAGTCTATTTTTGAGGAGAAAACAAAGGGGTTTATAAAGCAACCTCTACAAAGAGACTCTTCCACTTTTGTCTGTTCTTCTATCCTTTGTAACTTCTCTGCCTTTTCAATCTGTAAGAAAAATGACTGGTACTTTCAGCAATTCTAGCTAACTTAAAAGTGATTGCAACTGGCTATGAAGTAAGTTTTTAGAAAGACTTTTTAATAGGAATTAAAAAGATTTATAATTAAAAATATTTATCTTCTTTTTAAAAGTTCTAATTTTCTCAAATCATTTAAAAGATTTTTTTTAATCATCTGAGCCATTTTGGAATATAACCTACATTAAATGTATTAATGAAAATAAGTCAATAATAGATTCAGGAATGTTAGTCAAATATAGATATATACATATGTACCTAAACTATTCCATCATCTCTGTGGCTACTGGCAACATCTTTAGTTAAGATTGTCCAGTCTTTGTTGAATTTTAATTCTTTGTGTGTAATTTTCTAGTCTGCCTTTTTTGCCAGAGGCTGATTTTTAAAATTCTTTTTCTTTTTTGTTTTTTTCTCTGACTGAAAGTTTCAACAAAAATAATTCAGCCATTCCTTAGAATCAAAACTAGGAGTGAGATTTTCATATAACTTTCCAGTGTCTGTCTTTGTGGCTGAGCACAAGCAGGCAAAGATCTCGGGCTTGACTTTGCTCAGTAACAAAACCAGCTTTACTGTGGAAAGAATGAATGAGATTGAATCTTCCCTTTTGCTCTAGTTTCCACCAAAACAATTTCACTATCACTTTTTTTCATTGAAAAAATAGGAAAAGCTCTCATTGGGTTTTTGTTTCAAGGAATTAGCATTAACTATAACTACTATATTAAATTCTTCTCTTTTCTTCTGGTTCCTGGTGGGGAAAGGGGAAGTTGTAGGCAGTTTTTTCATCTCATTATACTTTCCCTTCCTTTCTATAATTATGTGAAGAGGAAAGTTTAGCCTCTGGGATACCATACTGTAGGGACTATAAAATAGGTTAAATAAAACACTAATTATATGCTTATCTCTGTCAGAATTAGACCTTAAAAAGGGAACAGGGAGCTGTTACACAGTTAGGAGGATTTGTCCTGGGATAGCTGCATTTGAAGTGACATGTTTGGGAGCTTTGTGGGAGACTACAGACACTATTTGCTAACGCTTATGGGACAATCTCAGTTTTGACATACATCAAGAAGAAAGGGATACGAGAAGGTACCAATAGCACCTGAGTCCAGTTCTCCTATTGCTGTGCAGGCCTTGACCTGCTTAGTCAGCATGCCTAATCCTTGGTCTCACCCCCGTGCCAGACCCTGCATCAGGATCCCTCAGTGATCACAGGAGATCTTATGCCTTGATGCAGAGGTAATGTGCTCCCTCATGACAGACAAGGGATGAAAATGCATGCTTCCACAAGCTAGTCATATTGGAAAAAAACACAGAAGTCCATTATAGAACCAAAAAGCCGTGGTTAAGTTTCCAAAAATCCTTTTTCTTCCTGGAGTGCTGTCAGCCTGTGGTAGCTCTCTGCTGATGTCCTGTAAACACGCTCAGGATGAACTTGGAATTAGTGTTTATGTAAAGTAGTCGAGAGAGATTAGTTTCCCTAGAAAAAACAATAAACTGCTGCACGGGGCACTCTGCTAGTAGTTTAATGCTTTCTCTGAATCAGCTGAACTGACTGAGGTAGCACACTTCAGTTCAAAGCCTTGATCTGAATCAGGCAGACCAGGGATTACCCTTGGCAGCACTGTCTCCCAGAGAAGTTGCCTAACTGCTGCACTGTAGGATTTCAGAGGTACCACCACTACTACTCAATAATTCTGTGAGTGATTCCCAGATTTTCTGTGATTCCAAAATCAAAGCATCTTGGAAAAATATGAATTGCATTTATGACTTTATTTATTTATGGCTTATGGGCTTTAGCAAGACCATAACCCTCAGTACCCTCTAGCAGGAACAAAAAATGGAAAATATATAACTTATCTCAACAGGCACTGCTACTGTGCAAGAGGGTTGGCTGCAGGTCTATGACAAATAAATGAACAGAAGGTGGCAGTAACTAAAAGGAGCACCAAAAGTAGGAAATGATGGAAGACATGGGGAACAGGAAAGAAAGGGAAGTGACAAAAGAGGGGCAGCAGATAACAGAATATTTTTATTACTGTTATTTCACTGAAACAACTTCCAAAGTAAATTTTAATTCACAGGTAGTTTGGGATCAAACAGAATTCCTTGTTTGGATGCTCAGTTTATTCACCCCCTAAACATGTAAAATTCAGCGAGCCTTATTGGTATTGGCTGGTGGATTTTATTTGTTTATTTGTTTTCCTGAGGCTGAAGCTGTTTCCAAACCAAAAATAACACAGTATGAAGCTTCTTCGTACTGAGAGTTCTGCTGGAGAAATTCCACATGCTGAAGGATTTACTGATATTCCAGTTGTACTTTGGGGTTCTCCCAGGTTTGTTTAGGACTGGTTTAGCTCTGTCACTGCTCTTTCCCTTGCTCCATTAGTCTGACAAAAAATCAGTGATGTGTTTGAAATAATTTCTTTTTGAAAATAAGCAAAGGCTGCAGTAGACAATTGAGCCCTGTCCATGGACTTTGGGTGAATAATTATGCAGCCAGTTGTTCCTTCCAATTTCAACATCTCAGAAGGGGCAGGGAGGAACTTCATTACGATGTTCTTGTTCCAGAAGAATAAGTCAGTTGCCACAGGCTCAGAGGCCTCTGAGGAAGAGCTGTTGACATCAGTGCTTCTGGCAGTCAGGGCTGCAGGATTTGGCATATGTTGCCGGTTTTTGTTTTCTTGTATTTGCAGGCTGACATCAACCCCACATTGATAGGAAAGCTGGTGAATGGAATTTGTCTGTGCATCCGTTTCCTTTGTGAATTTCCAGTACCACTTCTGTTCACAAAGCCTATGGTTTTCCTTTCATTGCTGGCATGGCAAATATTTCACTGTACCACAGTCATCATGCTTGAAGATGCTATTTTCAAATTCCTCTGCCTCCTAAATTAAGCTGTGCTGTAGAAAGAAAATGTCTTCCTGCAATTTTTTTTTTTTTCAAGGAATGTAGTCTTTGTCAAAGATGTCATACAGGTATATTAAGTCTATAGTATATGAAAAGATGAAAAAAAGGTTGTATGTCCAAAAATTTCACTTAAAAAAAAAAAAAGGCTTCAGGCCTCTTTCAACAGTGAATTACATGTGTATCCAAGAAGATATCGATGGCTGCTAACATTTAACAGACACAGCTGTGCAACTGCATTTAGGTTTTAGGATTTAAAGGCTATTTGTTACCATTCTCTTGTTTCTAGAAGCTCAGTAAGTGCTTCCACGGAAGTCCCACAGCAGACCATGTCTGATTTTGAGTCTCTGACCCTCTTATTGACAGAGGAGGGGGAGAAGTATGTGTCTGAGGAGCTGCATGAAATATGCTGATGTGCGCAAATTTTTTTAGAACATAAACATTTTACGCTTTCTTGAGGTTTCATTTCTGAGATACAAGTTCTATGCAAATTCCAAGAAGAGGATGAATCTGCTGAATATTTTGTCACATTCCCACATGCTCTAAAAGAATATTACAACTTCATTGGAACGTTCCATTATGAAAACACAGAGAAGAAAATTACTTGTGCCAAGAAAGACCAGTACATCTCAGACTTTTCAACTTCATGCTGAAAAAAATCGGTTACAACACATATCTGAGGTAAGTGCATGAATAAGAAACTGAAATCCAACTAAACACACAGGCAAAACCTAAAGAGCAAGCATTGATGTGAGCACCCACTCTCCAAGCAGTCCAACAGAAATCTCCCAAGTGCTCAGTGCAGATATATCTCCAGGCACCCACATGATGAATTGCTGAGAACGCCGTGTGTGGCAATGTCACAGAGGGCTTTAGATGTGTGCTGCTCAGTGGGCCACCATTAGAGGAACAGGGAGCGCCAGCTGCAGAGCCCAGGCTGCTGGCATTGATGTTATTGCCAATGAAACACTGGAGCCACTCTGCATCAGCAAAGCCATATAGAAATATTGTAATTGTCTCTAGAGTTCTGTAAAACCAACTAGCGCAAGCCGAAAATTCAGAATGTTTAGCTGAAAATAAGGGAGAACTGAATAAAAGTTTTCATTTCCCTAACATAATAACAGGAAAACCCTGGGAGGTGGTGTTTTTAATTTTGTAAAACTTATTTAATCTCCCCAACCCTATCCTTCGCATCCATAAATTAGAATTCAAGATGGTTAAAATCTGGATTTCTCTTTATTCGTCTGAAGTGGATTGTTGCATCTATGACTAGGAAGGAATATCTGACAGAAGGCTGTGATGTGACCCCAAATTTAAATTTAATATAGTAGAAATACACATGGTTTTGTTGCTTTTTAATTTAATATACATGTTTTCACTACTGAAATCAGTTTTGGAATTTTTAAAAGTGTTCCTGCAGATTCTTCCAGAAGTCCATAAAAATTATTTACAAGAAGAACACAGTTCAAAGTGAACAACACAACTGAGCAAGGAAAGTTGGAAAGTGATAGACACTCTATATTGCTATGGCTATGTAACTAAAGCAGTCACAAAAGTAAAGGTTTCTACACAAATTATACGAAAACCACTGTACTTTAGCTAGTTTATAATTAAAATGTGTTTGACACCCCTGGAAAACTCAATATAGGAATAGCCTACAGGATGAAGGATATCTGCATATAAAGTAATTGTAGCAATATGTGTATGGCTTTTATCTTGACTGATTCTAAATGGTTTTACCAAATAAAAAATTAAAGAAAATGTTCAATATTAATTGCCAAATAAGTTTAAAATGTAAATTCAGATAAACTAAATCCAGTTGTCCATAATACAGTTTGTCCAGGACATGCTAACTCTCGTAAAGAAAAGTCCTTGTTGATAATTGTAATTGGTCTAGTTCTGAACTTTACATAGTACATGAAAAATACCATGTTCAGATCCAGGCAACACTGGTCCCTAAAAACTAAATGGGATGAAATCTCTGGTCAAATTTTCACTGAGGAAGGAATGACTTAATATCCTGTGCTTCCTAGACATTTTTTCTTGAATACCTTTCGCTCTGGGTTGCTGTTGGTTTACATGCATTCCAGTGTGCCATGTTTTCACAAGAGCTTTCTTATAAAGCAAGATCTTCATAATAAAATTTTATAGACTCAGGAATTTTGTTTGCATTTGGAGATGGGAATGTTATTTGGTAAGGGCAACAGACATGTTGCACGTATGAGGGTAAAATGAAATTTGTACACACAAAAAAATAAAGATATAGAAGTTGAACTGAATTTCAGTCAAACATGAATTAGATTCATTATTTGAGTTGAAAAGGAGATCAGCTAATTCTGGATAAAAAGGTTTGCTTCATGATACTGATTATGCCCTTTACCTTCATGTCTCCTTTTAGATAGACTTTGCGTTTTCTTCATAGCATAAATTGTGCTTGGGGAACCACCTTTAAAGCTCCACAGTGTCAAAACTTCCTACTCATAGGCTGCATTTCTGAACATGCTCAGCCTGTCCCTGATATTTCACTTCACAGGAAATTTGGAAACAATTGCTCAACATGCTCTTTTGTCTAAACAACCTGCACAATACAGATTTGTTTCTAGTGTTTCTTTCAAGTCATCCTTGGCTTCTCTGATCCTTTCCCCATGAGTCTTCCCCTGCCTTAACTTCTCTCTGTCAGGGGTGAAGCTGTATGGACATGCCCGTCAGTGTCATTTAACACTAGTTCCCCTGAACCATATTGTGGAGCATCAGAAAGTCAGGCTTAGGGTGACTCAGCAGACAAGGCCTGTGTCACCTTATCAGACCTTAATGTCGTCTACTATGTCATGTATTTCAATGGCACTGAGCAAAGATGCTGAATGATTACATCTCAGCAAGTGCAGCTAATTAAATATTTACTTGGAAGAAATTTTGCACGTGATACGTTTCACTCCATGAAGAAGATCTATCTGATTTCACATACCTATCAAGTGTATTCTCATCTCAGTGTACAGTGGAGATAAACATAAAATTGCCATGCAGCAAGAAAAGATTACATCTGTACATCCAAAGCCAAATTATTTCCTGTAAGCAGTAGTGGACTTTCCTGATGTTTCTGACTGCTTAGACACTTATTTTATTACATCTTCAAAGACAACACTTACATGCATTTTCATTTGAAATGTTACCATCAAAAAATGTTCTATTAGTCAGAAGACATCCACTGTGTTGCTTTTTCATACTGATTGAAATCAGCATTCAATTCAGTGTAGTATGTAATCATAATAGACTGTGACACAAAAACAGAGCAGATGGAAATATTCATGTTGGTTTTGAAGATTAGAAAGTTATTCACACATTCACACAAGAGTCCAAAATGTTTGCCTGCCCTTAACTGAAAACCTTCAATAAAATTCTAAACCTGCTAGCTCTGCCTCTGAAAATAGCAGCAGCATCAAAATATTTATTAGATAGAAATCTTGGCAGAATGTGTTTCCAAGAAGACTAGGATTAAATACACAGAGGGTAAATTATATTCACTAAGTAAGACTCCTTTGAGGTCATGATTACGAGGCACTCTGTTCCCCAGAACAAAAAAGAAGTATAACCACCACCACTGCTTTACTTGCCAAAAATATAAAAGGATAATTTTAGTTTTTGAAGAAAGCACTCTTATAGCTGTCTTTTCAACAAGACAATGGTAATTTTAAGAAAACACAAATCCAGGAAAAATAGTTTCCACATTGGAACCACCATTGTGCCCTGTTCTGCATAAACGAGGCTTTTGTGGGAAATGGAAAGTTTATAGCTTCATTTGTCCTAGGATGATCGTTCACCTGGCAAAACCACCTCTCTATAAATATGATCTCTGATTCAGTGTTGTATGAAGTCAGTGGCCACACCACACTTCAGATTGTGTGTTGACTTCTTTAACTGACCTGTGTTGAAGTGTTCCAAATTCAAATTTGCAAGATCCTTACAAGATCCTCTGCAAATTTAGTTTAGAGTTTTCAGTTTGCAAGGTGGAAAGTAAAACAGCAACTCAGAAAATCTAATATAATAAACACTGTAAACAGTGGAGTAGTTGGTATGTAAGATGGAAAGTCAGCATTTCTTTAAATAATAGCTAGTCTCATACATACTGATAATTTTTGAAACTTTCATAGTATCAGATGATTTATAAACATTCATTCAAAATTTACTATCCTTGGTTAGCATCTGAGTATATTATTCAGATTAGATGTTATAATGTACAATTCTAGTGTTGCCTCTGAAGCAGTTTATGATCCTGCACTCAGAACAGTTTATTGGTTTATGCTTCTTAACATCTTGTTTTCATCATATTCAGATGACAATGTCCCATTCCTTACCCAGTTATGGGCTGAGATCAGGAGAGCAGTGAAAATGAGCAGGCTGTGACTTATCAGATGTGGAGCTTGCTGAAGTCACTAAGACACTGCCATGTAGCAATTATGAAAGCATTGAGTTGAAGATCTCAAGGGCAGCGAGTAAGGCTGGAGCAGAGCACTGACCCTGGACTTCAGGCAAGCAGACTTTAGCTCGATCAGGGAACTCATAAGTGGGATCCCATGGGAAGCAGATCAGAGGAGTGAAGTTGCTCAGGAAAGCTGGTAGGTCTTCAAGGACAGCATACTCTGAAGGCAAGAATGATCCATCCCAATACTCAGGAAAACAAGTAGACGTACCAGGAAACTGGTGTGGCTAAGCAGGGAATTCATGGTGGAGCAGCATACAGAAGTGAGAAGCAGGGACAGACTACAAAGGAGGAATTTAGAAACATTGCCCAGACATGCAGGGGTGCTGTCAGGAAAGCCAAAGCTCAGCTGAAGGTGATGCTCACAAGGAACAGCAAGAGCAACCAGAAGAGCTACTTCTGTGTATTAGTAGGAAAAGGCCAAACAAGTGGGGTCTGTGGCTGAACAGGGTGACTGATTTAGTGACAGTGAACACAGATTAGACTGAGGTACTCAATGCCTTCGCTGCCTCAGCCTTCATCAACAAGCTCTCTCAGGCCTCTGCTTCTTGAAGGGGCTCAAGAAAGAGGAGAAAAACTAGCTGTGGTTGAGGGCTGAGTAAGGTGTTACTTGAGAGAAATCACAGAATCACAGAATCGCTGTGGCTAGAAGATACCTCTGGAGATGGTCTAGTCCAACCCCCCTGCTCAAAGCAGGCTCACCTACAGCAGGTTGCCCAGAACTATGTTCAGTCAGGTTTTCAATACCTCCAAAGACAGAGATTCCACAACCTGTCTGAGCAACCTGTTCCAGTGTTTGACCAACCTTACCCAAAAAAAAAGGTGGGGTTTTATTTATGTTTAAATGGAATTTCCTGTATTTCAGTTTGTGCCCATTGCCTCTTGTCCTGTCACTGAACAACATTGAGAAGAGCCCGGCTCCATCTTCTTTACTTCTTCCCATCACGTATTCATATACATTGATAAGATCCCCCTGAGCCTTCTCTTATCCAGGCTGAACAGTCACAGCTCTTGCAGCCTCTCTTTGTATGGCAGATAGATGCACCAAGCCCTTAATCACCTTCATGGCCCTTTGTTGGACTTGCTTCAGTCTGTCCATGTCTCTCTTGTACTGGGGAGCCCAGCACTGGATCCAGCACTCTAGATGCGTCTCACTAGTGCTGAGGAAAGGATCACATCCCTGAACCTGCTGGCAAGGGTCTTCCTGACGCAGCACAGGAGGCTGTTGGCCAACCTTCTTTGCCGCAAGAGCACATTGATAGCTCATGGTCAACTTGTTGTCTGCCAGTACCCCCAAGACCTTCTCTGCAGAGCTGTTTCCCAGCTGGCTGCCCCCAGCCTGTCCTGGTGGCTGGGGTTATTCCTCCCAAAGTGTATGACTTGGCATTTCCCTGTGCTTAACTTCATAAGGTCCTTATCGGCCCTTTTTTCCAGGCTGTTGAGGTCCCTCTGAATGGCAGCACACCCATCTGGTGTATCGGTCACTCCTCCCAGTTTTGTATCGTCTTCAAACTTTCTCTGTCCCATGTGACTCATCCAGGTCGTTATTGAAGATGTTAAACTGCATTGGCCTAAGCACCGACCCCCAGGGGCACACCACCAGTGACTGACCATCAGCTGGACTGTGCAACTGATAACAACCCTTTCAGCTTAGCAGTTCAGCCAGTTCTTGGTCCACCTTGTTCGCTGATCTAGTTCGTACTTCATCAGTTTGTCAACGAGTATGGTATGGAGTCATGCAGGTGGCAAGGTGTTGACAGCAGGGGAGTGCAGGGGTGGCCTCTGTGAAGAGAGGCTGGGACTGCCCAGTGCCAGACACAACCACTTGCAGCTGTTTCCACCTGACTCCAACAGACCAACCAAAGGACACAGCAGAGCCCATCAGCCAAGATGGTGGTGCCTCTGGGAAAGCATATTTAAGAAAGGGCAAAATGCCACACAGGCAGAAGAGTGAGGAAAAAAAGTGTGAGAAACAACTGTATGAACAGCAAGGTCAGAGAATAAGGAGAGGAGGAGGTGCTCCAGGTGCTGGAGCAGAGATTCCTCAGCAGCCCATGGAGGACCACGTCAGAGCAACACTGCAGCCCACCCAGAGACAATGCTGGAGCAGGTGGATATTTCCTGAAGGAAGATGCAGCCCATGGAGACCCCACGCTGGAGCAGGAGAAAAGTGTGAGGAGGAAGGAGCAGCAGAGACAAAATGTTATGGACTGACCACAACTCCCCACCTCACCCACACCCCCTGCACAGCTGGGAGAGGGGGAGGCAGAGAATTCAGGAGGGAAGTTGAGCCTGGAAATAAAGGGGTGGGGGAAGGTGTTGTTTTAATTTGTCTGTTTCTCACCATCCAAATCTATTTTAATTGGCAATAAATTAAATTCATTTTCCCCAAGTCAAGTCTATTTTGCCCATGACAGTAACTGGTAAGGGATCTCCCCATCCTTATCTCCACTCACAAGCTGTTCCATCTTGTTTTCTCTCCCTGTCCTGTTTGAGGAAGGGGACTGAGATAGTGGCTGGGTGGGGGTCTGGCAGCTCGCCACGGTCAACCCACCACACATGCAAATCCAGAACAACCAATGGGCTGCATCCAAGGGTGCTGAGGGATTTGCCAAAGTCCTTGCAAGGCTATTCTATATCTTCTCTGACAGATCATGGAGATGTGGGGAGGTCTGTGATGACTGGAGAAAGGCAAATGTCTCAATCATCTTCAAAAAGCCAATCATCCCATTTTGGTCCCTTGGAGAACCACAGAATGAGTCCTCTTGGAGTACGTCTCTGGAAGCATGAAGGTGCAGGTGATCAGAAATGGACAGAACTGATTTATCAAGCGTAAGCCATGCCTGACCAAACTGTTTGCCTTCTGTAGTAAAATGGACAACCTGATTGCCTTTCATAATAAAATGAATGGATTTGTGGACAAGGAGAGAGCACTGGACATAATTTACCCTGACTTCAGCACTGTTTTCCACAATATTCTGGTATCCATATTAAGAAGCTATGGTCTGAATGAATGGACAAGAAGATGAATAAAAACCTGGTTGAAAGGTCAGAGCGCAGTGGTTAAATACTTTACCTGGAGGCCAGTAACAAGGGGAGTACCACAGGGGTCTGTCCTGGGACCTGTCTTGTTTAAAAGCCCTATCAATGACGTAGAAGAGCTTACAGACTGCTTGTTCATCACATTTGCTGATGACTCCAAACTGGGGGGTGGTGGCAGCTCCTATGCTTGAGAGCAAGGCTGCCATCCATGGTAAACCAAAGCGGCTGGAGGAATGGTACAATAAGAACCTTATGAAACTTAGCAAGGAAAAATGCAAAAACCTGTATGTAGGGCAGATGAACCCCTCAAAATGATACAGGCTGGGGACCAACTGCTTGAGGAGCAGCTTTGTGGGAAAGGCCCTGGGATCCTGTGGGGCAATAAGCTGGACATGAGCTAGCAGTGTGTCCTGGAAGCAGAGACAGCCAATGGCATCCTGGGCTGTATGAACCGGAACAGAGCCAGAGTGATTATTCTCCCTACTCAACACTCACTGGACCACATCTGGATCCTGTGTCCAGCTTTGAGCCCTCCAATACAAGATGTCACTGAATTGGAGGCTGTTCAGCAGAGGCCACTAAGGTGGTGGAGGCTGGAGCACTTGCTCTGTGAGGATAGGTTGGGGGAGCTAGGCTTGCTCAGCTTGGAGCAGAGATGACTTTGGGGGTACTTAACAGCAGCCTCAGTGCCTACAAGGAGATCATGCAGGAGACAGAGCATGCACCCATGCTCATCACAAGGGTGCATGGAAGGAGGGCGATAGACAACTGACATAAATGGAAACTAGAAAGGGTCACACTGGATACGAGGAGAAGCTGTTTTCCCATGAGGACTGTCAGGCAGTGGCACAGGTTGCCCAGAGAGATTGTGAAGTTTCTGTCCTTGGAGGTTTTCAAGCTGCCCTGACTAGATGAAGGCCTGAGCAGCCTGGTCTGACCTCAGAGCTGACCCTGTTGCAAGCAGGACGTTGGACCAGAGACCTCCTGAGGTCCCTCCCAGTCTAACCTATCCTGTGATTCTGTGATAAGTAAATTTCTTATCATTTAGCAGAATGGGTCAAATGCAGTTACTGGGATAATTGCTTCATGCTTTCATCTCGACAGAGCTTTAAACTAGATTTGAAGAGGGAGGGGGATAATATCAGGCTTGCCCAAGGGAAGCTGAGGGATGACATGCCACGGTTAGAGGGAGCGGGTGCCAGCGAGGGCACTCGGCCTGTGTCCCCGAGATGTGCGGGGTACACCGGGGCACAGCCGAAGTCGAACAGAGTTGAGCTAGGGGATACTGAGGCAATAGGAGCCAAGAGGGAAACGCCAGTGAAACGCCTCAAAGCACACAAGGGGTGTTCTTCTATGAAGGAGACACGGACGACAGCCCAGCTGAAGTGCCTCTACACCAATGCACGCAGCATGGGCAACAAGCAGAAGGAGTTGGAAGCCATTGTACATCAGGAAAACTATGATATGGTTGCCATCACGGAAACGTGGTGGGATGACTCGCACAACTGGAGTGCGGCGATGGATGGCTATAAACTCTTCAGGAGGGATAGGCAAGGCAGGAGAGGTGGTGGGGTAGCCTTGTATGTTAGGGAGTGTCTGGATAGTTTAGAGCTCGATGATGGTGATGATAGGGTGGAGTGTCTATGGGTCAGAATCAGGGGGAAGGCCAACAAGGCAGATATTGTGGTGGGAGCCTGTTACAGACCCCCCAGCCAGGATGAGGAGACAGATGAACTATTCTATGAGCAGCTGGGAGAAGCCTCACGATCGCTGGCCCTTGTTCTTGTGGGGGACTTCAACCTGCCAGATGTCTGCTGGAAATACAATGCAGCAGAGAGGAAACAGTCTAGGAGGTTCCTGGAGTGTGTGGCAGATAACTTCCTGACACAGCTGGTGAGTGAGCCAACTAGGGAAGGTGCCCCGCTGGACCTCTTGTTCACCAACAGAGAAGGACTTGTGAGCCATGTGATGGTTGGAGGTCGTCTTGGGCAGAGCGACCATGAAATGGTAGAGTTTTTGATACGTGGAGAAGCGGCGAGGGGGGTCAGCAGAACTGCCACCTTAGACTTCCGGAGGGCAGACTTTGGCCTGTTTAGGAGACTGGTCGAGAGAGTCCCCTGGGAGGCAGCCCTAATGGGCAAAGGAGTCCAGTAAGGCTGGACATTCTTTAAGGAGGAAGTCCTAAAGGCACAAGAGCAGGCTGTCCCCAGGTGCCGAAAGATGAGCTGGCAGGGAAGAACGGCCTGGCTGACTAGAGAGCTCTGGCTAGAACTCAGGAAAAAGAGGAGAGTCTACAACCTCTGGAAGAAGGGGCGGGCAACTCAACTCAGGAGGACTACAAAGATGTAGCAAGGCTGTGCAGGGAGAAAATTAGAAGGGCCAAAGCCGAGCTAGAGCTCAGTCTGGCTGCTGCTGTAAAAGACAACAAAAAATACTTCTTCAAATACATTAGCAGCAAAAGGAGAGCTAAGGAGAATCTCCAGCCCCTAGTAGACGGGGGAGGGAACACAGTGACCAAGGATGAGGAAAAGGCTGAGGTACTTAATGTCTTCTTTGCCTCAGTCTTTAATAGCAGGGCCAATTGTTCTCTGGGTACCCAGCCCCTGGAGTTGGAAGATAGGGACAGGGACCAGAATGGAGCCCCCATAACCCAGGGGGAAATGGTTAGTGACCTGCTGCACCACTTAGACATTCACAAGTCTATGGGGCCTGATGAGATCCACCCGAGAGTACTGAAGGAACTGGCAGATGTGCTCACCAAGCCCCTTTCCATCATTTACCAGCAGTCCTGGCTAACTGGGGAGGTCCCAGTTGACTGGAGATTAGCAAATGTGACACCCATCTACAAGAAGGGCCAGAAGAAGGACCCGGGGAACTACAGGCCTGTCAGCCTGACCTCGGTACTAGGAAAGCTGATGGAGCAGATCATCCTGAGTGCTATCACACGGCATGTAGAGAATAACCAAGGGATCAAGCCCAGCCAGCATGGGTTCAGGAAAGGCAGGTCCTGCTTGACCAACCTGATCTCCTTCTGCGACAAGGTGACCCGCCTAGTGGATGAGGGAGAGGCTGTGGATGTTGTCTATCTAGACTTCAGTAAAGCCTTTGACACGGTTTCCCACAGCATTCTCCTGGAGAAACTGGCTGCTCATGGCTTGGACGGTTGTACTCTTCGCTGGGTAAAGAACTGGCTGGATGGCCAGGACCAAAGAGTGGTGGTGAATGGAGTTTACTCCAGCTGGCGGCCAGTCACAAGTGGTGTTCCCCAGGGCTCTGTGTTGGGGCCAGTCCTGTTTAATATCTTTGTCAATGATCTGGATGAGGGGATTGAGTGCACCCTCAGTAAGTTTGCAGATGACACCAAGTTGTGTGGGAGTGTTGATCTGCTGGAGGGTAGGCAGGCTCTGCAGAGGGACCTGGACAGGCTGGATCGATGGGCCGAGGTCAATTGTATGGGGTTCAACAAGGCCAAGTGCAAGGTCCTGCACTTGGGCCACAGCAACCCCATGCAACGCTACAGGCTTGGGGAAGAGTGGCTGGAAAGCTGCCCAGCAGAAAAGGACCTGGACGTGTTGGTTGACAGATGCCTGAATATGAGCCAGCAGTGTGCCTAGGTGGCCAAGAAAGCCAATGGCATATTGGCTTGTATCAAAAATAGTGTGGCCAGCAGGACTAGGGAAGTGATCGTGCCCCTGTACTCGGCACTGGTGAGGCCGCACCTTGAATCCTGTGTTCAGTTTTGGGCCCCTCACTACAAGAGAGACCTTGAGGTGCTGGAGCGTGTCCAGAGAAGGGCAACGAAGCTGGTGAAGGGTCTGGAGCACAAGTCTGATGAGGAGCGGCTGAGGGAACTGGGACTGTTTAGCCTGGAGAAAAGGAGGCTGAGGGGAGACCTTCTTGCTCTCTACAACTACCTGACAGGAGGTTGTAGAGAGGTGGGGGTCAGTCTCTTCTCCCAGGTAACAAGTGATAGGACAAGAGGAAACGGCCTCAAGTTGCGCCAGGGGAGGTTTAGACTGGATATTAGGAAATTTTACTTCACCGAGAGGGTTATCAAGCATTGGAACAGGCTGCCCAGGGAAGTGGTTGAGTCGCCATCCCTGGAGGTATTTAAAAGACGTTTGGATGAGGTGCTTAGGGACATGGTCTAGTGGTGGTCTTGGTAGTGTTAGGTTTACGGTTGGACTCGATGATTTTAAAGGTCTTTTCCAACCTATACAATTCTGTGATTCTGTGATTCTGTGATCTATGGCTTTCAGACATTGGTTCCTGATAGAGTCGTTAGAGTTTCTGACTTTCTAGATAGGAATGATAGCTTGAATGACCTTCTAACGTGTTCAAGCAACCTATGATGTTCAATCCTTCTACCATAATATAGACATTTCCCAATTACTTTGCCATCTCCCTGAGCTATATACCATATAACTATGTGCTTAATATAATGAAAAATGTATCTATGACTTTTTGGATGGGACAATTTTTTTTGCTTATATTAAATACATTCTTACTGCCCTGCATCATCTCTTTATGTATTTCTCATTACATAGCTAAAGGTGTCATCTAGTACCAGGTTTTAATTTTGAATATTTTGAAACCAGCTGAGAGTCTGCCCCTCATCCTAAATATATCTAGGTACCTACAAAGCTTGCTTCCATGGCCACATTTTTTCATTCAGTCAAAATTCAGGTAACTTTGTCTCCACCTTCCAACACTGCAGTGTATGTAGTTTGATAAGCATAAGCTGTTTTCCATGCCTGATTGAAGCCGTTGATGAAGGAATGAGTTTTGTACTTTATTCTGCTCTCATATGGAAGTGACTTAGCCTAAATCTAACATCTTTGAAGCTTTTGTCAGCTAGAGAGCTTTTCCATGCTGCTCAGTAGTTAAACTCTTTTCAGTAATGAAGACAAAGGTTTTCTTGCTGTTGATGCCTGGAGATGGATTTCTGCAGACCACAGATTAGGATTCAGAACACATACTCAGGTTACCATTCAACAATGTCATGCGGTAACAGTCTGTGAGTACCAACTACTTGTGACACCTTGTACCAAATGCAGGATAACTTAACCTACTTTTATTGACAGCTATGATGTCCTGATTTGGTCATCTTGTCTTACAGTCATCCAGAGATCAAAACGGGCTCAAAGAGTCACTACAGAATGCATAAATAATAACTTTCTATGCTGTGATAGGTTACTGTGTGGCAAAGCCACTTGCAGAGGTCACCACTTAACTTTGTTCTTTACTCCGCTAAACATGTTCACTAGATCCTGAGCGTGGAAGCTTTGAAAACATAATTTAGAGTTCTACTTATTCCATTAGTGTGACATCCATTTGAATTAATTTGGTTTGACTTGGTTCCTGGCAGTCTGATGGATCACAGTTGTCATTTATACTAACAGTGGCAGTCTGTCTCCTCCATTTCACGTGCCTTGTGCTAGAATTTTCATTACTTGGTACAACAGAATTTGACTAGTCACTGGAAATAAGTACAATCAGTTCACCAAAAAAAAAAAAAATCACATATAAATCATATTAATGAAAAAAATTCCTGTATTTTAAACAACAAAAATTCAAGTAGCCTTGGAAAAATATGTATGGGACATTTCATAGGTAGGATATGAACAATGTCCTGGTAAAGCCTTGCTTCTCATACACCAAACTCAGTAATATGTTTTGTTCATTGTTGCCTTTCAAAGATGAAATAGATGAAAACAGTACAAGAGTACATTTATGTAACATCATGTCTTTTGAACATTGTCAGCTTGTTCCCCCAATTTCTAAACTTTAATTCTGACATGCACATGCAGATTGTGGGCACAGTGATTCATCGATGCAAGGATGAAGAATGAATCATTCCAAAATGATCATGGAGGAGGTGGATACGGTGGTACAGGAGGGCACACCAGAGGCAGCATGCCACACCATCTGAAAAACATGTTCAGGAATGATTGAAGTGCTCTCAAATGCAGTCTTTTCTCTGAGGATTAAAATAGAACAGTGTGATTTCTCTATAAATCTACCCTGTAGAAAAATATATTCTACAAATAAAACCAAATTTTAAGTGCAGAAAAGGCATCTGGGATTGTACTTCCATTTCTACTTTCCAAATTAATCTTGGTTTTAAATAACAGGATAAGTGTTGGAGTGTCATCTGTGATGTGCAGTAGTCTTACCTTGCACCATGCCGAATGTTGTCATCTGACTGCCCTCTATTGTAACTAAGAATGACCTCATAGCATCATATCCAGAGAAGCCTGAAGAAGAAATAATTTTCAGCTATACAAACCTCTTCTCTTCCTTACATCTGTCAAGCCCTAGAAAGGAACAGTAATGTAAGGAGTCTGTTCTCATGACCTACTGTTAGTATGGGTTCATTTAACCTGACTGCCTGTGAGTACTACTGTAGATTCGTTTCTTATTTCCCCTTTATCTCTCTATATAAGTGCCTTAAAACTGACACATATAGTAAATGCCAGTGCATTTTACAGTCATCCATAAACATATTTCCCATTCCCATCACTGCTGAAGACTCGGGTCAACTCTTGAGATATACAATTAAGATGCAGATACAAAATGAGCACACAGTAATAACATGGGTATTTTGCGTGAGAAACATTGAACAATTTGGGGGTTGTTTTGATTTTTTTTTTTTTTATTAAGCAGATTAAGCTATACTTTTTATTCTTTGTTCTGTGGGTTTTCAAGATACTGGCATGAAATTCCTCAGAAATACCCCACTCGAGAGAAGTTGGATAAATATTACTTGCTCCAACAATACAAAAGAAAATAGAATCTGGTTAATTCAAGTTATAACAACAAATCTTTTCTTAGCATAATGGTTTGATGCTTCCTGAGAGAAGTCTTTTTCTGTTTTATGGCAGTACTTCATGAAATAAGAAACTTCCAATACAATGCCAGCATTGGGCAACCAGGAATTTGCACTCCTCATGGAAACAGCTGTGCCCATTATTGATCCTGCCAATTGTTCTGGGGTGAGACGTGAAATAGAAAGTGTGTTAGTCAGCAAATGTTATTGTCTTACATGAAATGACAGCTTATCCTAATAATCAGCACCATGTTGTCTAGGCAGCAGGAGGTACATGTTATTCAGGCCATTTTTAACATGTGACCATAGTCCACACAATTAAGAATAACCAAAGGGAATCTACATTAGTATTTCATACAAAGGCTTGAGGCAGCAACTGAAGACTTTCTCTTTATATAAATTTTCTAACTGGAAATGAGAGAAAAAAACATCTCAGGAATGCAACTGATAAACCAATGGATAAACTTTGTTGGTTTGATGGGATTCTTTTTATTTTTTCATTTTTTACAAGCCTTAAATTGTAACAGACTCTAAAGCCCCAGCCAAGTCTGTTTTGGCTTCTGTTCATAGCTTCCATGCCTGGATGTTTTTACCTTCTCTGTCTCCCTTCAGAACTGCACTACAGCAATGAATACAGCAAATCAAAATATTTTCCAACATAAATTTGTCAGAAAATACCAATTCGTCTATACTGAAATATTGTTCAGATTTCTCAAGGAGGATCTGAAGGTGAGAAAGATATCCCAGCGTAGCTAAAAAGGCTAAGGCAATGATAAGTGATACCTAAGTCAAAGTCTCTACTCCAACTCTAACTTGTAGTCAGGACTTAAATTTCACAGTCGCACGTATTAGACAAGTACATGCAAGGGTTCTTAAGTGGAGATGTCTTTTGCTGTCTCTCACTGTACGAGTTCAGTTTGATTCAGCCACAGAAACAAGTAATAGATTTTCAGAGCAATAACTGAGTTTTCTGGGCGGCAGTAACATTGAACAGTGAGAGCATCTGGAAGCGTTTGCACAGCCCAGCCTGAGAGCAGCTTCGCAGAGTCTGGCCGAGGCACGTTCATCCCCACTGCTCACCTGCCTCATCCTGTCCCCCTACGGCAGGTGTGGATGTCACGGGGTATCCTACGGATACTTGACAGCAGATCAGTAAAAGAAAAAAGGATTCACTTTTGAGAAATGTAAACAGTCTCTCATCTAGATATTCATGGGTTTAATCAGTTTTGTTTCTTGCCTCAGTGGGGAGGTCCAAGACATAAAGGATCAGTAATATGAGAAGAGCAGCAAATTAATTCACCTTTAAACAAATAAATGTAAAAGAACAGAGATTATCCTAATAAAGGTACTTTAAAGGAAACTGTTTATTTTGATTGTACTTAACCTGACATTTGTTCTCTCTGTTAAAGGACAACCTCAGTGTACACGTAACTATACTGTGCAGGGAGAAGGGGTTGGGGGAAACAAGGGAAATGAAATGCTCATCTGAGTCATGCATGAACTTTGCCTTTCAGGATTATTAAGACCATTTTATCTAATCTCTCAGATACTTAAAAGTGATTACAAAAACATTGCTTACATACTCAGAACTTTAAAGAAGCTTGCATTGGTAAAAAGCCCCATACATTATTTAGTCAGTGAATGCTATTTATAATAGTATGGCTATCATCACATTTATAGAGCTTTTCAGCCCTGAATATATGATATACTCTTTCCCTGCTTAAGTACAATGGATGGAGGAATGGGGCCAAAACCAGTGAAAACAAAGTGCCACCATGAATGTTTGGTACCTTAAAGTCGGTGGCAAATTGCCTGTTCACTTCACTTCACTGGGGCAAGGATTTCAACTAGAAATACTCCCACTGAGTAGAAAATCCATCATGCACCAACTGAAAATACACATTTATCATTTCCATTTGTGAGAGCGATAGCTCCTGGTCCATTCATTTGGGCATTTCTACAACATATTAAAATGAATATCATCAATATTTCAGAAAGGCAATAAAAGAGAGCCAAATAACTTCATCTGAATCTGATAATTTTGAGCACAACTTCTTCATCCTATTCCTTTGTTAACTATGCCTTCACTTAATAACTGCATGGCTAGACAGTCTTTCCTTCTCTTCTTCCCCATCTGCATGACTGCTCTATTTACCCCATAAAGGGCCAGACTGTTGAATACACATAGATTAGGTTAAATAGTGAGAAAATTATTCCAGTGATTATCCAGCTTCTCAGATGCCACAATTATCCCAAAGATTCAACAGCTGCTTCATGTTTCCCAGTTACAGCTACAGACTGGTCTGTAGAAGGAAAGATTGTGTTTGATTTTTAAATTATTTTTTTAAAGGTGTGGTACCTTACACTCAACTAAAAAGCCAATCAGAAGTCTTAGGTGAAATACTGAAGTCAAGAATCAAAGAAAGATCTTATTCTCTCACCTGACATAAAAATCAAGTAATTGGGAAAAGAAAGAATGCAAACATTAATATGGAACTCAGTGGTCGGTTTTGCAGCAAACCTAATTTCCAGAGATGCCCTGACTTGCTCAGCTGTTGAGTGAAAAAATCAATGATTGGAAACTGGGCTGATCCAGAGAAGCACAGCTGTCAACATTACATCGCACTCCTGCTGCCTTATTTCTCCCCTTTCTTGAATCCCTACAGTAGTTTCTATATTCGTTCTGAATTGGTTTCAAGTTACTTATTCTTTGCACATCTTATAACCACCTTCTGTATCTTTCTCTTTTTTTTTTACCTCCTTTTGAGTATCTCGGGGTTTTGGTTTTTTTTTTCTGTATGTAAAAAAATAGATGTATAAAACCCAATCCTCTCAATCCTAATTTGTTAGTTGTCTCTTCGCCTGCTTCTCCTACTCCTGGTTTTGAGCCCACCTTTGTGTCAGTCTGCATAATTTCCCCATGTGTCAAGCTGTCAGGAAGAGGCAGGAGCATTTTACTGTGGTCAGACAAACTGAAGACAGTCTTCTTTGCTCTGAGCCAAAGTACATATTGGTCTATGAGTCCCTTTTTTGAAAAAGGGATGGGTAGGTTGTTTCAAGGGAGGGAAATTCCCTAGAAATGGACAGCTGAGAATTCAGCTTGGCATATGTTTTATGTACAGTTATTTCTGCACTGAGATTCAGGAGCAAATTAGACAAAACGCATTTCCATGCTACACCCCTGAGAACTAAAAGGAGGGTATATACACACTGAAGCTCGATAGTGCCTTCAGGCTTTCCCAGGTGGGGAGTGCTGCATTAGCTGATGACGCTGGACCTGGCACAGTTTATGGAGCTCTGGCTTGCCTACATTCCTGCAGCCTTTCCTGACCTTCCCATGGACTGTGGTAGGTTCAGATGCTGTACAGTGATTTTCATTTTCATGCCAATTTATGTTCTGGAAGCCTCAGCCTCAGCTACCATACTCTGTGAAGAGGAACGGGTGAGATGGCTTGGTTGTATTTACCATTGTACTCACACAACAGGGAGCTCTCAGGCTGAATGCAGGGCTTTTAGGGATCAGCAGATTGCTCTACTCTGTTGCATTGAATAAATGTGCTGGGGTGGATGTGAGGCCTTGCACTGTCTTTTAAACTGAGTCTACAATGGAGATTCAATATGATGTACTTCCTTGCTTTCCTGTCAGCTTCCAAAACACTAGTTGTTGTATATACTATTTCTGCAGTGAATTTGGTCTATAGAACATCTTTTTTTTTTTTTTTAAGTTTATAACTCTTTTTTTTTTTTAAAGTTTATAACTAATATTATGTCTTTAAGAATATGAATTTTTTTTGTCTCTAAATATAAGCTATGTGTCTAGGCTCCCACTACAGTTATCCAACTGTAGCTAATGCAGGTGGTGGACTATGGGAAGTGATTCAGCTAACCTTCGAATGGACGCCTAGTTGTGGTCAACTGAAGTGCTCTAGGCTCCACTGACTGTGTTAATTAGATGTCCATGAGCTGTAATGGGAATTTAGTCACCTAATGTACATGTAGACATGTACATTTAGATATCTGAACCTGCAAGCTGATTTCATCCCATTAGGATCCCTGTGAAATCAATGGAGAAAAATGAGCTAGTCTGCGATGCACCTAATTTCATCCTAAAATACACATCTAAAACATGGCCAGATGAATCCCACCCCAGGTTTCTTCCAATTTGTTGCCAAGTTTGCACTTTTTATAGCTTGTTACTTTTATATCTAATTTAGGTGCTTCATTTCAAACATTTTCTCGGAGCTGGAATTCTTCATAGGCGAAGGATATATGGGAAGTATATATAGGGCACCTAGTTCTTTCCCATTGCTTTTAGCTGAAAGCTTAGTTTGTTCAGATATAATTTTGAAGGCTAGTTCATTCGTAAGCTCACTTTAACACATCCTGAACCAGTAGAAAATATATTGCCATTTCATATTTTAATTAGCTCAAATAATTGTTCATTTAATTGCCAATCTCATCAGTAAAGAGCCTTTAATAAGAAGATACAGGCAGTTCCAAGCTCGTATGCTCTTCCACAGTAAAATTCTCAAGGGCTATTTTTCAATTAAATATTCTGTTAACCATTATGAGGCTTTCTGAATCAATTGATTTTGCTTTTCTATTCCAAGGTTAGATGTTCATCGTGCTTCTCCCCACCATTTTCTCTCCCTGTAGAAAGCATAACAGTGAAGTAAAAGACTCAATCAAATAAGGTAAATAGATTTTCAAATTAGACAGAACATTATGATCTTTAATAGCCTGGCTCCCTAAATAACACAGGCCATAGAAACTCACCCAGCAATTCCTGTATTCAACCTACAGCCTCTCTTTAAATTTTAGCACATCCATTGGAAAGTTACACAGCCTTGATGTACAGACTTCTAAAGAGGTAGAATCCAGCACATCCCTACTTGTTCTATTTGGTAAATTACCCTGAAAGGTTAAATTGTGTACCAAACAGCTTTCATCAGGTTTTCATATCACTTTTCATGGTAAACAGAGCTATCAGGAGTCACTTCCCATGTTGTTACTTGTAGATCACAGGCAAATCACCTCTTAATCCCTTTTTGAGAGTATTACATGCATTGATCTTCCTATTGCCCTTACTATAAAAATGCTTTCCAGATATACATAATTAATTAAGTTATTCCTTGAGATGGTTCCACTTTTTTTTCAGTGTGGACATCAGAATGGGACCCAGGGTTTTTACTAATGTATGCAGAGGTGATATTTCCTATCTACTTCCTCTTAATACTCTGCAGCTTATATTTCAAGGATAACACTTTCTTTCCTAATTATAACAATATACTGACAGATAATTTCCTGTAGGTTATCTATCAGTACAACTAAGTTCTCAGTAGTGTTGTCATATTCCCCTGTTGACAGTTTATATTCTTAGACATATGGAATTTGACTTACTTCTGTTAATTAATATTTTGTTCAATGGAGATCACCTTACCAAGTGATCCAGACCACTCTCTAAAACTGGACTGTCATTATTATTATTTACCAGTCTAGAAAGTTTACGCCATCGACAAACTGTGCCACTGATTACTCTGATCTTCTCCCATAAATTTGCTAGAAAGTTTGAGCTACTATGAAGCAAAACTCAGATCTCTGCGGCAAGATTGTACCTTAGGTATGATGACATATTGGCAAATTGTTTTCCTTTTTGCATTTAACTAGTCTTCATCCAGTTTTAATGATCTACTTTGATTTTGTGAAATTCTTTTTTTAACCACTGTGACACTAAAGATTAAGTAAAATGTCTTGCCAACTTCTATTATACTTACTGAGCTTTTTTTGTTATCCAAATTTTTTATATCATGTTTGTTTGGCAGAGTTAAATAAAAGTTACATAAGCCCTTTTTGATTGTCATTAGTTCTTTCAACATCCTTTTATTTTTATATGAATGCCTTCCATATTGGACAGTCAATTGGACTTACTAGAGCTTTGAATGCACTATCTTTTCATGATTAGGCGTCAGATTTCTAAAAAGTGGAAGAATAACTGATTTTGAACATAAGAGAAATCAACTGAATATTCACTATGAAGAGCAAGAAAGCCATCAATAGTTCACTGTATTTGGGGAATAAATGACAGTTTCAGACAATGAATACATTAGAAAAAATGTGCTCTTAGACTAAAATTTGGGAACAGGAAAAATAAATGCTTTTCCATACAAGGTTTTAACAGTATTAGACATATATGTGACTGGCTGATTTATTACAAGCATCGGGTATTTTCACAAAAATCTATTACTTTAACCTATTTCCAGCTGAAAAGTATGAAAGTCACATTATTACTTTCCCGTATGCATGTCTAACATCAATGCCAGTGTAAGTAAAAAACGAGCCATTCGTCGTGCATGATTTGTTATACCATTTTTTTCACTATATTTTTCTTTGTAAAAATTGGCTAATTACAAAAGCCTATGACCACATTTAATCACTGACCATATTAGCATCTCTGATGGTTTGGTTGGAGATTTGTAACTGCCTGCAGTTTTTCAAAAGGTAGTGGTTTTAATAAATTGTCAATGTTGCAAAGTGTTTGTGTAGATTTGTATTCTGGAGAGCAAAGCAACATCTCAGTTCTTATGATAGCACCAGTTTTCTTCAAGTTAATAATGAGGAAATTCCTTCACCTTAAGTGATAGAGGACTTTGTTGTTTTTTCTCTTCGGAGTTTTTATTTATGACTGGTAGCTGCGTTCAACAGTGAAGAAATCCTGTAGGTCACTAAAGACTAAAACTACGAAATATTGCCTGAGGTTTTGTCCTCAATTTTTTTAGAAAACAGTGTTACTTGGGAAAAACATAGACTATTAAGGCCATAAAACATGGTTTCCTTCAGCTTTGTAGTGACTCTTGTTTATTTTCATATAAAGTAAAAAATTAAGTTTCTTTTTACTTACCAAATGCCATAGTTTGAGAGCCACAAAATTTCGCAATACAAAATTTAGCTTAAGAAAAACTTTTCCTTTAATCTAGCATTGTTTCAACCAAAGCCTTTCTCCTGGAGTTTTATTAAAACATTAATTAAAAATATGCAGAGCATATGCATTGTTAAAGCCTGTTTTAAACATGTTCGAATACAGAATACAAAAAAGGCTTTTACTATTACTTCAAATACTAAAAATAATCCCACATCCAGGGCTGTCCATAATGTTTAGAGCTTTCAATTTAAAAGCTATCCTACTTTTGTCATTCACCCTTACCTAATTATTTCTTACTTGGGGAGAATGATTCTTTCTCTGACTGAGGCAGCAGCTGCATCATATTGATGTAATCCAAAAAGGGAAAAAAATGTGTTTGTTATTCTTGCTTGGACAGATGACTTGAGGAGACTCTATATAGAAAATATCATGTAAAGTAACAAAATTGTCTCTTTGAAACAAATCCATCTGCCATTGTGTTTACTGAGTTCCTTTCACAAATCAAGCTTTCTTTTGACTTCCTTCATTATACAGTTATTTGTGTTCCATTAATTATTCTTACTAAAAACAAAACAAAACCCCCCAGATTGTAAAGGTACAGTATTTCATACTTTCCTGTTTTTCCAGAACAGTAGTTATTTTTTTCAAGGGAGATGTTGTATTGTGACTTAGAGGTCATTGATTTCATGCTTAAGCATTAATCTTTGGCTACCAAATATACCATTGAGATCAGGCAGTTGATTGGTATTTAAATTACTTTGTATTTGGTTTTGGTTTTGTTTTTTTCCCCCAGCATTTCTTTGTGACACATTAGTTGTCTGCCTAACTCATGAGAGCTTTATTACCCTTGACCCATGACAAAGGTCATCAAGTCTGATGTCCTGTTTCCAGTGGCGACAAAAACCAGCTGTAGTTGGAGAGAGGTACAAAACTTTGTAGGAGATCCTGCCCACCATAATGGTCTCCACTCAATCTGAAGAGCCATGAAGAGTAAAGCTTTGTATTCTCCTTCACATAAAGGAGTTTAACAGTAAGTAGTCATGCAATCTCTGTAAATATCAAATACGATTTTGAATCCCAGCCTCACTGGCCTTGTCTTCACCTTCAGGAAAGGCCAGGTTCTGGATACCTATACATTCAGCCACTCCACTAAAAGCTAATAGAAACAGATAGTTTAGCTTCCTAGCAGTACCTAATTTCCTTAACTAGAACTTTAAATTCTTGGTATTCCAGCCAATTCACTGCCTCTTTTCCAAACTCTTGAGTTTCATGAAGGAAAAAAAATCTTCTGTTTGTTTTATACCTTTGGCTATTTATAATCATTTCAGCCATCTTAATTTATAATAGCCTGCAGTAATTTATGCTGCTGCCAATTATGTTCACTAGAGATACATTTAGCTAAAGTAACCTCATATGACTTGCTGTTAAATCATATCAGTTTACTTTTTGCCTTCCAGTTCTCTTTTTTTGTTCACAGGTATGTAGGCCTTACTGTGGTATTTTTGTTGGATTTTTTAATTTTACTTTTTTTTTTGTTTTAGCTGCTCTACAATAACTCCCCATGTAGTCACTTGCATTGCACATTTCTTGAAAGACTGTTTGCTCCATTTCTGAAGTATATTAAGCTATCTCACACGGTCTTAAAAAGAATAAAGCATACACACAAGGAGCTACTGATGACTAATTAGTGTTTCTTAAATTTATTACATTTTAAATTTCCTGTTTTAACTCACACTGCAGCAACAACAGTCTGCTCCTTTCATCTCCACTGTGTGGAAATTTGTGAATATTCAGAGGCAAATGGAAATAGATGAGCTAGATGGTGGTACTGTACAACCACAAGGACTGGTGAAGTATGAGAAAAATACAGAGGTTATAAAAGAGGAAAATATTTCCATTATTCCATTAGCATATTTGCTAGCATTGTGTAGAGTCTGAGCAGCAACTTTTTATGCAATGTTTGAATCCCTTGTCACCCTTTTTTTCCTCCTATATATTTGGGGAGTTTGTCTTAGTTCTGAATATATCCCATTTTCCCTCCTTGCACGTGTCATTTCTCAGACTACAGCTGTTTGAAGGTCATCAGGTATAATTACATGATCCTGTTCTCTCTCTCTGCTACTTCTTCCTTGCCCAGTCTTCCAAAGAATGGCATTTTAAGATTAGAAAAGGCTCTTTTCTTTCCTATCTTCTCAGCAATAAACACAGTTACTTAAATATTTTATAAGAAGCAGGAGTTCCTGCAGTGTTTAAGTAGAATGTTCTGCAAATGCAGCTCTGTACATATGCTCTTGCATCTCCTGACGTGCAAGAAAACCATTTCCTTGGATTTTTGACAACTTCCATTATGGACTTCTTTCTTTATGATGGCTGCATAGATTAACAGCCTCTGCATATACCATGCTCCTGCCTACACTGAGCAGCTGAGCCTTTGTTATGTTTGGACTATGAAAGTTTTCCCACATCCTATGGATCTTCATCACAGTAATGGATTGCATCTAACGTAGTTTCACTTAGTAGAAATAATATTTAGCAAAATCACCTAGAGCCAGATTCCACCATGCTATTCACATTAATTAACTCCTTACTCTGCCAGTGGTGCCCGAGATACTGCCAACTCAACATAAGAGTGACAGAATATGGTTCTATATAAAACAGGTATGTATGCCGTCTATTTTGAAACATTAATCACAAATTAGTTGGATGTTCTTAATCAGTGCCCCTTAGACACACACAGAAATACACGCATCTTGCTCAAGAAGCTTCAACAGGGAAGGAGATATGCCTGGATACTACTGGTGTGGTGGACCTGACTATTTATGATCTGAAAGCTTTGACTCTGCTCTTCCTCCCAGACTCCACCTAACTCTAGAAAGTTTGTAGCACAAGAAACCAGGTGCTACTCCCTTTGTCCTCTGTCCAAAATCTTGGCTGCAGTCTTCCACCAGTTTCTTTATTTGAAGCCTCCAGAGAGAACAGAAATATCTTTCCAGCCACTTGCACAGCCAGTGTATGATGCAAAGTCCATTCATGGCATAACACACAAAAAGATTTTAGGTAAATAATATGCAAGTTTAAAAAACTGTTTTGTAAACATTAATGTTTTTTCTCCTTACTTCATTAATCTAAAGTTAATGATAACACCTGTTCTCTAATAGAAAGAGTTGGTTACTTCTGACAGCTTAGCTACATACTTGATGCTGATCCCCATAGCTTTGTTGGTAGGCCACGTCAACTACCAATGCTTTGAGTCTTCAGCCTTAAATATATCATGATGTATCCTTTCAATCTCCAATGACTGTACCAGGGGCATTGCGCACCACGTATGCATTACCTGGAAAGGTATACGCACTGCAGTCCAATTGCACACACTTCACTTCTATGAGAAATATGTGCAGCCAGTGTCTGTATTCCTGAATAAAAAGGAAAAGACAATTAAAAAAAGTTAGATAAATACACAAATGTACTGTAGCTCAGCATATGTCCCCACAGTTCCTTTGGGTGTAGGATGGAAAAGAACACAAACGTGGAAATGGGGAAGGGGGGAAACTGGGAACAAATAGAGTGAAAAAAGAGGGAAAGAGAAAGATTTTTCTTCTTCTTTCTAACCCCATGGCAGAATATTAATTTCAAAGTAATTATATGGCACCATTCTGAATAATATATGTGGTTAAAAGCAGAGTAGGGCTCTGTTTAAAGATGGCCACTTCCTGGAGGAAACCGAAGCATAGCTGAGCAACACATGAAAGTAAGAACTTTGGGATGGCTGGCTGTTCCTTGGCAGATAGATCTTAGTGCCGCTTGCTAAAAATCACCTTCCTTCTTCATCATTACAGAGTAGCCATTTTGAATGTGACACTATTAAGCTTGCTGCAGAGACCTAGTAAAGTGCTTGGAGAAGAGTTCATCCTATTGGCAACTAAATAGTTGCCTTCCTGAAAATGAAAAAGAATACCTTTTCTTGGATAAACTTGTAGATAAAATGAAAACCTTGATTTTTGCACTGGATTGGTGAGTTAAAAATATTCCATGCTTTAAAAAAATACAAAGTTGAGGTAAAAATAAATATTTTAAAAGAAATCTGTAATCCTGACAGTAAGGGGAACAACAGTGCCCACAATATAAACTTACAACTGATACTGAAATCTTTATAGAGCTTTTTTTTCAAGGGACCTTTCAGCATGTTCCCTTTTAACTTGCATAGACAAAAGCTGTTAATTCTTTTCCTAAAGGCCAAAAGTTTTTTTGGCCAGTAAGGGAAAGAAATGAAGAATCCTCCTGACTCTACTTTAACTTGATCTCAGACATGTCTGGATTGCTCAAGCATTGGAAGGACCAGAAGATGGGACAGGCAGCGTGACTGGTGATGTACAGCTAGGTGCAAGGCACAAACAAGGAAGGAGAAGACTTACTTTGTTTTCTAATATTGAAATCAGCTTTATCCTGATAGTCTGCAGTCCAAAGTAAATACTCTCATCAAACTACAATTTAGGGTCTATAATTAATAAGAAATTATATGTTTCTGAAGACTAGATCCTTATGAAAAATGATGGAACATTTTTGCTCAGTTTTTCTATTTTTTTTAAACATCCTACCAAAGAGTTATGAGATTACTTAAAATTTCAAGTAAATGAAGCAAAGTCCTAGGAAATGTGTATGCTAATCACTCCTGGGTTGACAGGGCTACTTGCTGATAAATAGTAGTGTTATTTTAATCATACACATATTTTCAATGGAATCCATGCAACTTAGAAACTGGCCTAACTTTTCTCACTGCACAGCTTCACCTGGGAAATTGGAATGCAGTGTTTTCCTATTTTAACTTGTGATCTCAGCAGCTGGTTCCTGAGCAGCTATTAATACAATGGAATATTTTTGCTTCAGCAGATCCCTTTCATTGTCCTCACCAACCATTTTTGATTTTCTGCTTGACAGGATTACACAAATGTGCTTATGCATTACAAACAAGAGTACTCGCTTTTAGTACAGAATAGCACAGAAGAGCATGATAAGGCATAAAGAAAGGTTGAGGAGATCTTATTGGAACAGAAATAGAAAAAGCACTGCATCTCCGACTGATCCAGCAGTGGAACGGTCTGCCAGGCAAAGTTCCTCCAGGAGACAGGCTGTGGTCAGTCAAAGATGCAATCAGATGTTCTCCTTAGATGGATAATACCATATTTAATGGAAGCCTCAACGTGCTGAAACACCATACCTCTTTCCAAATGTCTCAGGAGCATTTACACTGTCCAGTATGGGGAATGCAGCTGTAGTGCAACATCTTGTGAAAACTAAAGCGAGAAGATGGGAAACTCGTAAGTTGGTTCAGAACTGTCTTCAACAGTGTCTGCACATTTTTGCCAATTAGCATACTAGAACAGGAATGCCCTTTTTAGCTGTTGGCTTCTGGAGAAGAATTGCATATCTTAAAGTATGTTTACAAAGGTGTTTATATGTACATTTTTTTTCCACTTGTGACCTGGTTGCATAATCCTTCAGTGAAGATTTTGGAAAGATCTTTCTTTTGCTGCTTTATGACTGATAGTCCATGGAAGAAGGACTTTTTCTGTATGCTCCTGCATTTAACAAGCAACTTCTGGCCAGAGCAAGAAAGTTAAGAAGTTCAAACTACAGCCAAAATTCTCACTTTTTCCTTAACTTTCCAGCCTTCACTGCTGAATCTCTTTTCAATCTATGTATAAAAATAATGAAAGTAGCATCATATATGTTAGTGGGTTTTCTGTTAAAAATAATTTTAGTAGTATTATACTCAGTCATAACCATAAAGAAGAATAATAACACCTGCCTCTCTGGGTCTTGAAGTATCTGTGCAAGCAACAGCTACTATCCCTCTACTATTGGGTGGGATGGAGTGTAAAAGGAACAGGAAATATGGACATGGTCTTTTTCATTATACTTCCCACTGTCTCCTAATATTCTGTGATTCTGGTGTTCTTGTTTACTTTGTTAGGTTGGCAACACAGAGCTTTCACAAAGAAGGAGTAAAACTGGAGATTTTGCTTCTAAGATTCAATCATTCTCTAGTATAGCTAGACTTTTCCTGGTGCAGTGCCTGACATAAGGCTGTAGTTTAGTCCGATATGCCATTGTCTGCTCCTAAGTTTTGTGGATATTTTTAATTTTATTCCTGACTTTACTTCTACTACGTGTCTTACTTGACATGTCTCCTGTGCATAGACTAACAAACAATGCGGGACACTCTGCATGGATTCACAAGAGAAAATCTTGGATAGAATTCTCTAGGGAATATTGCCAAAGTCAAAAGAAGACTCACAGCAATGAAGTAATTAATTCCTTCTTTTGCCATGGATCAGAAACTAAACAGAAACGGATAAAGCATTAGCTAGAAATGTAGAATTGTCTTATTTTGCATTTTTTTTTCAACATTTGGCAACTACAGATAATGCATTCTTGTGCAATTTAGTGCATGCTTCTACAATTAATTGAACCTGCAGGGCTTTTTTTTTATCAAATACTAAAGAGAGGGCACAGTCACATAAGAAAAAAGTTGCTCCATATTCTTCTTCTAAACATAAAGAAAGCCACATCCTACAAAGTCTTACATGCATCTGCAGTCTGATGACTTCCCTATACATCTTCTTATAAATGGTACAACTCATGTAGAAGGTGTCACTAAAGGTATTATCTCTTAAAGGTATAGAGCCTCCTAGAATTTGTTTAATTTTTCCTGATCGTATAATCAGTAAGTATCCTCCACTCTATTTTCACAGGTTTAGTGATTAAGCAGTTTTGATCCTGAAAACTTCAGTAGTGCTGTTTCACAGGAGACAGTGTGTAAATCTTCTGACATGAAATTCTAAAATGCAGTTTTTATGAACTATAGTATTTCAGACCACTGGTTTAAGTTTACCCCAGAAAACCTTCAGTACAGTATGAATCCAAAATCTGTACATCCACAGTCCTACAAGATCCAAAATAACTCAAGAGTGAAACCTGTATGGGCCTGGGGTTGTGATTAAAAAATAATAAAGTAAATCTGGCAAATACTTTCACAGGTACAGAGTTTTTAAAAAATCAACAGCCTATGGCGATAACAGGTTTTTACATGAAATTAAGTGGGATTTCTCTTGGTGAGTATTTGTCTGCATACAGCAACAGTAATACTAACCCAAGAATGTAAGTAAAGAGACGAGAGAAGAAATAGGTAAAATGTTTTTTTCACTGATATTGATTTTTTGTTTGACATCAGATTTGGCTGTTATTTTGGGCTTTGTGTCCTGCAGTTGGACGTGATAACTAGACAGTGCTATCAGTTTTTCTGATGAGAAATTACAAATATAATCTGCTACTAAATATTTCCTCCTTTCCACTAGCTCTTGACTCTCCTACACCACTGGTAGACATTACTGAAATCAAGGAACCATGTGAAGGAAGGTATTATCTAGCATAGTTTAAGGTATGGTAACTGACTAGAAGCCACTTAATTTTTTAACACAGGAGTAAATCCATGTGAATTGGATAAATTACTTTATTTTTCTTTGGCATTAGCCTATTGGGTTAACTGCTTAAATATTTTTAACTTTTCTTGAGAAAGTATTTTTATTTTCATACATATCACATTGCATGTGTGAAAACATAGTCTACATCTTTAAAGGTCAGGAATTTATTTAAAAAGAAAAAGAAAAAAAATATTTTTCTTAGCCCTTTCATATCAAAAAAGTTTTATTCTTGTCTTCCATGAACTGAGGCATGCCAGAATTTGAACAGAAGCAGCTGTATGCCTGTCCTCATGCCCTGTTTCAGTAGTGAGCATTCAGAAACCTGAATACCTGTTTTTGCTCTCCAGTATCTTTCCTCTCACCAGTTTATTTGAAGTCACTGTTTTTCTACTGTTTCGTTCCATCACCTCCTTCAAATTCTGTTACTAATCACTTTCCTTCTTCATTTGTGTCTTCTTTCTGGCAATTCTCTTCCCATTTAGAAATTGCTGCCTTTGCTGTTTTCTTCATTTGTTTTTGGTAGAAAAGATTTCATTTTTGATAACAAGTTATTTTCCAGGTCACAGTGACTATATTAAACCTATACTTTAAAGTACAATTTGCCGAGTTCTAGTTTTTACATTAAAAGTGAGTTATGTCAAGCCACTTAATGTATTAGCAAAAAAAAAAAAAAAAAAATTCCCACCTTGATAGGTTCTTACATTGGTTTTAATACCAAGATCTCCATTTTTCTCACAATGATTAAGATATTGATGCTATTCTATGGAATAGCAGGTACATCATTTTTTTCTCTTAACTGTTGGAAAACTAAGTTACAACAGCTTGCCTGAAGTCAGCGAGAAATTGTACAAAAATCTATTAACTGCAGGTGTGGCAGGGTGGAGGCTTGTTAAATTATATTTAGTGGATGAAGAAAGACAAACAAAACAATGTTTTTTAAGATTTCTTTCTTCCAGAGCAATTAAGATAAGGATCCTTTTTACTTCACTGTGTTTCTTGTAAGGTGTAGTTGCTTATGCATGCCTTATGGTTCCTTCACAACTGAAATGATAGGAAAGCTCTCCAGAGCATTATGGAAACTGATGTGAACAAGATTTATTAACAGACCTAGCCTTTGGGAAAAATCTGTCTTATCAAGCCATGAAGCTTGAGTTTATTCTGACCACTCTGTGTCCACAGGCTCATGAAGGATTGCTGACCTCCTGTCAGGTTTTCATCGGAACTGTCAGCTTCCCAAAAGCTGTGCATATGTCCCAATGAAAGCAGAGTTTATCAGGTTTTCTCTGCTTTTCCTCTGTAACAGAAACAATGAATAAATCAGACCTGTTAGTATTCAGAACCTTTTAGAAAATAAACTTACCGGGGGGAATTTATTTGAGCTGCTAGGTGCCAAATGGCCATGCGGAAAGCATTAGTACATTGTCTATAATAATTAAAGTACCTTGCAAATGAAGTCTTGTCTGTTTATGATGAACACTACACATTTTGATAAAAAATATGGGGTTGTTAGTTTTATAGTGTTCTCTAATGTAACTGAGTGGGATGATGAACTCCTTCCTCACAAATACAACTGACTTTTTTGGCCAGAGGTGCATACACTAATGTAATCATCTCCTCACATTAGTCTGTAATGGACAGAGTTTCAATGATTGAATTGCCCCAAAGGACCATTTAAGACCACTCCTGAAATCTGCTTCTAGAAGCTTTCCACATTACCAATTTCCAAGGTGCCTGGGTGAAACCTTGCTGTGGCTGACTGCCCCATGCGTGGTGCCCTCACAGCTCAAGCACCAGAACAGCCTTATAGTGCTCACACCAATCCGATCCCCACTTGTATACATCCTCACTGTTGATCCTGGCAACAGTCAAAACCCATTACTGTAGCTCAGTAAGAAAACATTGTTAGCCATTTCTTTTGCACTGGCATATAAGGACAGTCACGCACCTCAGCAGCCAAGGATAACCCATTAGAGACGCATCAATACATTGGACTAGGGAAATTGAAGGTATTAGCTAAAATAGCATCATGAAAAGCAACACATGAATGCAAGCTTTTGAATCAAAATATCTGGCTATGGTTCTGTCATAGTGAGCAATATTTTTCATACTGTTTTTAGCTGAGGACATGGCTAAGAAGACTACAGCAGTGAGAGCATATCCATTTGATTAATGGGAAAGCAGTTTGGAAGTGGAAAGAATGACAGATTTCTGGCCATTAGAACAAATAACAATAATAAAAATCTCTGTTATATTTGGCAACTGATTTCTGCCTCTGAGCCAGGAGCATTACTATCAAATTTTATCATGTACCACCACAAACACTTCAGTTTGTGGAGTCTTGACTGCTGGTGTCATTGCTGGCCTGTTACTCCTCCTCATCACCATGCCACTCTCTTGCTTATGGAAACAAAACTGTTTCTATGACAATATATCAGTCCAGATTTGGAGAATGACTAAGTGTTTTGGGGCAAGTGACAGTGAAGATGGCTGTAGATCAATTAAAGATCAGTTAAGGATCAGTTAAGAAACTTCTGCGTATTTTTTCAGGGATGATTGAAAGCCTCAAGCTTTAGAGGCTACCTCCATACATCCTATGAAAATTACCAAGACAAAGATGACCCCCAAAAGACAGGTGTGGTGGGTTAACTTTGGCTGGCTGCCACCCAGCCGCTCTCTCACTCCCTCTCCTCTGCAGGACAGGGGCAGAAAATAACATGAAAAGGTTGTGGGTCGAGATAAGGACAGGAAGATCACTCACCAGTTACTGTCATGGGCAAAATAGACTTGACTTGGGGAAGATTAATTTAATTTATTGCCAATTAGTAATGGAGTAGGCACAGGGGGATGGGGAATAGGGGTTGGGGTCAGTCCATAACACTTGTCTCTACTGTTTCTTCCTCCTCATGCTCTTCCTCTGCTCCAGCATGGGTCCTTTCCATGGGGTGCAGTCCTTCAGGAATGGACTGCTCCAGTGTGGGTCCCCCATAGGTCACAGGTCCTGCCAGAAAACCTGCTCCTGCATGGGCTTCTGTCCATGGGCCACAGCTCCTGCCAGGAGCCTGCTCCAGCACGGGCTGTCCATCAGCTGCAGGTTCCTCCAGGACATGTCCACTTGCTGCAGTGTGGGGTCCTCCATAGGCTGCAGGTGGATATCTGCTCTACTGTGGTCCTCCATGGGCTGCAGTTGGACAACTTGCGTCATCACAGTCTTCACCACGGGCTGCAGGGGAATCTCTGCTCTGGTGCCTGAAGCATCTCCTCCTCCTCCTCCTTCTTATCTGACCTTGGTATCTGCAGAGCTATTTCTCTCACATTTTCTCACTCCTTTCTCATAGCTGCTGCACAGCGTTTTTTTACCTTTTCTTAAATACGTTATCACAGAGGTGCCACTAGCATGACTGATAGGCTCAGCTTTGGCCAGTGGTGGGTCTGTTTTGGAGCCGACTAGAACCAGCTGTGTCCAACATGTTCGCAGCTCCTGGTGTCTTCTGACAGAGGTCACCCCTGCAGTCCCACTCCACCCCTACCAAAACCTTGTCACATAAACCCAATACAACAGGACATTTGTCAGTTCAGGGTCTAACCCAAAAGAAAGTTTATACCTTATGCCCATCCAACTGCAATGATCAGGAGCATTCAACAATTAGGTTTTGTTTTAAATAGCTTCCAGGCTGCAGATAGACATAATTGTAACTTGTAAAAGCAGCGTATCAACAAATAACACACCATACAATAACCTGAACTGTCTTGCCAGGTAGCTTAGACGTATAAAAGGAAATACATGAAAATGATACTAAATGAAGAAAAATTAAAATAGCATTACTTTGAGAGATCACTCAGAGAATTTGCTGAGGTCTCACCGAAAGCAGTTATAAGATTTCTGTGAACCTGCACAGAACAAGGATTTGGGCTTCCAAATTTGCTTCAGACAAGGATGCGGGGCAAGGCACATGCCAAAAACACTCTGCATGTTGGCCAGGATGGACTGAATTGCTAAATAGATCTCATCTTACAGGCATGGGAAGTACTATGTGAAACTATTACTCTTAAATTATGGTTCAGAACATTTTCTTAGGCTAAATCTTTGGGGACAATAAGAGTAACAGTGGAGTTTTGTTTGAAGGCATACAGTGAACTGCCTTTGTCTATGACATTACTTTTTATTGATGTTGAAGATAGGTTTTAGTCAGCTCTAGGCTACATCTCCAACAATATTTCATAAGTTTTGGGCAATGTTCTCAACTAAATATCATTGTAATTAAAAACAAGAAACAGCCTGAGAGAACAGAACGTCTTTTTGTACTGTTCTTGGTTTGCTCTGCCCAATTCATCATCCCCATGATGATCAGTGTAATCAAGGGAGAAAAAAAAAGGCAGTTTGTATTTGACACCTGACTGGAGTAACCAAGAATTTGGGAGGAAATTTTTTGACTTGTTTTACCTCCAAGTTTGATGTCTCCTAAGTGGTGTGTTTCCAAACACAAAGCCTGACAGTTGGGAATGTTTATGCTGAAAACAATAATCTTAATTTCTGTTTTTCCTTATAAATAGTTTATGCCCTTTAATGGTCTGATAGCCTTCTTTAAGAAGTTCATTAATGAAACATAACATCATATTAGCCCATGTATAAAGACTGATGGAATTAGAATAATGTAAATAATTTACTTTTTCTTCAGAGAGTGTCCTGTAGTATTTTGCTTGAGGAAGTGAAGCAATTTATGACTGGTGGGACTTTCAATTTATGAGCCTGGATCGCTCAGAGATATGGAGAGGATAAACAGAAATATTTGTTTCTCTGCAAGAAATTAATGGGAAATATAAGTAAAGTACAAAGCTAGGTAATAAATTATCCATTTAGAGAATATACCGTCAATGCAAGAAAATGCTTTAAAATGGGCTAAGTGAATTCAGCATACTGCTGAATTCAGCATGCCACTGCTCAAAACATACTGCTCACCAAGGTGGCTGGAACTGAGAAAAACATAGGCCTTGCCATAACTATATCTTTATCAGTTATACCTGGAACAAAAAGCAGCTAGTGTACAAAGCACAGCAGTAACTAACCTTTGACTGGAGGACATGAAGATGAATGGTCCTTCCTTGTGATCCATGTAAGGTCTGACGTCAATTAGGGCTTTAACTGATAACGATATTTATCTATTGCTATATCAAAATATGAAGGAACAGAATTTTCTTAGCTACTTCATTATTTTCATTGATAAATAATAACAGTGCCATTTATACATTTTCCCTCAAGATGACTTCAGGGTTTAACTCCTATATTTTGAAAGCAGGAAATAATGGGCATAAAATTCACACATATCAACTTCTTTAAAAGAAAAGTCTTTTAGCTACTTCCAAAAACAAGTTTCAAGTGTCCAAACCAAACATGCAACTGGTGTGCTAAGGTTGAGGACAACATGACACCTTCCTGCACACACTTTAATATGCATGTATGCTTTAAGCTGCTGTGCTAATGCTTTGCATTACTCTTTAAGTTAGGTGGTACCTCCAGTGAAGGAACACTATTACATGCATGTCCTTTTACATGCCTGGAACACTGTAAGTGATGAAATTAGAACTATTTCTTGGTATTTCTGTTATTAAACATAATGAATAAAATCACACAGGCAGCTTTAATTCAGACATTTTCCGTATTTGGAGTAATTGATTGTGGAAACATAATGGGTTTTTTTGTTTTGTTTCCAGTTATCTTTTTTTTTTTTTAATGCAGCAAGATGGTATTCTTTCCTAAGTCTCCAAATAATTAATCTGAAAACAAAGATATTTCTTTATATGGAACCTTATTAGCATCTATCTGAATTGATTTTCAGCAGGACTGGCAATTGTAGGTACAGTGGTTTGTCTTGCTTGAGCTCAGTGTGAAGCAGCAGCAGGCGGCCATCCTCTGCATGCTTGGCAGTAAAAGGGAAACGGGAAGAGGTGAGGATCTGGGGTTTGACTCCAGATGAGGGAGAGGAGCGTTCTGTAATAAAGCATGAACATTCCACCTGCCTCCAGCCTAGTCCTGGCACTGGCACTTCAGTTACCTTGTTTGTGGGATATTTGTCAATGCTTACCTTTACCAATTAGTAAATTAAATAGGGCCAGGACTCAGGCCTAAGCATTGTCCTGGGAGTGTCTGTGCTGATTAATTGCTAGCATTATCTCTGGCATGGTTTTGGCCAGACATCAGACTATCATGGACAACCCCCACTCAGGGTTCAGGGAGCAGTACATGGGCCGGGGACTCTTCGGCAGGCACTCTGGATGAAGCCACTCTGTTTTGAATGAAAAGGTGTCTAGTCATATCATGTCATGCCCTACTGCTTTTCTCCTGGGCCAGAAAATGAACTCTGTGAATCTTTCCAAAGTGCAAAAGGCTGGTCTTTAAACTGCTAAATTTAGTCTGGTTTATTTTAGTTGGAGTGGTTTAGGGAGCACTCACACAATGAACTATCTGTGGATCAGAGGGGATGGTAGTGCCTGGTGTGGGAGCTGTAGTAAACAGTTAGCGATAACCCAGTTTCCCAGTTGATAGCACTCTTTCCAGCAGAATGACATGATCCCAAAAAAAGAACATCTGTATGTAGCCTAAGTACCAAAGTGAACCACATATACCTGGGGATTATAGAACTCTTAGAAACCAATCCATAAATGGAGTATTCAAAGAGAAATGAAGTGGTGTTTTCTTACCACATAAATGTTTAACTTTGATCCTGTGATCACTATAACATTTACATTAAAGAGAGAATTGAGCAGTTTGCATTGTCTGTTATTCAGAGATTGTCCCTAATATTGTCCTGTTAGGCAGGCCACCTACTCAAGGTTCTTATCAAATATCCCCTTGTTAATAATGCATAAAAAGTGTCACTTGCTACAGCTATTTATGGATATTGACAGGTGTGTCTAATGAGGAGGGACAAGGTACAAATCTACATTATTATTATTTTTATTTAATCTGTAACTTGTTCAAGCTAGTAATTTGCAGGCATATCTTAATGACTGACATTGCAGGGTCCCCAGACCGGATGCTTTTGAACGTTGATGTAAATCTGCAGTGCCTCCACTGACCGAGATGGAACCAAACAGATCTGTATGCACTAAAGAATTCTTCCTTTCGCCCTTTATTTTACAGTGTCTCTTATCCACGAGGGGCTTGCTGTCTAGTAACATCTTCAGGAACTGAGGAGGAAAATGAAGGATGGAATATGTTTTTCCTCATATAATTTGCTCTGTCTGTGTATTTTGCCTTGTGACTGCAAAGAGGCAGGTAGTTAAAGGACTCAAATGATGTGTGTGTGTGCAGGCATAAGCATGGGGAAACAGCAAGCATAAGATAGGGAAGATTTCTGAATGCCAGAAAAATGAATGATGAGTCTAAAAAGTCACACTAACAATGTCAGGCAAAGTTAGACCTGTAAAAAAAAAAATCCCATAAAACTTTATTTCCATTAAAACTTATCGTAAGCATAATTGAAGACATTTAACAATTTAGTATAGCGAACATCCAGTCTCCTAAAAATAATTTGTTCTACAGATAATTACCACTTGGCTGAACCATTGTTTATGGCTATTAAATAATTATTTGAGTGTACAGCTTTGGACACATAAATATTCTGTGCCTCCTGATGAAGAAGATCAGGTTAAATGCTAAATATGCACAATATAATATTCCATTCACTTACCATATTCTGGAGTGATAATAACCACCAAAAGAAATGGTTAGGTTTCTGCTTTCATTACCACCTTTTTTATGCAAAGGAAAAGTACTGTATCAGTAGGTTTCACTTCTTAACTTTATGACTGACACTTTCCTTTTTCCCAGGGGTAATAGGTGACACATAAAATAATAAAATCTGTGTCCAAGCTAATCAAAATAATTGAAAGAAGAGCTATCAATGAAATAAAGTACTGATTCTTTCTTTGATGGTCATGTTTGTCCCTCAACTCTTCTTGATTGTTACTTTTGGGGTTATTAGTTTCATTTTTTCTAAAATGCTTTACCTCCAGTTAGCAAACAAGTAGCATCCCTCAAAGATTAAGATACTATTTCTTGATACCAGCATATTGTTCTCAACTAACCCAGACTGTTTGATGGGCTTCTCATTCTTCAGTGCTATCATTCAGGTGTGACCCTTCTTTACCCTAGAACCTTGCAGCTAGTGGTCGACTGAATCTCAGGGGGATTCAACTTACATATTATTTGTTTTGGTTTTCATTACTACAAAGCAGTAGGTATTTTGCCAACCAGTTCATCTTTAAGACTCACTGTCAGGCACAGAAATCTTTGTAATGCAGACAAGCCTGAAAGTTTATATCCACATGATTTGTGTTCCTGCACTTGCATTTTAATTCAGTAACCCCTGGGGTAAAATATATTTTTGATCATTTTGGACGAACAAGGAAGAGAAATCAGCACAACTCTGTATACGTATGTGTAAAGGGTAGTTGACCTGCCTATTTAACAACTCTTGGCTTCCTCTTTTTTATGTATCCAGACACTCACATGAGCACACATCCTTTAATGTAGGAATGGTGTTGTCCAGTCAGTCCATCAATGTTCTATTAAGCAGGTGTCGTTGAGCTACTTTATGAAGTGTTCCTTACGCCTTAAGGTATCGTTTTTACTAAAGACATCCTGTACAATAACTACAGTTAAAATCCCAATATCATAGAGTTCTACATTTGTTACAAGCCAAGCGTCACTGTAAATGTTTTTCATTAGATTTAGAACAGAATTATAAACTTTGTGGAAACTAGAGAAACTCATAAAAATGGAAATGCAAACATTAGAACAAATTAGCATGGCTTGTCTTAGAAAATCATGTAATTAGCTGTACTTCTCAGCTTCAGGCTAGCCATACTTTATTTACATAGCAACACAGTGGTTTAGCTTTTTGAAAGGCAGAGTTAGGAAAAAGTTGCATCATTTATTTTCTTGTCGTTCTCCAAATCAGTCAATGCTGTGGTATGTTTCAAATCATTCAATATCCAGTGAATCATATTTATCTTATCTTACCATAAGGGCTGTAGTATTTTCTTATTCTCATGCATAGCTGGCACCAAGCATTTTTTACAAAAAGAAAGCAATTTTATTGATTAGAATAATTTTGTCCAAACTAGCAAATACTTTTGAAAGAAATTTCTGTGCTACATTTGAGAATGAATGCCACAGCAATGATCAGAGAACAATAACATATATCTTCCTTCCTTTTCAAATTAAACTCTTCGTAATCAAACAAAGGTCCCATTGAACACAATGGAAGTTTTGATTTGAAAAAGGAAGGAAAAGAAGATAAGGTCTGGAGTGAGCAGTTTGTTTAAGGTGATAACAGTCAAGTAGAAGACATTGCTGAGAATTTGTAACTGGGATCTTGCACATATGGATTGCATGTGGAGGAAAGCAGGAGTGAATGAGCAACACCCTGGCAAGAGTGTCTGCCACCAGCACTAAAAACAGGGCTGCTGGGACTGAAATGAACAGCACGATAGACCAGGAGCTCATCCCTTCACAGCAGAAGGAATGTCCTCCTCCCTCAGTCATTCCTAGGGGACGTGGGGACTCGCCCTCTTCATCCTCCCCTCTCAGCTCTGCCTGCTTGAAGAATGTGAGAGGGAAAGGAGTAGGAAGGAGAATAAAAAATAGAGGAAGGATGACAAAGCTCCCTAAATCCGTAATCACACTGCACCAACGCTGCTTGTGTGTAGGTATAAATGAACACCCTAAAGCAAGGGTATGGAGACAATTTTTAGCAGTGGCTGAGCAGGCCTATGTTGTCTTAGACAACAGTATGTCTCAGGGCTAAAAGTGATGAAATTCACAAAATGACCATCTGGGCCCAAGCTAAGGCCAGATCTTGAAATCTTACCCACAATGATAAGCATCCTGGTCTTCAAGCTGGTAAGGTCAAGCAAGTCAGCGTGACACTTTCTGGGAAAGACTACTTATTTTGAGCAAGATGGCTTGGATCTGACTCTCACGAATAATTAATTGTTCAAAATACTGGTTATAAAAATCCCAGATCTTCAGCAAACCCCTCAAATTTCTGTAAGCAGCAATTACCCATACATACAGAAAGTGCTAATGACTTACCACCTCTTTTTGATAACATGCTGCTTTCTTCCACTGTTTCAAAACTACTTCCTTCTCCTCTGTTATCTCAGTAGCATAAGTTAAAATTAAAGCAGTTGTTTTCAGCTTCCACCTGTCCTGAATGTTCCAGTTTCTATTTCAGATTTGTGTTGAAAAGTCCATTCATGTTTTCCAGCTATCCTGTGTTTTAATGAAAACCAATTACCTCTTCCTATGAGCCTCAGCCTGATGAAAGAAATTATGGAGGTCCAAGTGCTAAAGAGTTGCCTGGATGGGCATAAGGCTGCACTGGCATTGAAAAGTTCAGAGTAAGGTCAGATTTTCTGAATGAGAATTGAAACTTCTTATTTCATGTCAACTTGCTTGGAAGTAAATTCGAAGTTACATCTCCCAAAGAACATGGCAGGAGGCATCTAATTTGGAAAAGTGGTACCAAGACTCTGCAGCACACTGAGGTGACCTCTTTACATCCTACTTGATCCATGTCATTTGGGAGTGTAAGGAGAAAAGCATTACAGAAACCCTGACTTTCTCTTCTATTGCTAGCTGCAGCGTAATACTAAAAATAGCCATATATTCAGATATCTGTAGTACGTTTTGGAGCTAATGTTTTGGAGGTTTTTTTCCTCATGGCTAAGACTTACCCAGATTTTGGGAAGCCATCTGTCGAATGAAAGACTATTGAGCTCTTTCCAAACTGCAGAAATGGTAATTCCAGCAGTTAATAACAAGAGATGAAATAATACATACTGAGCAAGGCTAGCAGAGTAATTATCAGCTCTTAATAAAGCTAAAGTAGAGGATAATAGGCGACTCATTTAAAATGAAATTATATATTTTTTCCACCAATGAAAACCAGTTTCTGGACAATACCACCACATATGAATCTGAGCACATTTTCCCACATTCTCTTAAATATAAATCATTGCTGACAATGACACTAACAATATAGTAGGAACATCCTCAATCTGTTTAATGGATGAAATTCAGTTTGTGCAGAGGGCCTGAATAGGGCTAGGCAAGAAATGACCATTGCAATTTTAGATAATGAAATAACGAAGGATTCAGAATATACTCAGAGAATGCAGGCTCAAATCCCTCTTGAATCTGATATGTTGCTAGTCAAACACTTTATTTTTGAAACACAGTTTTCTGAATTTATACTGTGGGCACGTAGCTGACACAGCAAAGCAAATTAATTGGTCTATGTTACATGTTGCTGTAAATTGTCCCTAAACCTCAGGAGCTGAGCATAAATATGTCCCCAAAAGGGGGCATATTACACCATTTTTCCTTCACTGAAGTTTATTTTGGATTTTTGGCACAGCCTTTTCATCCAGGATTTAAATATTAGACTGTGCTGAGCACCTCATATAAAACTTTTAACTCCTGTTTGAAGCCAGGGCTGTTGAGAGGACTCAACAGCACAGGGAAGTGCAGGGCTGGGGCTGATTCATATTTTACCTGGCTGTTTCTGGGGGGGTATTTCTGAGCAGACGCATCTGCCACTGACCCCTTGGGGAGTGCTACACAGCACGTGCCTTCGCAGGGAGCTAGAATGCGTGTTGGGGCGAGGGCGTATTCAAAGGTTTGGAGAAATGGCCGCCTCTGAAAACAGTATTAGTGACATTTTGTTTGAATACTGTTATTAAGCAGCACTGAATAAAAAAAGCTCTCTTAACTCAGATGTATAATTCCTTTCTTATCTCAGTCATATATGGTGTGTTACATGATATATTTTTAAAAACCTCTTTTGTTTCCTGAAAGGAAGTATTACCTTAGACTGTTTTCCCTATAGCTGTTTTTTAAGATACACTGAAAGTTTCAGAAGCCTTACTTTCTTTGCTTTTTACATTGAAATTTGTTTTATTTTCATTGAAATTCATACTTAGCCAATAGTAATATTGTTGTGCTTTCGTTTGTATTATGGAAATAATATAGACAATCAAGTTGAGATGCAAAAAAGAGCTTTGAAATAAATGTAGCTGGACACATTTTTGAGTATTTTCCCAATGCTATAAAAACTGGAGATTTGTAAAACAAGATGTTAAAACGTTAACGATCTACTACAATAAAAATATCGGAAGCACCAATCCCATAATAATGGAGATTCATATACTGTATGGAGTTCTGGAAATTGGAAAATATCCATCCACACACTCGTGGTGTAACGGACATGAAACCTTAATTGAGTCCACAGAAGAGCACTTCCTGCATAGCTTGCTATATTGATATTTCCCTGCACAAGCTCAGCTGGCTTCTTTCAAAGTTAAGCCTAGCATAGGCTTAATTCTGAGCCACATCAAATTTGTTTCTGATGTATCTTCATTAAGTCAGTGGAATTACACTAGTGTAAACTTGGTGGAAGAGCAGTGGCTCATGCCCTTAAATTTAAGTGCTGGTACATATTAACTATTTTGGAATAGTTTAGCTGGATTGTTTATGAGGGACTTCTAAGGGAATTTGCTTGCTGAAAAATATTTCATTTCCAACACTAATGTCAAAAACTTTCTGTGACATTCAGTCTTTTGAGCTAAAACTATTTTATTCACGGGCTCATATATATTAAACTGAAAAAAGATTTTCTCTGTTTCTGTTACAGGATTTTGTTTTGAGAAGGATCCTAACCACAGAAGAGTTCATGATCAGAAAATGGCTGAAATCTAAATCTGGATGGGGATACAGGAAATAGACTGCATGAAAACTGCTTCTTACTTGGTGCAAGTGTTGGCTTACCTTATCAGCTTTTTAAGGACTGCAGAAGGTATGTCCAACTACAGTCAATACCTTTTGTCATAACGTTTAATCCTCTCATACTGAAATGCATAATCTTTTCCCAAACTGCTGTTATTCCATCCTGAAATATTAGGATTTTGGTTTCCAGTACTACACAATTCCTATTTAAAGTTTCTGTCTTTTGACACCTATACCCTTGTAATTTCAGGCTTCTACTTTATTGGTTTCCAGTCCAAATCAATGCCATTTGTTTTAAATTATTGTTGGGTTCCTATACGTCTTCCCATGCCAGTCTGTTATACCGTCACCGTAAAAGAAAGGTTTTATCACCTTTTTTTCTTTTTTTTTCTTTTCTTTTGGAAAACTACATAACTCAGGCTATTTTAGTCTTTATATGAAAAAAGCTCATTTCCCTCAATAATTCTGACAGTTCTCTCATCCAGTTCTCCCAATCTGAATTTTTTTTTCTTGAACAGAATGACTAAAATTTCACATGATATTCCTAAGGATGTACTACCACTGTGACATGAGTATTTTTGTATCTCAAATACAAATGCCCCAACTGATGCATCCTGTAGTCTTTTTTTCAGTGTCAAATGGATAGTTCAGTCTTGTGATTGTTAATGTGTTGGGGTTTTTTTTCTCCACAAATTCCACAGCTGAATTCTCAATTTATAGCCCAAAGTTTTGGATTTGGATATACATAATGCTTATACTTTGAGCTGATATATTTTGTTCTATTTCCATGATTCCTATACTTAAAGCTATCTGATTTTTTCCTGAATTGTATTGCTATTTGTCCTGGTTTCAGCTGGGATAGAGTTAATTTTCTTCCTAGTAGCTGGTACAGTGCTATGTTTTGGATTTTAGTATGAGAATAATGTTGATAACACACTGATGTTTTAGTTGTTGCTAAGTAATGTTTACACTGGTTAAGGACTATTCAGCTTCCCGTGCTCTGCCAGGTGCACAAGAAGCTGGGAGGGGGCACAGCTGGGACAGCTGACCCCAGCTGGCCAAAGGGCTATTCCATACCATATGACGTCATGCCCAGTATAGAAACTGGGGGGAGTTGGCCGGGGGGCAGCGATCGCTGCTCGGGGCTGGGCTGGGCGTCGGTCAGTGGGTGGTGAGTGGTTGTATCACTTGTTTTTTCCTCCCTTGGGTTTTGTTCCTCTCTCTCTCGTTGTTTTCCTTCTCATTACAATTCATTATTACTATTACTATTATTTTGTTCCCATTATTAAACTGTTCTTATCTCAACCCACGAGTTTTCTTACTTTTGCTCTTCCAATTCTCTCCCCCATCCCACCGGGGTGAGTGAGCAAGCGGCTGCGTGGTGCTTAGTTGCCGGCTGGGGCTAAACCACGACAGTCTTTTTTAAACCACGACAGTATCCTTTTTAAAGGGGCAGATCTCTGGATGATATTCTTAAATTGCTTACTAATCTTGGACAAGATCAAAACAGTATTCCCAAGCAATACCAATAGAAGTATCTTAACTACCCAAGGATGTTCAAGATACTGAAAAGTTATTGTAATGAAGGAGGAAACATTGTAGAAGAAAGTAGTGAAGGTACAATTCTGCATTTCCTCCATAAAAAACCTCTCAGAGGAAGAGGTATAATTGCAAATTGTCTCCATAAGGTGATACCCGACATACAATAACTGTTTCAGTACAGCACTTAGATACCAAAATAAACCCAAGGTCACTGTTTTAATAACAAATCTCACAGGCAAAACATCACCAATTAAAGCAGAGCACAACAAACTGCAAAAACCAACACCAATCTTTAACACATACAGCAAAAAAATGAGCATGGTGCAGATCAGGTAAACCAGTGCTAAGAACAGATGGATCAATATCGCGTCCCACAACTACTGACAGATCTAAATTCCTTAATACGCTCTGGTTAATCTCTTATTATCTCAAACCCTTCATGCCCCACGTTGGGCGCCAAAAAAGGACTGTTGTGGTTTAGCCCCAGTCAGCAACTAAGCACCACACAGCCGCTCGCTCACCCTCCCTGGTGGGATAGGGGAGAGAATCGGAAGAGCAAAAGTAAGAAAACTCGTGGGTTGAGATAAGAACAGTTTAATAATTGGAACAAAATAATAGCAATAATAATAATGAATTGTAATGAGAAGGAAAACAACAAGAGAGAGGGAGGAACAAAACCCAAGGGAGGAAAAAAAAAATTATACAACCTCTCACCACCCGCCAACCGACGCCCAGCCAGTCCCCGAGAAGCGACCGCTACTCCCCGGCCAACTCCCCCCAGTTTCTATACCAGGCATGACATCATATGGTATGGAATAGCCCTTTGGCCAGTTGGGGTCAGCTGTCCTGGCTGTGCCCCCTCCCATTTTCTCGTGCACCTGGCAGAGCATGGGAAGCTGAAAAAATCCTTGACTGGTGTAAACACCACTTAGCAACAGCCAAAACATCAGCGTGTTATCATTATTCTTCTCATACTAAAATCCAAAACACAGCACTATACCAGCTACTAGGAAGAAAATTAACTCTATCCCAGCCGAAACCAGGACGCTATTATTAGTTTCTATTTTGCCTCCCACAGAGGTATCATCAGAACATCACCTTTGCATACTCTATAGTTTTTACTGCAGACTTCATTGTGAAATAATATGGACCACTCCACAATTTTGTGGCATTACTTCTCATTTTCCATGCACAACTTAACACAGCTGACATAAGCTGCTGCCACTTTGACTGTTTGCATAAGAAAGAACAAAAATGTCTCATTGAAATATACACAGCAAAATTCTTGAGACTCCCTTAAGAAAACCTGCCATGAAGACAAGGAATAACATTGAAAAATTGCAAGCTATGCAGTATTCTCTGTGCTCACTTTTCTTGTAAACTGTTTAACATATTGTGTTTTATGTTGTTTAATGGTTATAGTGTCATAAATATATGTAGTAAATGCAACATAGCTATATTAATATTCCTATTGGGAACCTAATTCTTTTATTTCCTGCTTAGGATTCCCTAAGACACTCTGGTATATGCTTAATTTTATTCATGTGAGTATTCCCAGTGAAATCATTGAAATTACCTTAGGCAGGAAGTTATGCACATGTATAAGTCCTTGTAAGATCCGGATGTTCTGGGAGTCAACTCAGGAATCCATAGCCTGATCCAAAAGTGATGGCCAACTGATATTATAATGTATTAAACTGAAAGCCTCAATACAAAACAACTTCTTATAACATTCTGACACCTGTACCTTGGCTCCATAGCTAATTATGATTGATCCATCAGTCTGAATTTCCTATTTGCCAACTTCAGTTTACAAGACCTTGTGAAATAAGCCATACATGTTCCTTTAATCTTTGCAAGTTAGCGGAGGAGGTTGAGAGCAAACAAAGAACATGCATATAATAGCAAAACTTGATTCAGATTGTGAAACATCTTTGGTTTTCTGTTCTTAAATTAAAAACTCGCATTTATTTCTGTCAGTGCATTGACATATAAAAACATTATCATAAATTAGCAAGTTCTTATACAGTCTTCAAAGTACTGCATTTTAATGTATTGTAGGCAAGATAATGGATGAATAACATGCTGCCAACACTCCAGATGTGGACATGAAACTACTAGGTATGGGAAGCTAAAAAAAGATGCAGATCTTCAAATGCGGTTTAAAAAAGCTGTTATGAAGTTGTAGAAATATAACCTTGATGCCATTATACTGTCTTGACTGAGAAGAGTGAAATGAATAGTGACTCTGGAAGAGTTTCCTCTTTCTGTTAATTTAGAAAAGAGGACAAGCATGTGATATCTGGGGATATGGGGGGATAGCAAAAAATGGATTTGATGAGATATGGGCAAAGCACATATGTCTAGTTCTGCCAGAAGAAGCTTTTGCTAAGATCCAGCTTAGCAGTTCCCACCCATTATATCAGAATGCGAGTTATTTTTTGTGATCTGCTGTAGAAACAAAGTAATGAGACTTTTTAGGAGTGTAATTGTCTTTCTCTCTCATAACTGCAATGGTGGGGACAGATGGGTTTTCCATAGAGGAGCCAAAGGCAGTTTTAGAAGGTTAGAAGTGGGTTTATCTTTGTTGCTGCTCAGTAGATGTGGGGGGTGGAGGAGAGATCCCCAGCACATCAGAAACAGAAGCAAACTGCAGAGAAAATTGCCTCTAAAACAGCTGAGAGGTGAGATTAGATGTATGGATAGTACCACTTCACTGAATGAGGAGGCACCTCTTTTCTCCCCATGCAGAAATATCATCTGAGGGGAGACAAGCAGGACCTGAGCAAGGATGTGTGTCAGATTGGGAAGGTCATAACCTGACAGTAGGAATGAGGAAGGGAAGAATAAATGTGATGAGTTCCTGCCAGATAATTCCCAGATAGATAAAAACTGCAACAAATTCAATCCCATCTGTCACATCTTGTCATTTTTGTTTGTGTCTAAGACAAGAAAGCATGATGCATCATCACTGATCAAAACTTTGCTGATATTGCTTATAAAGAAACCTGGCTTGGGAGATTTTGAAGAACCAAAACTAAAAGGAAGATCAAAACCTCATAGATTCACAAAAATTTTTCTTCTCCAAAATTTACGCACTAAAACATATATCTAAGAGGGCAGTGCAGTGTCTTCATGGTTCATTTGAAATACTTGAATCCCAGGAACCATAGATTTCTTCAAATTCTTCACCCTAATTAAAACCTAATTACAACTGATTTATTGGAAATTAAGCACTTAAAAAAATCATATGGATCCGAGCTTCGGAAGTGGTCATTATATTATTTTTGTTGACTCCTCTGGGTAGAAAATAGCTTCTTTGGCAACTCTTCACCAGGAATGATGAATCATTGGGATGGTGTTATGATGTACAGGTCTCACCCTTTTTCTCCCTACCCCACCCCACCCTGAGTCTTGCCTCAGTTCACAACACTGTGCACACTTTTGATCTAGCCCATAGCAATCAGAATGAAAGCTGACCTCCCATAGACCAACTATCCACTCCAATGTGCTGAGCTCAAAATAATAGTGCCCCCAGTATGGGTCTAAATACCAGGGCTAAAATACCCAGTGATCCACCAGTGACCCGCAAAGGTTCTCATACCTACCTTATCTGTCACATCTGCATCCTGTTTTGTGCGGATCAAAGTGACATGCAGTGAAGGGGAGGGGCGTCTCCTAGCATTCTTCTTGTTCTTTTCTAGATACTCTCCAGTTTGGCAACATCTTTGTCATAGTGCAGTGTTCCAACTGAGACTTCACCAGTCATAAAATGAGAACAGATTAGTTGCCTCTTTTTTTTTACGTAGAGCATACCAAAAAGTAGAGTCAAAAATAGTATTTTCTTTCATGAACCTGTATACATCTCATATCCTTTTTTGTTATCCATTGTTTTTCCTTTTTGACCTTTCTGATTTCATAACATTGGTTCTATTTCAAAAGATGACTTTTTGTTCGCATCCTGATCTTGGTCTAAAGGGTTTGCTAGCCCTGCCTGCATGGTATCAGCTTCAAACAGCATAAATTAAACCTTTATACCATCTTCTGTCACTATAACAAATATCAAATATAACTGAGCTCCAAAGAGTCCCATTTTAGCCTTTAAGATGCCTTCTAATGTTGGTGATAAGTACATATTCTCAGTGCTTTTTTTTCTAGCCAATTTATCGTGGTTTAAGCCCAGTTGGCAACTAAGCACCACACAGCCACTCACTCACCCTCACCCGCCGCCCTGGTAGGATGGTGGAGAAAATCAGGAAAAAAAAGTAAAACCCATGGGTTGAGATAAAGACAGTTTAATAGGATAGGACAGCAGAGGAAGAGAAAATAATAATTAATAATAATAATAATAATAATAATAATAAATTTGTAAAAGAATGTTCAAAACACGTGATGCACAATGCGATTGCCCACCACTCACTGACTGATGCCCAGCCTGTCCCCAAGCAGCGATCATTGCTCCCCGGTCAATTCCCCCAGTTTCTATACCGAGCATGACGTCATATGTTATGGAATAGCCCTTTGGCCAGTTTGGATCAACTATCCTGGCTGTGCCCCCTCCCAACTTCTTGTGCACCTGGCAGAGCATGGGAAGCTGAAAAGTCCTTGACTAGTGTAAGCACTACTTAGCAACAACTAAAACATCAGTGTGCTATCAACATTATTCTCATACTAAATCCAAAACACAGCACTATACCGGCTACTAGGAAGAAAATTAACTCTATCCCAGCCGAAACCAGGACACAATTGCACACCTACCTGACGATGATGTCATCTTCTCCATGCTTCCTCAGCATGCTTCAGAGAATCACTTAATCACAGAATACCATTTGAGACAGTGCTAAAAATCATACTGAAGTCAAAGTATGTTACAGTTACTACCTTTCCCTTATCTTTTAAATTACTTGTTTTATCAAAAAAAAAAAAAAATTGTTTGGCTTGATTTATTCTTACAGAACTAATGTTGGATAGTTTTTATCACCATCTTACCTTCTAGATACTTGAACTGATTGCCTAATGATTTGTTGCAGGGATTAAATTTGAGTGCTGTGAGCTATAATTTTCCAAGTCCTCCACACTCTCCCTTTCAATGATAAATAATATGTTTGTTATTCAGTTCTTCACAATTCTTAAACCTAATTGCTAGTGATTCAGCTATTACATTGTCTAGTTCCTTTAGTGCCCTAAGGTGAATCAGGACTTCCTTACTTGAATACATCTATCTCATCTAAAACATATTTAGCCTAGTTTTTTAAATTAATGTATTTAAAGATCTGGTTACTGCCAATATTTCATTTTGAAACTGAGGCAAATGTATTTAATGTTCAAGTTTTCTCTGCCTTACTCACTTCTAGCTCCCCTTTCTTATTTTTATTAACTGATCTACACTTGTCTTTTTTTTTAACCCATAATATGACACTTTTTGTTCTTTATCTTGCTCCAGTTTGTAGTGATATTCAATAGAACATAACACCAGCTTTCCATTTCTGTGGTTTCACAGGTGTAACTCCATGTATAATACAACTATGTTATGAATTACAGAATTGCCCTACTGTTGCCCTCAAGGATTAATCTGTGATATGAAGGCATTAGTAGAGTACCTACCTTTTACACTAGGAATTATACCAAGACGCTGCCTATCAATTATACCTTTTTGTTTTGTTTGGTACCTCTCCACAAGTTTTACATCACTTTACACAAGAAGAAAATTTGGAGTCATGTATCCTCCCAGTGCCATGAATCTGCTACTTACACAACAGAAAACAGTTTGATTTGCAATTATATTGGGAGAACTTTCTCCTATATATTTTAAATTTAACTTCTGGACCCTGCCTTTTTCTTTGTAAACATGCAGCAAAATATCTACAGACTGAGTACAGTACAGTTCAAAGCAAGAGTGACCCCCTAACCTGACAACACTTCAGAGTTTGTGCAGTTGTCCAACTTAAAAGGCAATGAAACCAATTGGTCTTCAAGGTACATACAAAACTCTGAGTTTTAAAGACCAGACTTTAATCCCCTAAAGGCAAATCAAAACATGACCCCATTGCTCTAGCTCCCGGCTTGAACATCTTCTTTAGTTTCTTTTTCTGATCTTTTATCCTTATTCTTTGTGCCAACAATCCTCTTGGTGGTATCACAGTATTTCTCCTGGACCATAGGCAACACTGATGAGACGTTCTTCTATAAAGAAGAAAAAAGAAACTCTCAAGGACACATCCGCCAGCTTTGACCTGTGCAGCTATTGGTGGTGGCAGTGATGCCGCCTCCATATGATAGCTGCATTAGACTGTAGTTTTCTCTCATGTCCATAACTTGGCAAGGAGGGCGACCTCCTTCCCTTGATCCCTCCTACACACTTTCTTCAAAGTTCATATAAGCCTTGAATACTTTTTATCCTTGGAGTCAACTGTTTAAAAGCAACCACTTGCATGGCAAGACTTTTTTTTGCTGAAGCATGAGAATATGGCTTACTTGAAAGAGTTTGCATAGATTGCTCCCTTTCTCTTTGCAGATGATAATTACACTACTGCCTGTGAATATTAAAGATCTTTTTCATAAACTAAAGGTTTCAGCCATAAATATAGCATAGGTAGTGCTTGAGTGTGAAACAGGATAGCATGCAGCTGCACTGAGGTAGCTGACTGGCATATGTGAATTCTATAGCATCAGATGAAATTATATGAGACCAGGTAACAGAAAAAAGTATCTCTCTCTCACACAGGTAAGAAATTCCTCCTTGTATCATATTTGACCTTCCAAAAGGCTATAACCATTTCTTGTCCAATTGAACTGACAATGGTGGAAGTGAATGTGATAAGTCAAGGTACAGCAAGCACTGTTTGTGCTATGTAAACATTACCGATGTAGGTTAAAGCATGACCTACAAAAATGACAAAGGCAGGAAAAATTCAGAATCACAAACTCAGCAAATTGAAAAGATGCAAGAAAAATACTTTTGCTATGTGAACCTATGAAATACACTGAAAACTGCAACATACTTCTAAAGATGACTATAGTGAATGTACTGCTTAAGTACCAGATTTTACCCTAAGAAATGCTGTAGCTTCTAACATAAATAAGTGAATGAAGTTATTTTCTCAGATATTACTGTTTTCAGTGTTGCAAAAAACCCCCAGTCCTAAATATTCAAAATACTGCTTAGGTTTCTGCTGCGCTGGGAGGCTACCCACAGACTAAGGAGTTTGTTAGCCATACACGCAGCAGTTTCTCTATTATTTAAATCTATTTGCTTAATTCTTTAGAAATTTCTCAATTGCATGCTCTGTGTTCTGAGCCAGCTACCTGATGAATCAAATTCCCATGTACATTATCTGTAGGTTGATACGTTGGAGGTTAGGGATGCCTTTCAGCTGTAAGACTTGCTTGAGAGAAGTTTCATGAAGTTCAACTAAGGCAAATGAAATTCTTCCACGTGGAGTAGAATAACCTCATGCATAACTACAGTCTGGGCTCCAGCTGGCTAGAAAACACCTTTGCTGAGAATGACCTGTCCATGTAGACAACAAATTGAACATGTATCTGCTGTACGCTCTTGCAGCAAACAAGAGTAGCTGCATAAAAGACAGCATTAGAAAAAGTGTAGTCAGAAGGTCAAGGAAAGCAATTATTTCCATCTATTTGGCACTTGTGGTGCCTCATCTGAAATACTGTGTCTAGTTTGGGGCCCTCCAGAACAAGTGGGGGATCAGCAAAAAAGGAAGCATCCAACAGAGGGTCACCACACTGGTCAGGGGGCTGGAGTACATGATGGAGGAGAGTCTGAGAGAACTGATTTTGCTCAGCATGGAGAAGAGAAGGAGAAAGGGAATCTACTTGCTGCCCTCAACTACCTAAAGGTTACAGAGAAATGGGGTTCACACTTTTTTTGGTGAGATATTGCAAAAGGGGAAGGGGCAACCATCATAAGCTGTAACAAAGGAAATTTGATAGAAGAAGGAAAAAAAATATTCACAGGGAAAATGATTCACAGGGAAAACAGAAGAGGGGCCCAGAGAAGATGTGATATCTCTATTCAGCACAAGGCCCTGAACAACCTGACATAACTTTGAAGTTAGCCCTGCTTTGAGCAGGCGTTTGAACCAAATAGTTCCCAGAGGTCCCTTTCAATCCAACTTCCTCTATGGTACTGAATATGAGATCCTATATATAATTCATAAAATCTGAAATCTATTTAGTTCTATCAATGCAGAAACCTCTTTGCTGAGCTGAGTACCCCTTGTAGTTAACGGCTGCAGCAGCACTGTCATAGGGACTTCAGTCTGAGCTGTTAAAAGTGGCAAACAGACAGAAAACTTCACTGTAAAGAAATTTGTTCTGAATATTAAAATTCTTCCTCATGAGGTATCTAAGCATGGACATCATGCTGTTTACTAGTCTCAGTAAGCAATGCTATACCATTAAAAATGGCATTACTGAAGATGTGTTTTCTGGACTGGAAAGTGCGGAAAAGGAGTGAAAATGATGAAAAACAGCTAAAGTTGTTTGGAAAAGTTTCAATAAACTCATTTTTCCAGCTAAACCTGAAAATTTTTGAATCAAATGGTGTTATTTTTTTTCAAAATTGTGTTTTGGACACAAAATCCCAAATTATTCCTATTTGATATTAATAGTTAAGACATCCACATTCCATAGGACTGGAAAATATGATACAAGATTTATTGCAGAATCATGTCATCCCATAGTGGCAGGGAAATCATGCAGGATATACTAAGGAATTTCACATATGTGTAAGAACTGCATCAAATTCTGAGTCTCTAATCTTTGCCCTTAAACACGTGTTATGTTGATACACTCAGCAGCATACTGTAGATGCCTATTGACTGGTCAGCTGAATCATTCCCTAGGTTTTAGTTCCATTTTGATACATTTTAGAGCAACATATTTCAATTTTTACCAGTGAAACAATACTTCATTAAAAGCCTGCAGATGATATTGTAATATTTGTGTAAATAATATAACATTACTATAAAATAAAAAAAATACTGTAATATAACAATTTTTTCTACATAAATAATTTGAAGATGATCATGTTTCATTTAGATCTGAAGCAAATCCATATCTTAAAATTTAAAAATCCTTCAAGATGTGGGACTTCCATCTTCTGTGCAACTCTAGTAGCAAGTAAGTGGCTCTGCTAAAGAGCTAAGTCACCTTGAAAACAAAACTTACAGCAGGCTTTAAAAGAACAAGGAGTTTTGCCTATAGAATTTGCCGCTTGCTATAGAATATGGTATCCTCCAGGTGTTGCTAAGTGCTGAGTATGAGCAGAAGAAAGATTATTCCCCATCTCCCACCTTATTTTTGCAGAAAGAATCTAGCCTTTTCTCCATTGCTGCTCTGGTACAACTATTAGTGTTGATAGTGTTGATAACAGGACAGGCTATGTCAAGCTCTTAGAGTTACACAGTATCAATCAATGACAATGATCCAAAAGCAGATGGTACCACATCCCAAGCATGGATGATCACTGTTTTGCCTTTACTTAATAACTAGAGAAGAAGGGGAATCACTACAAAAACCAGGCTTAATGTGGCACTAGGCTTTTCAGGGAGACAGCTATAAGGAGATACTGCACCAGTGTGCTGAGTTACTGCAAGGGGGAACCTGCTATTTTTATTTCAAGAGGAATATGGTGGCAAGAGAAGATGGTCATATATGATGATAGAGAAAAGAAACCTGTTTGTGCCTAATGTAATGGAAAATTTGAGAATTATTCATGCATGTGAATATGTATGCAAATCTGACCCTGGTGATACTGCCAAGGTCAGTGCATGGTGATCTGCTGAGCAACTGCTAATCATTCAGCTGGAAATGTGGCTTCATCAGAAAAGCAATTTTGTAAAAAATCTCATGTCATTCCCCAGTTCTCTTTCTCCTATGATCTCCATGTCATGCTTGCTCATTTGTCAAGTTTACATTCAGGACTTTTCCAACTAAAACATCTCTTTGTCAATCAAATCATGTTTCTGCCTTACGCATTGTTAACGTATCTGAGATAACAACTTAAAATTACTCAAGCTCGTAACAGGGGAGTGACATTCTCTGTAGGACATTAACAGCTAAATCAAAGTATGGGACAGTATTTGGACTTGAAGTACTACTTAAATTTCAAAACCAAGCCCTGTACTGAAAATGGGCCATACTAGACCATAATCAAACTGAATAAGAACGATTATTAAGTTCTTTGTACATGTAAACTGAGGTTTTACAGAAAAGAAAAGCTCATACAGGAAGATCTGGAGAATGTAAGTAGAGGGGAAGATAATTTCATAACAAAAGAAACTGGGAGAATTGTTCCTTAACAACAGCAAAAATGAAGATTCATTTATTTATTTCTTTGAGAGCCTTAGAAACTTCAGGACACTACAAGGCACATCAGACTTAATAGCCCACATTTTAGACCCATTGCAAGTATGTTGACAAAACCAATGGAATACGATTAAATTACCTTTTCTCTACCGGCTGATTAGAGCAGAAATCAGCATCATGCCAGTTCCCTTTGTTTGGCAGGTGCACCTGCAAATTCATGGTTTAGTTGTCATTGCTGTTTCCTTGGCCCACTTCAAAATCATCTTCCAGACAGAACTGCAGAGACAAGAATAGGGTCCCCTTTGTTAAGTATCCCCTTTCACGCAATAAATGCTTTTGCACCAGTAAAGGATAGGAAAATAATTCATTTACATGTGCACTAACCCTGTAGATCTGTTAGAAAAGACTGATGTTTGTATTTACTGCCCAGTGCTGTGGTATCCAAGGATCCACATACAGGAGTAAAGCTTGTGGAGCTGGGATGGAACTTGAGTGTAGAATTACTTCTTTCAAGAACTAGACTAGAAGGACACAGAAGGCTGATTGATTAATGTTCATTTCAAATTTGATGGTGATTGTCCAGGCTCTAATAACATGCTAATTTATTCTTGATAAATCTAGGCAGTAATTCCTAGGTGACAAAACTGAAACCTCTTACTCAACATAAAACCATGAAATTGCAACGTTCTGAGCTATTTCTGTAGGCTGTAATGACTGGAAGAACTAGCAGATAGTTTAAAAGTGGAGATGGAAATTTGAAATGCTCCAGTCCTATATTTTTTACCAGAAATGTTTACAACTTACGATTGAAATTATTGGTGTATTAATGCCAAAGTCTAGAAATTAATTTAGAGTCATTACGGACTTTATGGATGGGCCCATCCTTAAACCCATCAGAGTCTGACATGTTAAGCACCAGATATCTGACCAGTGATCAACAGCAACCCCAAACAAAGGTCTTTGCAAAAATCCAAAGCAGTTTTTAAAAAGATATTTTTTTGCCACTGCCATTATGTGGACTTAAAGAAACTGTGTGAGATTAATAAGATTCCCAGCTGAACAATGAACAGAGCAAAAATATCCTCAGCCAAGGCAGCAGACATAAAAGCTGATGATGATCTGTTTCTTTAACCCAAGCTATTGCTTCTATCTTTATCTGATTTGATCTTCAGCTACCAACTTCTCCTTTTGCTGCGACTACTTTTCTATATTGCTGTGGTCTAGCATGATAAGAGGCGTAAGCCGAGTGTTGGAGGTAAAGTTTACACAACCAAAGAAAGGAAAAGGTTGAAAATGTTTGTGTAACAACATTTCCTTTTTCTGCAGTTGCCAATACTCTCCTTGACAGAAATATATCCTCTATAGCCTTCGCCTATTCAAAGGATGTCATGCATTCAGAGAACAGAAACAATATGACATGACTTAGAATACTAGCCATACAGCCACCCTACAAGATGCATTCCATTTCATTGTTCACATTATCCTTACACAGCAAGATCCGAATAAAGAAATTAATAGAAATAAAATTAATAGAATAATTTGAGAAAATATGCAATTGTCTGTATAAATTCTGTAAGTAAGAGAAAGAGCTAATTTAAACTATTTATATTTAAAACAGTACTTTTGGATCTAAACTAATACCTGCACAGTATTTGAACATAAAACATGCAGAGCACTGAAGTAAAAATATATTTGAACTATGTAGTAAGATAAGCCATAATACATATCAGTGCTGTGAGCAATCCAAAATAGTTCTTTCCAAGAAATCATTACATTATTATTAATGTACAACATATATAGTGTTAAAGAATAAAACAACCTTAAAGTCAAGTGGTGCGGATGAATAATGTAGCAGTTCTAAAAGATGAATGCTTAAAATAATAGTAAAAAAGAAATGGAAAACCTTCTTTAAGCCTCCTCGCTTTCATAAAGGTTTGCAATGGAGAAAATGATTAAAATTCATTTCTGGAAAGAATTTTTTCTAACCATTTTTAAAAGGTTCTTTTTAAAATAATGGTTTTGGATGAAATTAAAAAAATAGAAAAGTGGTGGACTTTCTGTTTTGGAAGAACTAGAAAAATACAACAAATTACTCCCCTAGAGAGCATGATGGAAGGGGGCCATACCTAGGGAGAGATCAGAAAGGTACTTTCCTCTTTGAAACACAGACCTACACTTGTCCTGCCAGACAATTTCGCCTGTACAAGAGAACATCGAAAAGCAAATGCTTTTTTAATGTGTAGCTCTGTTTTCAATTATACAGGAAAAATGCATTTCCAAAGCCCATTTATCTTGAATATGACATTGTCACCCTGTGCTCTTGGTTGCAGGGATGCAAAGAAAATATCGATTAGAAATCAATGTAAAGTTTGTTTTCCTTGGTTTAGGAGCTTTAACTCTAGATAAATGAAATGAAACGCAAGGAGAGAAAAAAACTTGTATGACTATGCTCCATGAAACTGAGTAAGTCAAATTTTATCAAAACAAACTCAATTAACTCCTCACCTGGTTCTCATTTAATCAGTGCAAAATCAAAACCTTTTTGCGGAAGATCAGAGTTTAGATTGGAGATGAGTTCAAGCTGACCCAGAAATCTTAATAGAGCTATTTTGTCCCTGCTGGAATTGACTCACAACATCATGACCACCCTTAAAAATGCTAAGGAGAAAGGACATACAGACATTGTGTCTCCATTTCCCTCACAATAATGGAAGTCTTAACAATGTGATGGTGGTGCTCATTCTATACATAGGTGACTGATGTGCCCAAGAGTGTCATTATCTAGATACTTAATGGTAGTCCAGTTCGGGAACAAGTACTCCAGATATTTCAGCTAATAAACCTTTGCATCTTTGAGATGATAGCCCTGATGGATTTCACGTGGGCATGCTCATACACTATTTACACACTAGGAGTTATTTTCTACAGTTAACTGAAAAGAGTAGATAAAAATATTAGAAGTGCAAGAGCTTAGTTACAAATGAAGTGCCTCATTATGTCTCCCTGGGAACAGTCTGAGAGGAAGATACAAAATTGTCCTTGTCCAGGGAAGATATTCCTGGCCAGAAGTAGCAGTGCCCCTGGAGTCCACCACTCCAAGAACTATTAAGAATAGGGAGCAGGGGAGAAAGAAGAATGGCAACTTAAGAATACCATGGTTAAGATAACAGGAGGGAGGGAAAGACACTGTCAGGAGGTGGAAAACCTCTGTTCTAATTCTTTCTGCCATACTAAATTTTTTATATAAAATGAAATACCTTTACTAAGAACACTTTTCAGAATATCCTACAATAAATTTGATCGGAGTCCTAATATGGGTAAAAATCCTTTCCAGAAAAGGACTAAAATCAATCAGAACAGCCCACATCCCACATTAATTCCTTAATTAGCAGCACTATGGAAGAAAAGGAGTTGATATCTCCTCTGGGACGTTTGTGAATATTCTGTTTTCTACCCTCCTATCTAAAACCATCTGGCCAATTCAGGTAGTTTACCCACATTACACTTTTCTCCAGGTGAGCAAGGAAGAAGTTTCCCAGATCTGCCAGGAGAGTGCACCTAGGCAAGAAGACATTTCTGAGACCCTGTTCTGGCACGGGAAGAGCTGTTGCTTGAACCTGGTATTCTCAGAAATTAGAGGAGCTAATAGTTACTCTGGGTGGGCTGTTTTATTTAAAAAAACTTTCTTGCGTACTTTCATTAAGTTTATGTTACAAGTCACAGACTTTGTTCTGCTCTGGAATGGTAATAAATTTCAAAACCTCACAAGAAAATATTCTCCAGCCAACCCAGCCCTTTTCCCTAACTTGGCCACTGTTATAAATGAAAATAGCCCAAGAAAAGCTGAACTAAGTGTACCGATCAGCTGGTGATCAGTGACCGGCATGCAGTATCCTCGTACCTGGCCTTCAGCTCTTCTTGTGTCTTTTAACTCCTTTGTCCAGGTTCCTCCACACCTGACTGTCTTATCCAGCACACAGAACCTCAACACTGACTGAAGACCAGAAGCACCTAGGCAAAATAGAAGCCTACCCACCCCACTGTTGTAGGGGAAACTCTGCAAAGTTTGACACTTTCAACAGTCACAGTTGCAGAAGAGTGAACACCGGTCCCTCCCCTTTCCCAGCTCCTTGTTGTCTGTATCTGCAGGTGATACCAGGCTAATCCTGGTACCACTGCTCAGCAGTTAATGGTAATAATCCCTGCAGCACCCAGAGGGCTGCACCTCTGCCTGCGTCACACGCTGGAGGTCTCCGCGGCTCATTGGGTTGTGTGAAGGCAGTGGGGTGGAAGACAAGTGAATTCCGTCGGTGGGTAAGCACCAGGGAGAGTGGCCTTGCTTTCTGTCACTGTAGAACAACCAGCACTGTGAGACGAATGATTATGTCTCCTTGGCTCTGCTCCTATGCAATATTACTGATGCATGCAACACAGCTATGGCTTTACCAAGGTACCAGGAGTGCTGGAGGTAGCTCTTTCCCTCCCAACCGTGAGCACTGTCTGGCACAACACAATTCATGTCACATAACCGAAAGACACCGAAGCTCATCAGAGCGCTCACATCCACAGTGTGGCTGGATATCCCCCCCACCTACCATAGCAGCATCTGATTCTGATCTTTTTGACCCAAATAAATCCTCAGCCTAAACATAAACTCTGTAAAGCTCAAGGAGACGTAGACATTGTTTATGCAGAAACAGTGCAGAGCAAAAAGCTCTGTACTGCTCTTTCATCTTGTCTTTTCTTTTATAATCCTAAAACAGATTAGATTGTAATGCAGACTCAGCTCTTCTCTGTTGGTTATTTTTAATGTAACTATTTGTAGCTATTCTGTATAGTGCAAAGTAGCATGTTTATGAAATCATAAACGTCTTTTGTTTTCACTCTCCTTACGAGCAAAAGTAGGAAAACAAACAAGGTCCTTAAACTTCTGGCCTGTCATATCTTGTGTGCACATTTTAACAAGGAATGAATTTATCACAGAAACTCTACCATGGAAGAAATAGCATTAAAGCCATACAGACCATAAAAAGTGCATTTCAGATGTACTCTGTCTGCAGGTTTTCCTAATGGATAATGCATTTCCCATGGCATACATCCATACGGACCAGCAGAGATACCCTGCTCTGGCAACCATTCTACCTCCTTCTGGAAACGATACCAAAATGCTATTTGCACTGCTGATGGGCAGCTGGCTTCCTTTTTACTTCTGTCCCTAAAAAGTAAACCCTGACCCTTGGCTGAGCACTGCAGATAACCCAGAACTCCTCTCGTCCACAGAGTGCTCATGAAACTGGGAACTCCAAGAAGAACAGGGAAAAGGGATTGGTAAATGGGTAGGTGTGCTCAGAAAACTGGGAAGACTTTTCTGAGTTCTCACTGTCTCACTGGAAGCATCTGTGTGCTGTATCTGCTTGTTGGAACAGCAAAAATCTGAAATTGTGATGGGAAGATTGAAATCAAATTCCATGTGTTTTAGAGGAAAAATGTTGGTGAGAGAGTAAAGGAGGGGCCAGTCAGTATTATATAGAACATAATTAAATAGGAAAAATAAAATCTCTCACATGCAGGAAATCCTTCATCTTTTCTCACATCTACTCAATCACTGCTTTCCAATAGATCAGTTTTTCCTTACTGCATTTTTTTTTCCTGCTGTTCTTTGACTCTATAAAGGTAAGAGTGAAAGGTCAAGGCATTAAGGAGAGAGCGTACATGCAAAGGAGAGTCAGGAATCCTGAAAACATTGCAAAACTTGGAAGCCTGAGTGTCTCAAAGTCAATATACATGCAAAAACCCCTTTAATTTTATGCAAATAAATTCTGATCCATGCAAATATATGCATTTTTAATATGTGCCCCTTTGCTCAGTAGTATAACAGATGTGTAAATCACGGAGCACAGAGATTTCTCACAAGCTACTACCAGAATGTTGAAACAATCTGAAATGTTTTTGCTTGTTAAAGAACAATTCAATACTAAGAAACTTTCAGGTAACTGAAAAGTGTTCTCTCGGTGGAGTCTTTGTCTTCTACTCATCTCCGTATCTCTGTTTTTCCCTTTATGCCTTTGCTCTTCAAAATCCCTCTTTAATATATATTTTTCCACCACACTTTCCAGAGATGATCCACTATAAATTGAATGTCTACCATGCGCCCTATACTTTAACACCTTGTTGAAGCCAGGCCTTTTCTTGTTCTACAGGGAATTTGTGTGCTTGTATTATATCACCTAATAGAAACCAAGTATCTCTCTTGAGGAACAGTATGTTTTGCTCCCTCTGTTGTGCAGGGCTAAACACACAGTCAACACTCAATAAATAACTCATTTTTGCCTTCCATCTTTTAAGGTTTGCCAATAGCAATTTACAACCAGCTCTCTCAAGAAGCCTTAAAGTGACATAACAAATGAAAGTTCCATTTAAACAATGCATTTGAACAATACCTTGCTTTACAGTTCACATGTGTTTACAATAACAGACAATAGTTTTCTGGAGGGGATGGGTTATAATCCATATAGATATAAAACCAGGACACTTTCAACTTATGTTTTCCTTGGCAAAGAACGCTGTTTATTTTCACAAATCTTTGTAGGCACATTTCCATATTTCACAGGGGACGAAAAGGACAGATCTACCATTGCAGAAGAGCTTTCAGCAGAGGAAATTAATCTCTTAAATGTGTTACTACTAGAGTTGGATAAGCAATTTATTTACTGAGCCAAGTATTTTTCCTATTTTTTGTGTTTCAATCTCTCTGGGAAATTATGTGATTTCCCTTAATGTATTTATGCGTACTTTTCCAAATGAATTGCAATCCAGTGTTATTCATTATTTGTTGTATATGCCTTGGTCATTTTGCTTCAAGAAACTCACCAAAAAGCCAACAGCTTTTAGCACTCAGAATGCATTTTTTGATTATAGGAATGGGAAAAGAAGATCAAAAATAGTGACTGTGTGAAAGAGCCAAGGAAAGCATACTTTTTAAATTTTCCTTGTGAAAAGTGGCGATGGTGGCATTTTCTTTTTCCTTAAACCAGGTCATTTCAAGGAACGATTTTGGAGCACAGCTGCATAAACCAGTGAGTCAGCACAACGGAGAGGCCAACCTCAGGTGGAGGGAAGGACGAGTGGAAAGAGAAAACCAGCCTGAACCTCTGATGGAGTGAAAAATGAAGATGAGGGATGATGTGCTGAGGGAAGAAGTCACATTGCCGTCTATAATGTGGAACCATTGCGTTCACTCGTGTGTCTGTTCCTCCCTTTGGAGTTCAATACGAAATATTAGTCTTGGTTGTCTGGTCGCTTGAGTACAGAAGCTTGCCTGGGAAAGGAGCAGCTGGGAGCTGCTCTGTGTGGTACTTTCCTATATCTTATGTCAAAAAATAATATTTCAGACAGCTTCCACCAATACAGATCAAAGTCATTTGTTTTCTACTTACCATCAATCATGAAACAGAGTGGGTTTTTTTCTTTTAAGTGGGTTAACTTCTTTGGTCTTCGGAGAATGCAGCCTTCTAGTCGCTCTTAGGCTAAACATATTCTAAAGAAGGCACATTAAAACGGTGATAATGATGATGTGTGTAAAAATGTCCTAATTTAATATTAATAATTTAATATTTTAAATGGGCCTAAAACAACCTCTAGAATAGCAATAAACAATGTAAAAAAAAAAAAAGCTCAAATGTATTTTCCACCAAAATGATTACATTTGTCTTCCTGGTGTTACTGTTCAGAAAGCTTGATGCCAGTTGCTAATAAGTAAGCACCAACAAATTATTACCAACTCTTTTTGTTTACCGTTTTGAGTATAGCCTGATTCATTGCTTGAGGTGCATCACTGAGACCTGCAAGTTTCAAGGCATTGCTTTGTATGTCTTCCACAGTAAGTACCATAATGCCATATATCCTAAGTAGTGTGTGCTGTGTACATGAACAGCAAACCCCAGTGCTTTCTGCATTGCCTGAAGACTCCTGAGCTTCTCCCCATTCTGCTTCCTCCCAGCTATTGTATATGCTAATGCTACCTTACCACCACATTTTGTTGGCTTAAATAATTTTCTTTCTTCTTTTTCTCTAAAAATAGACAATGCACACTTTTCTAGATGTACAAATCCAGTAAAAAATTGGAGGTAAATATACCAGTAATTTTGACACAAAAAGCAAAGATCACTTTCTTCTGGCTAATGCATTTCGCTGTTACTCAGCCAGTTCTGCTTGATTATACAGAAGACACGTCAGTTGTTATTTGCACACCAAGCACCTTCTTGCTGTCAAGGGACTTCAGTGAATTATAAATTTATTTCAGTCAATCAACAATAAGGGTGCATGAAAATGTTTTGATGATTAATGTGGATTAGCATCCCTAGTTCCTAAAGCTTATAAAATGTATTCAAAGTAGCAAAACTAAAAAACTGTCCTCTTTATCTGCATATCGGGTAACTGTTCTTTGCCAGTTAGGTTTCAGAAGGCTCTTTTGGGGAAGGTAGTGGGAGGGATGGGTTTGGTGCAGATCTGGATTTATTGGAGGGGGTGAATAGGGCAATAGTCCCACCACCTCTCAAAAACAGCACTGACAAATGGGTTAATGTATCAATATCAAGCGAAGCAGTCAAAAATACATCACAGCCCCCTTGGAGCATGCTCATTATGATGGAGAACAGGAAAGGATAGTGGAATATGCCTGAGGTTTGTGGCAGGAGGTGAAGAATCTGCATGCCTGCCAGTGGGAAGACTACCGGAAAGTTTAGGAAAGGGAGAATATACTTTGTCCAATTTTTCTTTCTTTCAAAATGTATTTGCTGTGCTAACAATTTCAGCTATCATTATATTTAATGACTCTATGTAGAAAATTCATCATATTCACATATTCAAAAAAGATTTTCACATATTCAACAAAGAATCAGACTAGAAAACCCCCAACAAGTTAAAGACAGCAATAACCGAAATAAAGGTAATCCCAAAGCTTGAGAAGTAACCAGCCCTCCCCGAAAAAGGACAAAGATAAAAACAGAGCACTCCAGAGCAGCCTTGGGTTAGCTGTTAACTAATTGAAAGGTTTTCCTCCGAGTCAGATACTTCCATTTGCAAAATGAGAATCAGGCTACCCAACAGCCACTGAAGGACATACACAGCAGAGAAAAAGCATGGTCAGTTTGGATTTACCAGCAAGCAGGTTCAGCTGTGGGGTGTAATTGTCCCCAGGTCTACCCTCTGTAGGTCCAGCCACCAGGGGTCAGTTACTGCAGCCCTTACATCCTGCAAGTCAGTTCAAAGAAACAATAATCTAACCCAGCACTGGTAGAAACATAAACACTTTAAATACCGTGCTCTTCAGTGGGAGGAGATGGATGCTCTGTTCCTTTTTATAATACTGTTTGTGACATCTGAGATGACATGATTTGGAGCCATTCAACAAGAAGAAATTTAAACTAAACAGTACCAACCACCACTTAAACTGTATGCTCTGAAGACGAGCTTTCTTTCTGGCGATTTAACTTGTTGACTCTGGTGTAAAAATAAAATGCTTTTCACTTCTCATTTTGCAGGCTTACAACAAATGAAGACTATGTTATGGCCATCTGGTTATTTCAGGACAAACTTAATGATTTAAATAACAAAATCTCTGTTAGGTATACCAAAAGTAATAAATTCATTTTTTAACATGCCTAGGCTCAAAAAATCGGTATATTTGTGAAAAATTCACAGGAGATCATCTTGACAAAATGAAGGATTAGTTGATAACTTTTCAAAGAAAAACGTGGTTGAGTATCCTACCAATTTCCTAATTCTTCCATTACAGAAGAAGAAGATGGAGAACATGTGGATAGACTATGACACATACATCTTGATACCAAACAGCAAAGATTAATAACTTTGACTAAATAGGAAACAGGACTGTTTGATACTCATAAAATCATAAGAGTACTGTACTAATTTTGTCTTCGAAATTCTTAGTTAAGCACCTGGCCCTTGTCCTAAGTAGAAAGCATCCTCAGAGGTATGTACAGACATCTACACCTGAGTTAATCATCTCTTGTCAATGCAGACAAGAGGCACTAGTAGGGCACAATTCATCCTTTTAGGTATTTCCTTTCAGCTGGAATTAAACAGTTGTTTAGAATTCCCTGTCTCTCTTTCCTTGGACTACAAAGTGCTAGCAGGATGCTAGCTCCAATGCATATGTCAACAGAATAAGGTTCCCAATTCTTGGTGTTTTTTTCTCAGAGTTTTAATTCTTAGTATATCACCCATCATTTTGAAGATATTTACCAAATTGCAGTTAGGAATGCAGGACCCCAAACTGAAAACAGCACATACAGTATGCTGATGCAGTCAGCTAGCAGTGTCACTGTATCCATTTCTTAACTTCATTTCATGTCTCTGTCTTGTCAAAGTGGCTTTTGCCACATTGTTCTTCTTTTGTGAAGAACAAGTGGAATAGCATCACCTTCTGGTGGCTCAGTGAGTGTCTGCTAAAGAACTGCAGGTCATTCCATTAGTCCCCAGACTGGCTTGTACTGTCTTTTTCAGTCTCGTATATGTCACCCTCTCTGGGCCCTGATTCTTGGATATCACCTTTATATCTTTTCTTGTGAGATTTTCTGACATTCCTTTCTTTTCGTACTACACCGTGACTGAAGGTCAAAATTTAATTCTATCTCCAAGAATTGGCATTTTGGATCTTCTTGTTCAGGGTCTGTCTGCAAATCTTCAGAGAAGCCCATTCATCCCATCAAGTCTTATAATCCGCATATGGACTGAATCATCACTGCCAGCTGTATCTCTAGTCCTCCCACTCAAGCACCTGTTTTCTCTGCTTTCTGGCCTCCATGGTTCCAGAAGCTTGAAAAAATTACTTGAGTATTCCATAAAGAGTTGAAAATTACAAATTAAAAACAACCCAAAAATGTGGGTTTTTTACATCATTGTTTTAAGCCAGTCTTGTGACTTCTTAATAGTCTGACTCACAATTTTTGAATACTTACAGATGGGAATACCATAACCCTCTGTGTCAGGGAGACACAGAGAGGCTTGAACCTCTCTAAGCTTGATGACATAGTTAACATGTGTAAGCAACACAAAATGTCTATATCCTCTGACCTATGGGTAATAAATTCACAAGAGATAAAACTACTTTCTATAGAAAATAATAGGGATCAATGTAAGTAATACAGGCCCAGGCAAAATGCAACACACATATAGAAAAAAAGAGATGGATTTCTTTTGTGCCTTTTAGCCGCTGTATGACTTTTCAGGATAGTTGTCTATATGGCCTTAATATATTAATGTAATGTTTTGCATATAAAATATATAAAACAGTGCTTTACATTTCTGTAGATTCAGAGTTGGAATTCAGCTGGCATACACGATTCTGTATATTATATCATTAAACCTAATCAAGAAAATGCTGCCTCTCTTTCAAAAATTCAAAACACATTTCTGTTTAAGTAGAAAACCTACTATATATTTATGTAGTGATTTGCTGAGCTGAAATTAAGCAGGCCGATGACTTGTGTAATAAAAAGAATATTGAAGTAATAAGTTCTTTAAGGACAAATCCACTTGCCATTATCTGAATATCTACAGCATTAAATTGTGTAGTTCTAACAGAAGCAATGTTTTAATGCACTCATCTGAGAATGAAGTTTCAAGATGAAAACAAGGGAGACTGACAGGCTAATGCTTTCTTTAAAAAGACTTTCCAGACTAAATTTCTGGATTTTTTTCCAAATTTCTGAACTGCTTAACTCTTTCACTGTAAATCCCTATCACATTTTGTGGGTATCCCAGTTCAAAATGTGTTTCAATGCATAGCTTCTCCAGGCTACTTGAACATGTTTTATTTGACATAAGACTCAACAACTTTCCCTAGTTTATATTATCCAGTTAGCTCACAATTATAAAGATGACCTGTGATGATCGTACATGGAAATTTTAAACACATAGCTGCATTGTCATCCTTTACCACTTCCTCATGACATTCAGTGGTTCTTCTGTGTCAAGAATATCAAATTGCTCAAATCCAGGCTTCGCATACACTTCTCAGTACAATATCTCAGAATTTTGTGAGACATATTCAAATAGCCTGCAGTACTAGAAAAACACTGCTTTGTGCAGAAACAATAGCTTGTGAAATGTGATTAAATATGATAACGCCTTATGGCAGACATTATATACTGTTGCTATTATCTCCCAGAAACAAGGAAAATAATTTTCATCACAGATGTCCATCCAAGAGCATGTGTATTATGTTTATTTTGTCATGTAGTCTTTTATGTCCCACCGAAATATTTTTTAGGAGGAGGCTCTGCATTTTGAATCAATATTTCTTTATGTCCCAGGGGCCCTGCTTTGCTCCTCTATTGTCACTTTGCTTTACAGATATTAACCTCCCACATGCAGACTAAAACAACAAGGGGCACATTCATATTTCAATGCATAATGTAAAACCTTGTGTATCAAACTGGGACAGAACAGTAAAAATAAACATTTTACATATACTTGAAGTAAATAAATGTGTCCCCTGTCAGAACTTACAATGTTTTTATCATTCTTATTATAAACACTCACAGCAGAGTAAATGTGAGCAGATTAAGATAGGACTGTGATATAGCAATTACTGCTCTATAAACTCAGTAGCTATTAATTCTTTAGTAAAATAGTATGAAAAACAGTTTAATGGAGCAGAAATTCTTGACATGCACTGGTTGAGTTACAGTAGGAAACTGGAAATGCACAAGTTACTGGTGTTTCAAGCTGCAAGCAGCACTCAGGTAGGGAAAGCTTGGAGGGTGGCACATGCTCTTCCCTAAAAGGGCTGACGAAAGAGCAAACATGGAAAGGAATGCTGTCAAGGCAACACATCTCCCTGCCACATCTACAAACATGAACAAATCTGACTGAGCCCAGTAAAGAACATAAAGAAGGCAGAGCTGTTAGGAGGGAACATGCTCAGATAACTCTACCAAACCAACTTTTTCACACAAACTGTTTCTTCAGATCCCTATAGGCAGAAGAACAAGTCATAAAAATCTCCAGAAAAGAAATTAAAGCAACGCTGCTTAAGGGCTGCAGCTCTGCCTCCCCTAAATGAGCATTAGATCGAGTTCTCACACCAGGAGGATAATGGTGCTGAGAAGTACACAGAAAGCTCCAAATTGCAGTTCTGCTCATTTCTGCCCTTGGAGTATATCTTGAACAAATCATGCCAGTTACTTTCTTTTTCTCCTGGGAATTCTCACAAAACCTTTCTGGTGCTGAAACTTGAGCAATACCACTGCAAGATTACACATAAAATTTAATCCATCTAATAGTGTTGCACTGGGTTTTCTCCTTTGATCTCCCTCCAATGTTATGTTCTCTCGGGAAGAGTTTGTAAAGGCTTTGTTCTTTCTCAGAAACTAAGCATCCTTTGCATATCTAAACTATGTCATTTATTTCTTCTGGGGAGATTGTGCAGATTTGATTATACAGATAAATAATTAAGTAGATTTAAGTGAAAAGCCAAAATAACTTTAAGAGGAATGTCAAATATGGACAAGCTGACTCTTGTATCTTTGTGGTTTATAGTGAATAAAAAGAGTGATGTGAAGGGCAGCAGGGGAGTCATTCTTTCTGTCCAGCTGTTGCAGCAGAAAATGACTGTCTTTCCACTAAAATACCAATTGCTCTGAAAATTGAGAAATAAGGATGGAATGGAAGGAAAAATACCTTCTTCTGATAGCAGTAATGAGGCTTTTCCATTGGTCCTACCCAGAGAAATGTAAGTTTATATTATATTGCCAGAATTATTTAAAATGTCTGTGGCAAGAATGGTCAAGGATTGTAAAGAATGGACTTGAATAAAACTAAATATTAAGAAGAAAGTGTGATACAGATTTCTGTAACATTGTGGAATGCAATTCACAAGTAATGCAACTTCTCTGTGATGATTTAGATTTGTTTTTAATCTGAAACTGCAGACCTCAAAATTTGAGTTTAAGGTCTAGGCAGTCACCTTGGAAGATACATGTTCCTCCTCAACCCAAAGGGTGTCAAACACAGAGGTCTACCCAGCAGCCAGGCTTCCCTGGCCATTACACTATTACCTTGATGGAAGGGGGCGGGGGCGGGCGGGAGAGGAGGACAAGATCAGGCCTCCTGACAAAACCAGGCAATCTGTCAAGTCAAGACTAATAGATCAGGAGGAGAGCAAGCACAGAGAGTCAGGCTGCGGCAGCCCAATGATGAGGGCACTTGGCTATGAGTGAGTAGATCAGGGCTCTTCCTGGGGCACTGCTCTTTTATCTCTGAAGCTCTTGTTTGGACCTTCATTTCACTGACAAAGGAAAACGAGAAATAAAAGAATATATCTTTCTTGTCAGAATGGATTCCTACTTCAATGGAATGACAAAACTTGCAGACAAACAGAAGCCAGGTGGTATAATATAATATATTATATATATATAATATTGTGTGTACTATCATCTCATGAAATTTTGTTTATAGCATCATATTGCCACTGACAGTAATATTGACATGTAGACTGAAAAACAGTTGCTTGGTGGAAACAAGGCATAATGAATAATGATAAATATCTATCCCAAAGGCAGATGGTACATGTCTTGTCGAGTGCTACATGGGTCACCTTTGTGTGTGGACTTACTTAACATCTTAATTAACATATTGAGAAAGGACATAAATAACATGTCATGCAAATCCACAGATATAGTACACATGGATATTTTCTGAAGACTAAGCGTCTACATTTCTGTGAAGGTCATGGCAAGATGAAATAAATTGTGAGGAAAATGCAGGTGAAGTGGGAAAGTGTGAATGGATATTTGTGGGGAAAGAGAAACTTGAAAAGCCCGTAATGCACAAATAGAGAGTGAGATAAATTCCAGTTCAGACTTCCTCTAATGAAATATGCTGTGCCTGTTCTCTTTCACTAAGCTTTACCACACATATTGATTTCAAAACAATCCTTCCTTCCATATACCTCTGCCAAAATTTTTTCCTACACCATACTAACTTCCTTCCACGACTACTCCTGCCTCCTTCTCTTTGGTTAATTTTCTTCTATCCAAATACTTCTTTGCCCAGATTTCTAACGCCACAGGTTTTACCTGAGCAAAGAAATTATTACCCCACACCAATTCAATGGCCAGCATCTTCTATAATGCAGAACTGTGCTGTGCTTCCCCTTCCCACTCCCTCCTCTGTTTTATTTGTGAGGGTATGTCAGTCTGAAAGGGAGGGAGAATAAAAGTATCCAGACAGAGTGAGCTCCGTCTCTCCAGGGGAAGATATTAAATCATCTGAGGGCCTTAACTGCACCTTGTGGGTTTTAGACAAGGCAGTCCCATCTCTTTCTTTGGCATCTCTGACATATCCAGTTTTTTGTTTGTGTAAGATTGAAGACATCTCTTCCTCTCATTCTGCTGTCCTTGAATAATGATGCTGAATCTGTAATCACACAGGCTATTCATTTCATTCAGGTGGTCACATTTCAAAGTGATTACCAGTGATAAGTCGGCATTTAAGAGACTTAAGGGATAGGGGGCAATGGTGACGAGTTCCTGCCCGGTGCAGCAGGCGCATCTCCTATGTGACTACCCCATCTGCCCAGGTGCCCTTGCATAATAGGTACGAGGCTCTGCAAGTGGAATCAAACAATGATGAGGATGATGGTTCTTCTAGCTTGGAGCTGTAGCTGAGGTTAAGTCGGCCTATGCCCTGCATCAAAACTGCTTCCCTAAGCAAAAAAGATGGCTCATTGTCATAGGAGACTCCTTTCTGAAGGGAACAGAAGGCCCATGGAGACCATGGGAAAGTATGGAGACCAGACCCACTTTTAGGGAAGTCTGCTGCTTCCCTGAGGCCTGGGTAAATGATGTGAAGAGAAAACTTCCTACTCTGGTACGGCCCTCAGATTATTATCCATGATTGATTTTTCAAGTAGGCAGTGATGAAGCTGCAAGTAGAAGTCCATGGGCAATCAAGAGAGACTTCAGGGATGTGGGACGACTGGTTAAGGGATCAGGAGCGCAAGTAGTGTTCTCCTCTATCCTTCCAGTTGCAGGGAATGATGAGGGAGAAATGGGAAGAGCCAGCAGATCAATACCTGGCCCTGAGCCTGGTGTCACCAGCAGAATTTTGGGTTTTTTGATCATGGGTCAGACTACACAACACCAGGCCTGCTGGCGACAGACAGCATACACCTGTCTCAAAGGGGGAAAAGGAACTTTGCACAGGAGTTAGCAGAGCTCATTGAAAGAGCTTTAAACTAGATTTGAAGGGGGAAAGGCATAAAACTAGGCTCGCTAAGGATAAGCCTGGGGGCGGCATGCCAATATTTGAGGGACAGTGTGCTAGCGAGGTCCTTTGGTCTGCCATCTCAGTGAAGGTCGGGGATGGACAGCCATGCGACAGCAAAGACACAATGGTTATTGATGTCTTAGAAACCACAGAAGTGCCTGAGAATGGTCATGTAGGAATTAGGGCTTCTCCTTCCAAAAAGGTGGCAGGATCAATAGCCCAACTGAAGTGCATCTACAGCAATGCACACAGCATGGGCAACAAACAGGAGGAGCTGGAAGCCATTGTTCAGTGTGAAAACTATGATATAGTTGCCATCACAGAAACATGGTGGATGACTCACACAACTGGAGTGCTGCAATGGATGGCTATAAACGCTTTAGAGGGGATAGGCAAGGAAGGAGAGGTGGTGGGGTAGCCCTGTATGTTAGAGAGTGTTTTGTCTGTCTAGAGCTCAATGATGGTGATGATAGGGTTGAGTGTTTATGGGTAAGAATCAGGGGGAAGGCCAACAAGGCAGCTATCATGGTGGGAGTCTGGTATAGACCATGCAACCAGGATGAAGAGGCAGATGAAATATTCTATAAGCGGCTGGGAGAAGCATCACTATCACTAGCCCTTGTTCTCGTGGGGAACTTCAACTTACCAGATGTCTGCTGGAAATACAATACAGCAAAGAGGAAACAGTCTAGGAGGTTTCTGGAGTGTGTGGCAGGTAACTTCCTGACACAGCTGGTGAGGGAGCCAACTAGGGAAGGGCCCCCATTGGACCTGTTGTTTCTGAACAGAGAAGGTCTTGTGAGCGATGTGATGGTTGGAGGCCACCTTGGGCAGACTGATCATGAAATGATAGAGGTTTTGTTTCTTGGAGAAGTAAGGAGGGGAGTCAGCAGAACTGCCACCTTAGACTTCCAGAGGGCAGACTTTGGGCTGTTTAGGAGCCTGGTCGACAGAGTCCCCTGGGAGGCAGCCCTAAAGGGCAAAGGAGTCCAGGAAGGCTGGACATCCTTCAAGAAGGAAACGTTAAAAGCACAGGAGCAGGCCAACCCCATGTGCCAAAAGACAAGCCAGCGGGGAAGAAGACTGGCCTGGCTGAACAGAGAGCTTTGGCTGGAACTCAGGGAAAAAAGGAGAGTTTATGACCTTTGGAAGAAGGGGCAGGCAACTCAGGAGGACTACAAGGATGTTATGAGTTATGCAGGGAGAAAATGAGAAGGGCCAAAGCTCAACTAGAACTTAATCTGGCTACTGCCATAAAACACAATAAAAAATGTTTCTATAAAAACATTAGCAACAAATGGAGGGCTAAGGAGAATCTCCATCCTTTATTGGATGCAGGGGGAGACATAGTGACAAAGGATGAGGGAGAGGCTGAGGTACTTAATGCCTTCTTTGCCTCAGTCTTTAACAGGAAGACCACTTGTTCTCTGGGTACCCAGCCCCCTGAGCTGGAAGACAGGGATGGGGAGCAGAACGAAGCCCCCAGAATCCCAGGGAAAATGGTTAGCGACCTGCTACACCATTTAGACACACACAAATGTATGGGGCTGGATGGAATCCACCCAAGGGTACTGAGCGAGGTGGCAGAAGTGCTCACCAAGCCGCTTTCCATCATTTATCAGCAATCCTGGCTGACTGGGGAGGTCCCAGTTGACTGCAGGTTAGCAGATGTGATGCCCATCTACAAGAAGGGCCAGAAGGAGGATCCAGAAAACTACAGGCCTGTCAGCCTGACCTCAGTGCCTGGGAAGGTTATGGAGCAGATCATCTCGAGTGCCATCATGTGGCACGTACAGGACAACGAGGTGATCAGGCACAGTCAGCATGGGTTTATGAAAGGCAGGTCCTGCTTGATTAACATGATCTTCTATGACAAGTGACCTGCTCAGTGGATGACGGAAAGGCTGTGGATCCAGACTTTACTAAATCCTTTGACACTATTTCCCACAGCATTCTCCTGGAGAAACTGGCTGCCCATGGCTTGGACAGGCGTACGCTTCACTGGGTAAAAAAACTGACTGGATGGCTGGGCCCAAAGAGTTGTGGGGAATGGAGTTAAATCCAGTTGGCGGCCAGTCACAGGTCGTGTTCCCCAGGGCTCTGTGTTGGGGCCAGTCCTGTTTAAAATCTTTATCAATGATCTGGATGAGGGGATCGAGTGCACCCTCAGTAAGTTTGCAGATGACACCAAGTTGTGTGGGAGTGTTGATCTGCTTGAGGGTAGGCAGGCTCTACAGAGGGACCTGGACAGGCTGGATCGATGGGCTGGGGCCAATTGTATGAGATTCAACAAGGCCAAGTGCTGGGTCCTGCACTTGGGCCACAACAACCCCATGCAACGCTACAGGCTTGGGGAAGAGTGGCTGGAAAGCTGCCTGGCAGAGAAGGACCTGGGGGTGTTGGACAATAGACAGCTGAATATGAGCTGGCAGTGTGCCCAGGTGGCCAAGAAAGCCAATGGCATCCTGGCTTGTATCAGGAATAGTGTGGCCAGCAGGACTAGGGAAGTGATCGTGCCCCTGTACTCGGCACTGGTGAGGCCACACCTCGAATCCTGTGTTCAGTTTTGGGCCCCCCCACTACAAGAGAGACCTTGAGGTGCTGGAGCGTGTCCAGAGAAGGGCAATGAAGCTGGTGAAGGGTCTGGAGCAGAAGTTTTATGAGGAGCGGCTGAGGGAACTGGGACTGTTTAGCCTGGAGAAAAGGAGGCTGAGGGGAGACCTTATCGCTCTTTACAACTACCTGAAAGGAGGTTGTAGAGAGGTGGGGGTCGGTCTCTTCTCCCAGGTATCAAGTGACAGGACTAGAGGAATGGCCTCAAGTTGTGCCAGGGGAGGTTTAGACTGGATATTAGGAAACATTTCTTCCCCAAAAGGGTTGTCAAGCATTGGAAGAGGCTGCCCAGGGAAGTGGTTGAGTCACCATCCCTGGAGGTATTTAAAAGACATGTAGATGGGGTGCTTAGGGACTTGTTTTATGGTGGACTTGGCAGTGTTAGGTTAAAAGTTGGCCTTGAAGTTCTTAAAGGTCTTTTCCAACCTAAATGATTCTATGATTCTATTTTTCATTTAGTGTTACAATGTACAGAGAGCTTATACCTTTTCTGCTTAATCCAATAAAAACAAGGGCCAAATCATGTTTTGGCTTTGTGCCATATGTTATTCATCACAAAAAGCTGTTTTTATGACAGCAGTCATACGATAAAATCAAGTGATTTCACAAAATAAACATGAAATAAAAATACAGTACGTTAAATAGTCTGTTTGAGCTGTGATAAGTTAAATTCCTTCCTATATGTATATTTGCTTATGAATTATTTTTCTTTGACAAGCATACATGTGGATCTGTGATCAGGGACAAACATACATTTTAATTTTGATAATTTTCTCCTTTTGTAGGCACATTTCTGATATTTTCTGTGCTACAAGTTGTTCCTATTTGAAATTGTTTCATCTTTGCAGCCTTAAGGTTTTTACAGTTTGGAAGTACTATATTCTGATACAGAAAATGAATGTCATAGCAGTGCCATTCTTTTCAAATTGGTATCACAATATGAATTTCAGCAGGTTATTTCATAATTTAAGGGCTGCACTGAAGAGAGGATAATAGGAAGGGCAGTAGGAAGATAGAAAAACTTCTAAAACATAACAACAGGAATCCAGTTAACGCTTATGAAAGTGATGAGATAATTATCACCATCCCGTGCAATTTCCCATTAGGGAATAATTCTGTAGTCTGTGTGGTGCCAGAGTTGTGAAGTTACCTGCATGGATCAGGAATGGTAAAACCACAGGGGCAGTGATTTTACGGAGTTAAGAGAGGGTGAGGGGAGAGCAGTGCACTGCACTACAAGGATTTTACTCGTTGCTTACTAAAACTAGATCTCAGCAGTGTCATTCTGCTTGCTGCTGTAGGACAGCAGAATTAAAATGAGGGTAAGCAAGATCAAAACTTCACTTTAAAGTAAATGGGCATTGCCTACTTGTACTGTAAGTAATTTTGTGGGAGGGATTACTTTCTTTGACACATTTTCACAGAGGCCAGAAAGAACTATGAAATCACCCAGACCCATTGTTTCAGCTGTCACGGGACACTATTCTTACATCAGTTATCCTATTCCAAGTCCAACAAGCAAAGCATGTTTTGCTGGGGAGGCCAGTATTGTATTTGCCCTGTAGAAGCGGCAGGGCAGAGTGAGGTGTCACCGAAAAAGCAAGTCAATATGCCCAGATGTTCACAAGCAGTCAAAGTTAAATTCAGAAGAGGAAGGCAAAAGGTAAGTAACATTTTCTGATCTAATCTGAAAAAACCCCTCTCCTTCCTGACCCTAAATCTGGCCATCAGCATGGCAATAAATTTGTCAGGCTGTCCAGCCAGAGCTATGAAAGAAAATTTGCTCTGCCTCGTAGCACTGTCAGGTACCCTTCCAACGTCCTCTCTCCAGCTCCCGCCAGCACTCAGCACTTTGAAGAAACACAAGAATTAATGCATTTGGCCCGTACTGCGTATGGAAAAACAATCCTTTTTGATGCTGGCAGACGAACTGGCTGAATCCCTGGAGCAGTCAGTGCCTTATTTCAGTGATAACGGCGTCATGGGTGACACAAGGCGAGGGCAGAGCTTCCTCTTCTCCCCAGCCTGTGAAGGACAAGCAGAGATCATGCTCTGGGTTGGGACGGTCTTCTGAACACACATGTGGCAAAATACAGAGATACATCCAGCAGGCAGGAAACAAAGTTTTTATGCTGTAGTTTGCTTGCTTTCTTTAAGAATAAATTGCCCACTCCCAATATTTTATTTTGATTTTCCTCACAGTATTGTTGTCATAATGCTGAAATGCTCAGGTATATCTTTAAATAGAATTTCACAGAAATAAGAGAGATTAGCTAGAGGTCAGTGAGTAAGTTTTCTACCTTGAGAAAAATAGGAAGGGTAGCAGTAATCATTATGATTAATTCAAATGGATGAAGTGGACTATTAGCTCTTCAAAAAGCAATGTGGAATACCAGGACTTTGTGCCTGGATCAAATGTCAGAGAACGTATACAGGTCAAAAACAATAAAGGAAGAGATATGAGGTGGTACAAAGGGTTTGGAACAATGTTTTTCTCCCAAGCCCGACTCAGTTCACAAAGGCCTGTCTTCTTCTAACGTGTTTTCTATGTCTCTCTCAAAAGGTCATGAAAGTGATGGCTGATGTGAAGTATCCAATCTGTACCCAGGACGGTACTGACCGGCTGTCAGGATTCCCAGTACATTTCTCTTTAAGTGCAATGTAATAACAGCAATCTGTTGCTGGAATTTTAGTTCAGCTGATCTCAGTTAGGAAAGACTTGTGATTTTCAAGGCCTTACTTCATCAGACAACTGTGTAGTCTTTCCCTAACGTTGTGAGCTTTGCCTTCTTCAGATAATAACATTGTTTAATGTTGTTTAATGCATCTGTGCTACAGCTGTGCCCCAAATACCTTTCAGTGTTTTTTGGCATAGGAATTTGGGGGTTGAAAGGAGTTCTGAACATCTCACTCCTTTTGTTTGGATATGACTATTTTCTCTCATCTCTCCTGCAGCCCTGCTGTACATTTTCTATCTCATTTCATTTGTGTGAACCCTATCCCCACCCAGGTATGCCATTATCTTCTCCAAAATTCACCACTTCCAGATGCTGTATAAGCCCTTCTCAGCTGTGATATAGCACCATATTAATATAAAAAATATTCAAGAACAAGCCAAATGATCCAGAAATGAATATGAACTGCAGTAAAGCAACACTGCCTTGTATCATGCAATCTTGTTCTCCCTTTTCTCCTTCTTCTCCATATCCCATGCTGCCTTTTGTTGCATATTGTTCCCTGTAGTTTGACCTTTCATCTTCCATCCTCTTTTCTGTCGTCCTGCCCTGAGCTCTGTGCATTTTGGCAGGAGCTCTGTGCATTAGGTCAGGCTTCTTGGCACTGACCACAAATTGGGCACTTGGAGTTTTTCTGAGGGAAGATGATCATTGCTCATCTGTATTGTACTGTTTCCATCCTTAGCATTTGAAAACTAATGATATTATTAGCATTCAATACCCAGATGGGCAGAGGCAGTTTGATTTCTCCTGACCCATCAAAGATAGAAGAGTGTTAAACGTTACTTTGAACTTTTCCGATAATATTGATTCTGCAGCAACCCACAGCAGCTGCCTCCATTATCTAACCATTCGTAGGCTTGTGAGAATTTCTTAATATTGAACCTGTCTTTTTCTCATACAAAGTAAGCCAATTATTTCTTATTCTGCTCTATTTGACAAGAAAGGAAGGTGAGCTCTCTCTGTATTCACAGTGCACTTACAAACTCCTTCTTCTCCTACTGCTCTCCTTTTATCTATTCTCCTGATCTGTGTTTGTGCAAATATTTCTCCTTCCTCTTTCTCTCACTGAATGTTGATGAAACAAAACATATTCAAAGCCAGCCTGTCATTCTGGGGACAACTTCTTGACTATCAAGTTTCCCATCCACAATTTTAAAAATACTAGGCAAGCAAAGTATGCTGTGATTATTCGAAAGGCAGCTGGAAACAAACAGGACATTTATGATCTTACTAGAAAAGGTGGAATCATAGCTTTGATGTATAAACCTCCCTGTTTCTAAAATAACATTTCCAGCAAGATAAAAAAATGAAACAGTCTTATAACTGATAGAATTAAATCTTAAACAATTCAGGATCTTGTTAGGAATTTTCCACAAGGATCACTGAACCATTTAATATAGCTATTTAATTTTGTGGAATGTCTCATGTGATCTTTTATACTGAATGAGTTTTGCATATAAAAGTGCATGAGGCAATAACATTTATCTATAAAGTCTTGTGTGAATTTAGTAGTAGAGGGAGGTGCCAGAGTGATACTTGGAAAATGAAATTCAGAGTTTATCTATAATGCAGCAGCAAAGCTAATTTCTTATAGATATTGTCCCATCACCATGACTCAGTCCTGATCTGTGGGGAACATATAAGTTTTTTTAGTCTTTCTTGGCCCATGCAGTTCCTGTCCTCACTGCACTTTGGTCGATAATGCAAATCCAGTATGTTGTTTTTGCAAGGAATAAGTCAGAACTGAGACCCACCAAATTCATTGCATGCATGGGACAATAAACTTGCAAAATGAAAAAAGTTTTTTACTCCTGGTAAAATGGGCGGGCTTAAGGCAGATGGACTGCAAGTGCAAAGATGCATCTCAGAGCAGAAACAATTTGAATTACCCCATTCTTTCCAGAAATCCTGACCAGTCACGTAGCTGGTGGAAGATCTGTGTACTGGACTCTTAGGCTGCAATTACAGTTCGCAGTGGTTTATGGTGTGAACTCTAGTCTCAGCATTTTGTGGGACCTTGACTTTTCTCCTCTTAATTCTTTTTCTTTCTGGAAGCAGTAGAAAACTCAGTAGGAAACTCAGCAGCAGGAAACTCACATAATTCACAGATCTTGGCTATAGCTGCACTCAGGATTCTTCTCTTCCTAGAAGCTTCAGACAAATCTTATCAACCTCCATTTCTCCTCATCACAAAATACTCCACTGTGTCTCACTCATCTGCACTTTGTCTTCCCCTGAACAAACTATGATTGATGTTTTCTATCAGTATATGCTAACCTACCTTCTAGGGTAATTTATTTTCTTAATAAAAGTTAAGAGCTGGTGGTTTGCTACTGCTTCATATGTGTTGCTAATCATCCTGGTGAGTAGGCTGTCAAAAACAATTCCTTCCAAAACCAGGGAAAAATGTAGAAAGCAGATACACAGACTTGCAAATAGGGTGTTAGCAAACAGAGAGAACTTTTTTTGATGGTGCTTATGATGTTTCAAGAGATCTGCATTGAACTATGAAGGACACAAAGGCTTTAAATGAACCTCATGGTTCACCAGATTTGTGAACTTGTGTCCTTCTAGAAACTGTTGAGTATCCTTGCTTAAGTACCTCTTAATAGATATGGCCTACTTGGAAAGAATTCAGGAGAAAAAAGGAGGAGGAGAAAGGCTGAAATTATAGAGGAGAGCTAATGTTCAGTCTAACATCAGTTTAGCCAACTGATACACGGACATCGCTGTAGGTGTGTTTCTGAGGAGGAGCTCAGTTTTCTCAGTGATTCATGTGGTGGACCTGGTAACAAGTAAAAGAAATAATGAAAAACTAATGGCTGGCTGAAAACTAGAAGAAACTTGTTGATGCAGAAATATTATATTAGGAAATAACTGTGATGGCTGCCCCATTGGTAAAACCATCTTAAAATAAAGTGGGGGGGGGGGGGGAAGGGAAAAATAAAAAATATAAATCCTTTCCAGATAGTGAGGAATGAACTTTAGGAACTTCTAGGACTTTTTTTTATTCCCACCCTGCCCCCCCCCTCCCCCCCCGTCTTCTCTGAATGAACTTGTGAAGCATTTCTGTGGGATTTACAAATGACTATAGGATCTGGAATTGCCTGTGGAACAGATGATTAAAAACCAACAACAATAACAAGAAAAGCAAGGACATTCAGGTCTATATGGATTCGTTAACACCTGCCTTCATTCATTCTACAAATCCTGCTGGTACCAGCAGTGCTATGTAACAATTTCAGAGCAATTTACTGGCAACGCAGATACAAGAAGGCAGTGGGATGGGAAGGGTTGTATTTACTTTCAGGAGAGAGTTATATCAGATGTCATATGAAAGCAACCTTCATCACTTATTAATGAAGGGTAGATTTATTAGAATCATTATTCCTGGAATTGTGTGTGTGTAGATTATGGTTAGGCATAAAACTGATATATTTTCAGGTCACATGAGACAAGATTTCATTCCTCTGGCAGTGTGCGCTGGACAAGGATAGAAGAAAATCCATTGCACTTTCATAGAGTAATACTACTTCTTTTGCATAGTCATGCATAGTATTTGATATTACCACACTGTAAATACTATTTTCTGATTAAGTGGATGATTTTTAAAGAATAAAGAAGCTAAATTTGACATTTTCAAGTGTTAGTCTCTATTGGAGATATGCAGGCATCATTGTTTTACTTTGCTCAGAGACATCCAGGGTCCACCACAGAAAAATCCAGGGGACAGAAGTACTACAAAATGTTTGGAGAAGTGCTATCCACCACAATAAAGGAAATTAGAATTAGGCACTACATGAAAATAAGCAGAATTCACACAAGACCTTGGGATCCAGGATGAATCTGAGAGAGTTGCAGGCTCTGGCTGACGTCACTGTGAAGTTCATCTCTATCATCTCTGAAAAGCTATAGTGATCATGGGATGTCCTCAATGACTGGAAAAAGGCAGACTTTATGTCCATCCTCAACATAAGGCAAGAAGATGCAAAAGCAGTTCCTTCTTCCAGCAAAAAAATCCATGGGCTAGTTGCCTCACATCAGTCCCTGGGAATATCATGGTACAAGTCTTTACAAAAGCCATTTCAGGCACTTGAAGGACAAAAGGTGATTGGAAACAACCCACATGGATTTACGAAGGGCAGACCTCCAAGATGAAGTGACTGGCTCAGGAGGCAAAGGCAGAGCAGTAGATGCCATTTATCTTGACTCTGGCAAGGCTTTTGACATATTCTCTCATAGTAACCCTGTAGCTAGCCTGTCAAAATATGGACTGAATAAGTAACCTACAAAATGGGTAAAATACAGTGGACCATGGCTTAAAGGGTAGTGCGTTCAAACACCAACTGGTTACTACTTACGACTGGCATTCCTCAAGGGCGGTAGTGTTTAATACCTTCACTGATGACCTGGACCATTGGACAGAGCACACTCTCAGCAAGTCTGCAAGACACCAAACTGCAGGAAATAGCTGATACGCTGGAGGGGAGGGTTGCCATCAAAAGGCCCTCAAAAAGATGAAAGAACGGGCTGTCCGGAACTTAAGTTCAAAGGCAAATGTCAAGTTCTGCATCTGAAATGGAATAATTCTGTGCAGCATTTCAGGATGGAGACTTATTGGCTAAAAAGCAGCTCCAAAGAAAAGGACTAGGCAGTCCTGCTAGACAGGAGGTTGAAGAGCAGTGTGCCCTACCAGCAACAAAGGCCAACCATCCAGCACTATATTGGCTAGAGTGTAACCAGCAGGGGAAGGAAAGTTATTATTCCCCTCTGTTTGGCACTTCTGAGACCACATCTAGAGTATTGTGTCCAGTTTTGAATGTCCCAGTAAAGAAGAAGGATCAACAAGACAGGGAAATAAGTTGGGGCCTGGAGCCCCTTGTCTCCATGCAATAAAGAGATGCTGAGGAAACTGGGTCTATTAAACCCAAAGAAACGTTGCATGAGGAGGAATCTAACTGTAGTTTTCAAGTACCTGAAGGGGAGCTACAGAGAAGGTAGAACTAGATTTTTAGGAGGTGCCCAGCAAAAGTACAAGAGGTAGCTCTTAGATGTTATAGCAACAAAAATTGGACTTATGGAAAAAATATTCACAACGAGAGGGGTTAAGCGCTAGAACAGGCTTCTAAGACAGGTTTGGGAATCTCCATCCTTGGAGACGTTCAAAACTTGCCCAAGGCCTTATCAACCTTATCTAATTTTGAAACAAGTCTGACCTTGAACAGGAGTTTGGAGGATGCAGAGCTCCCTTTCAGCCTAAGTTTTTCAATGATTCTATGAAGTGTTGGTCAATTTTTCGATGGAAACCTGGATATGAATACAATTATTTTTGTTTGTTTGTTTTAACACACATATGAGAATATTCAGAGGTAATGAGCAGACACCACTCCGTATGTTGTGTCAGAGTATCTTCTCATTGCTGCCTTGGCACCTCTGAAAAACACCTTTGAGATTTGCAGAGCGTACAGACGGAACTCAGATGGTGATATATGTTTTGCAGACTATCTCCTCACTACAGGGAATAATAACTACTTGCATGCACTTAGTGCACTCTTGGAACATAATGGTGCCTCAAGAGAAAAAAGCTTTTGGTACATTTTGTCAGGATGCAATCCATCCTGAAATTAAAATCAACATTTTTTTTAAGATTACACTGTTTATTTTCTATCAATAACATCTTTCCAGATATATTCTGCCAGTCAGTAAATGTACAGATAAGGTGAGAGAGGCAAAAAAAATCACTTGCATCTTTTTCAGTGACTCCCTCATCTTCTCATTCTGAAGTTAGATCAAATTCACAAGAACTGAAGGGCATTATGAGAAACAAAGCACCTTGCACGGGTCTGTCTGTACTATCCATCCCGTGAAAATACAAGAAGGATGTAGAAGAAGTTGTTCAATGATATTTTCTAACCATTTAAGTCTTGCAAATCCTGGCTCATAAATGGTTTGTAAATAATTAATTATAAAATCTGTTGTTCTCTACAAGCACTGAAGAAAGAAATGTGCTTCATTCTGAAAGCAAAACATCATCTTATGTTTTAAATGCTAATTCTTTAAAACGACACAATGGTGAACTATGTAAAATTGTTATTTAGAGACCAATAAGAAAGATGCGTCTTGTAAAAAAGGGTTTATTAGTGCTTACCCAGCTTTAGTAAGCAGGTTTCTACATCTAAAACTTTAATGTGCAGTTGGCACTTGTCTAAATTTTAGTCAGCAGTTTCTGTTTTCTAGTTTGCCAGTCAAAATAAACTGGAACTGCAATTCACTGTCCATAGAATTTAATCCTCGTCCCATCGTGCCTGGACTATGAGTGAAATAAATTAAAACTCGGCATTGACATTAATGTTAACAATTTTTAAACTGTTTTAAAAGAAATTTATATGTAGCTGTTCTGTTCTGTTTAGAAAAATATACTGGCATTTTATATATTGGCTGCGCTGCTGCAGCTTGCTGTTTCAGTTATTTAATTCATCCAGACTGGATAGCTATGGTATTGTATCATTTCCTAACAGCTGACTGAAAGAATACATAAAGGAATTTCCAAACAACATAGCTGAGTGTATATATTTGGCTACAGATGCTTGTATAGAGCTTTTTCTCAATTTGAATTCACCTCTAAGTAATTTTAAGATCTATCAATGAACACTGGGTTAGCCAATGTTCTGCCATAGGGACTGCTGCAAAAACAAAAAGTCTAAATTATAAAAAAAGTGTTGCCTAGAACAAAGAAAGAATGACTGTCTTCTTCACTGCATACGTGTAGGTTAGTGGAGGAAGTAGGACTGAGAAGAGCACGGTCACACAGAAAAGCCAGGCTCACCATTCCCTATTCCCTATGGGAACTCCTGTTCCCATAATAAAGTGAAACTGTAAAGCCAGTAACAAAACTAAAATTAGATTCAAAGAATTCCTGGAGTCTAATGTATTTGCATTCCCCAAACTATGTCCTCCCCAGAATAAAGAAAAGGTCTTCAAACTTTTCAGAACTAGAACTGATTGGGAATTTTTTTTCCAAATTATATTTCGGTTAAACATAACATCTATTGGAAAAGGTTCTTTAGCAAGAGACAAACTGGCTTTATAGTATACGGGTATGAGTAACCCATACGAAGCCAGAGGAGGGGGGAAAGATGTTTAAACTCCAGATTGGCCCAGGACTAAATAACAAATGGAACACAGAAGACAAAAAATCTCATTATTCCATGGTGTGCCTTCATTGTATATCTAACATGCAATTCTAGTCCCAAACAATCCCAAACCAGTCAAAAGTACACAGAGTGATGAAAGATATGAAATGGCTTCTATTCAAGTACCAGGAGTCTACATGGAAGAGAGAACTTCAAGAGGGATACCAGAACGGTCTGGAAAAGTACGTAGACTGGAAAAGCTGATGAGGAATGGTTGTTTATACTACCCTTCTGTACAAGCACTAGGAGGCATTAACTGAAGCCAGGTGGCAGATTCAAAAGAAATGAGAAGATACACTTTTTCATACAGTGCACTGTTACCTTACGCACCTCTTTGTTGTGTGACCTGGATGTAAGCTCCTGCATGAGACCAGGAAGCAAATTGAGAAAGCAAAGAGAGGAATCCACCAAGAGCTGCTAAATGCAGAGATCCCCTTGATGTCACTTGGGAACCATCAGCCCTTGGAGGAAGGAAGAGAGCTCTGGTGAACTATCATTGTATCACTATCAGTATCACTATGTCCTGCACCTTTCCTGTATTATTCCTTAGGCATCTGCCACTGGTCACTGCTGGAAACAGAGTACTAGCCTCACTAGTCCTAACTGGACATTTTATTTCATCCAGTACAGCTCTTCTTATGTTCTTACTCCTGGAACATACACATGTGTCGTATAGGTCTTTGTGCATTCCAAAATGGAAAGATTTCATTTTTCATTTTAATGCACAGGAAACAAGTTGTTCCATGAACTGCAAATTGATACAGTCAGGGTTGCTATGAGCTTGCATCCTTTGTTCCCTGATCTTTTTCCCTCCTGCCTCTGGGATGAAACAAGAGGCAAAAGATGTTTTCACGGGTTTAAATGCATACAAGTGCTGCATGCAGTAAGTGCAAAGCAATTTGACCTTTGGACCTTCAAAGTAGATGAAAAGTGATGTGTTAACTGCTGTTACCTGTAAGGACTCTTTCCATTATTGAGCTCAACATGATGTAATGTCATAGGTTTGATACCTTAACTCTTCTGTTAAATTTGTTTGAAACTGGCCTATTGCCTCAAAAGCTATCAGTAAGGTATAAGATAAATAGACAAATGAAGATTAAACAAAAGGGAAGTGAAACTGCCCCTTTCTTACCGAGAAATGGAATTGCCCCTTTCCAGTCAGATCCATAGCTTTATTATGTACTTTCTCTACTGATATACTAGGAACTACATTACATTCGCTCTCTGAATTACTATGCTTTTTAGATGCTAAGGAGAGTTGTAGAGAACAAAGTTAGCTGCCTCATTTGTCATGTCTTTCTTCCATTACAACCTGTTTGCCACTACCCATCTGTCATCCACATGAAAAAGAAACTCCTCAGTCTCTTAAATCTGCCCTGAAACACCAAAAGTGAGAGCTCCAAGAACAAGAAACTTGCTATTCTGTGCAAGCTGGGATGCCAGAGTGCCTGAAAACTGGCTTTCCACTCCAGTCTCTTCTGGTGGGTCCCTTCCAAAGTCTGCTTTTCCTCTCCCAGCCATACACCCTCCTTTGCTTCCCAGAGCAACAGAAGAGCTGGCAACATCAGCCTGCAGGATGACTGTCTCTGGGAGGCCAAGGAGGAAGGCAAAACCTATGTCAGAGAAAGGTAAGGTATGCTTACCTTTCTGGCTTTATGAAGAAGACCTTCCTGTGGAAAGCAAGTAGTCTGGAAGCTGTCATGCTTCTCTGAAATAGTGGCATATGAGTTCATTAATGTCTACCTGCCACCTCTGTATTAGACTTCAAAACATTTCTTGTACTGCTACAGATAAGAGGTTGAGTGAGGGATCTGTCAAACTGCACCACAACAAGCCATTCATCCTGTAGGAGTTAGACAACGAGAATCTCCTCCTTCAGGGGAAATTGCTCAAAGTACGTGTAAGCTAAACCCTGGGATGTGGGCCCTAGTTATGAGGCAGAATTCAAGTTTGTCTTGGTAACCTGCATATTCCCTGAGTTGCGGCATAATGTTTACCAATATTCCTGCAATGTACTGAAGGACAACATATTATTTTTAAGAATTCAAACAGTAATAGGTGTCCTCCCCTCCACCACCCTTGGAATAAATATCTTTTGTCTTAAAAAAAAAAATCGTTATATACATTACAACATATCAGTGACCCTGTGGGTACTCTGAAAACTGTGTGCCCATACTTTATTGGCAGAGGTGACAAAGTAGAGAATTATATTAGCAATTCTTCAACTTAAAGATTCCCAGAGAATCTGTAATCAAACAAGAATTTTATTTTACTGCTAAATTAAGACAACAATATGACCCCAGAGGGATTAGTCATATATGTCTATCAACAACTTTTCAATGTTTTTGAGGAAAAAAAAAAAAACATCTACAGAGGTGTGTGTAGACCATTTTAAATGATGGGGCAAATGTTTCCTCACTTGTCTTCTCTGTTTGATGGAACTACAGAAAGACTCTGTTCATTCATGGAAATTGTCTTTATCCTCAAATAGCAAAGGGAGTAAAGGAGACAAAAAAAATATTATTCCATGGTGTGCCTGCACTGTGTATCCTACATGCATTTCTATTCCCTGACAACTCAAAACAGCAAAGCAGTTGTGGAAAAAGCACAGGTAAGATAAAGCTAAGGTAAGCATTTCATTCCTCAAAGAGTACTTGGCTATATATACGTGAGCATGCCTTTCAGTGACTTGAGCTCAAGGTCTTTCAGTGTAAGATAAAAATCCCATAAAGTCTGCCCAGAAATTCCTCTTTCTCTAAACAACGACTACCTTTGGTCAAATGATCCTCTTGCTATACGTGGAACCACCAGTAGGCACTTCACACGGACACAGCATGAATAGCAGCAGATCCTCCTGCTCAAGAAATGTTAGGGGTATTTTTTTTTCCTTTTTCCTTTTTTTTTTTTTTAATACCCTTTTCATATCCACTCAGCATTTAGCTGCCTGCCAAGGCCCTGGTCCCAAGCGCTGAACAAAGATTCTGGTCCTGAGTATTTGGAATACATTAGCTAAAGCCGAGGTATTAGTAAATTAAGATGTACAAGAGACAACCTTAACATCCCCACTATGAACATCATGCCAGTACATGTATACACACTCATGCATATATCTACTCCCTTGGAAAATTACCTTAGCCTAAACTGTGACCACAACAGTAGAAAATAAAGCTACTGTGCTTAAATCATAATCCTGCAATTAATGCAGCAGGGAGCAGATCCAGCATCATCTGTCATCTGTGCAGAGTAGGAAGAGTATTTGCAGTAATGGAAGAACATTTGCAGTAACTAAAATACTGGTTGAGCTACTTTTATCAGTCCACAGCAATTTCCTTTTTTAAAGGTTCGCAAACAACATCAATTAATTCATTCCTGAGTTTTTATTCTTTTTTTCCAAAGGATGTAGTATTTAAGCTCTACTGTAAATAAATATGAATATGCTGAAAATCTTTGTAGCATATTTTACCTCTGTTGTTTCTACAGAGCTGTCACTACCAGCTGATATATCTCACCTCAGAAGGTAAAATTGTTTCATGAGATAACATTTTCCCTTCAGCCCCATGAAGCCCCAGTGGGTATATTTCTGGATGCATTTGAAAGCAACAGAACCAGCTGTGCACCTCCATATGTGAAAGGTCTGATCAGACCAGTCTCGTTTTAAAATCAACAGAATTGACAGAAAGATTGTTTTGCTACAACAGAGCGATTCACAGCTCCAGTACAAGCTGATGCCAAGTTTTTAAAAGGCTTTAATAAGCCAAGCCGGCCACGAGTCAGAACATGATGTAGCTGTGTGGCATTGCTGCAGAGCCTGACATCCCCAATCAGCCATAAATTAATTTTCACAAAGGGTGGAGGAAGACATTCAGAAAGGAATAATGTGCCCTGATACTGTCAATCTTATCAGCGTGATATTGCACTGACATTCTAACCATTAGCTATGAACCTATGTAATGGTTACAAATTAAGTAATGGGATGAAATTAAGAAAAGATAAATTTTGGAATGAGGAGCTGAAAATGAGTGAGGTCTGCAAGGCAGGAGCAATCTCAAAGAGAATTGTGGGAAATCTGATTTCCAGGACTACATTGGACAAAGACATGGAGAGTATACAGAGTTATAAATCCTGCTGTGGCAGGCATTTGGCCTGTAGGTTCGTAATTTATACAATATTGCTGTTAGAGAGAGATGAGACTCTTTCAGCAAAACATCTTTTTTTCTGGAAAATGCTGGTTCATTGTCCTGGTTTTGGCTGAGATAGAGTTAATTTTCTTCCTAGTAGCTGGTATAGTGCTGTGTTTTGGATTTAGTATGAGAATAACGTTGATAACACACTGATGTTTTAGTTGTTGCTAAGTAATGTTTAAGTCCTAGTCAAGGACTTTTCAGCTTCCCATGCTCTGCCAGGTGCACAAGACTCTGGGAGGGGGCACAGCCAGGACAGCTGACCCCAACTGGCCAAAGGGCTGTTCCATACCATATGATGTCATGCTCAGTATAGAAACTGGGGGAGTTGGCCGGGGGGCAGCGATCGCTGCTCGGGGACTGGCTGGGCGTTGGTCAATGGGTGGTGAGCGGTTGCATCACTTGTTTTTTTCCTGGGTTTTGCTCCTCTCTCACTCTCTTGTTGTTTCCCTTTTCATTACAAATTATTATTATTATTAATATTTTTTCCCCAATTCTTAAACTGTTCTTATCTCAACCTACGAGTTTTCTTACTTCTGCTCTTCCCATTCTCTCCCCCATCCCACCGGGGGGTGAGGGTGAGCGAGTGGCTGTGTGGTGCTTAGTTGCTGACTGAAGCTAAACCACAACAATCATGTAAACCAAAAGTTTTTTCTGTAGAAATATATCATTTTTGATGAAGCATTGGCTGAGAATTCTTTCTCGTGTCTAGGGGAGAATCACAGGAAAACATCTGAAATGCTCGCCTTAGCACAGGACATGGGGCCAATCTTTGTCCATGATGAAGCTAGATTTCCACACAGAAACCAATGAGTGAGGCTAGAGAGAAAACATGTGAAAGGAGGAACCTGCATCAGTAGTCTCCCCACTTATGGGGACAATCCCACCAGGAGGAGAGGTCTCAGTTTCTGGGCCTTTTTCCACTGACTTTTATGTTTTTTGTAAAGGTGAGGGTGTAAGAGGTGTTTCAACTGAGACACTTCTCACACTTCTAACCATGCAAGAGAGATTCAGGTTAAGCACCTAGAAAACATTTCATAAAAAATGGACGCATGACTGTACTTCAAGTCTTGGATTCAGACAGCCCTGAACTGTAGGGAGTTTAAACAGCACGTTAGCACTTAAATACTGCATAGGTTCTTCAAAAGCACTGCAGTCTCTGGTGGTCTGAAACCAGTAATTTAGTTTTATGGATAGAAACAGTCACTAATTAATTACGCTATTTATCCCTCATCAAATTAAGCTGGCCTGTTAAAGGTGCAGAATCAATATAATCCATATAGCAAATTAGCTGTATTCTGTGCATAGTTACCCACATTTTCTAAAAGCAGAGGAGCAGTAGCCTGTTTTTTCCTAAAGCAATTAATGGAAACAGGTGTCCCTTATAAAATTACAACCTTAAACACCCCCCAGTGAATGTGGGTGAACTTATGAAGTTCTAAAGATACGAATCCTCCCAGAAAATATGGGACATTGTCAGTGATTCTTTTCACAAAGGCATGCTCATCCCTTCCATGGTGGCACCTGGTACCTTACAGAATATGGTACATCTGCTTGTGAATGATGTTATGCTGATAGCTTGGGAAAGTTTACTTTCTTGCTTATGCATACCATAGTGTAAAAGCCCCAGGGACAGCTGGGCTATCAATAGTCTGCTCCAGGAGGACCAGTCTCAGGAATACCCCCTGCCTAAGTCCCATCCCTCATCCAGCTGCAAGGTGGCTGGGAACAAGTACCCATGCTTTTTAAAGTCTTGTGGACCCACACATCAGCTGGGATCCCTACAGGGACAAAAAAGAGAGGGCACCAGGTCTCAGGGGCTCACTATGAAGTGCCCCTGACTTTCAGTCTAGATATGGACTTGGTGACCAGCCCTTCTGGGTGCATTGATGTTCCTTAAATATTGGGTTGCTCTGACACCCTTAAAGTCAGAATGCCTTGCAATGACAATGTCTGCAACAGAGCAAGGCGTCTGTGAGCACCTCCAGACAGAAATTCAGTCATTAATCTTAGCAACTTGTCTTTGGCAAGAGGAAAGAGTAAAGCCAGACAACTACCTTAGAATAGACACCAAATCCTAAGCCTGTTAGTTTAGCTGAATGTCCCTCTAATGGACATGGGTCTCCAGCTTTCTCAAATGATACTTCTGCTCCTTAGGTTCCTTCCAGATCTTATGTAGCTCCTATTTATGAGACTGCATCTACTTTAAGTTCATAGGGCTGCACTTCTTCCATGACCTAAAAGAACTTAGAAAGTCCTTTGGATAGATATTCTTTGATCGTGTATTTTATGGAACCAAATAGATGTTTCCACTTCATCCAGCTTTAGCGTTACTGAAGATATGAATATTCATTATCCTAAACTGCAGCTACTAATATAAATAATTTATGCATACATAAAGAGGTTTTTCATAACAAAAATAGCTTTTATACTGCAATTCTATTATGTACAGACTATTTGCAGCTCTGAGACCATAGGGTCAATAGATATTTAGACTTTTTTACGAGCATCTTGCCAGCCAGTGCAGGAAGTTAATCTTTTTGCTGCCTTAACCTCTAAAAAAAAAAAAAAAAAGGAGAAAAAGGAAAATTATTATTTCAATGAGCTTCTAGAAGAAAACTGTTTTTTTCTTCAATATTTCTGAGAAGGAACTCAAGATAAAACAAATTCCCTGGTTTACCACATGCTTTTAAAAATATGTGCTACTCTTTAACATGTTCCATGTGTCATGAATGTTACTTCTGTCACTGATTGATTGTTGTTTACACAGTTGCTCCGTTACACAATTTGAGTCACAAAAAAAGAAGATACAAATGAAAACTTCATTGAATTAGAGAAGTAAAATAAAATCTGATCCATACCCAGCTGGATGGCACTTGTGCGTGTGTGTGCACGCGCGCGCATGTGAGTGTGTGTGTGCATCTTCAGTGTGGGTTTTTTTCATGGCTCTTATCAAAAGGTAGAGAATAGCTACTGCCAGCACACCTGAGTAGGAGCACGGGAAAATTCTGCCTTCTTCACTGGTGTCTGTGGATCACAGCCACATAGAAAATGCACAGCAGATAATTACCTTTTCAGCATATTAATTAGAAGAGCTGGTTTGCACTATAATATATAACACTATATGCACAGTGATAGGAAATTTAATTTTTAACTAATACATACAAAGTTAGTGTTTGCTTAATTATTTTCTGCACGAGCCTTAGTAGAGCAGCAGACATCTTTTGTCTCCTACAGATGTTAGCGCAATGCTGTTGGACCCACACAGTACACAAGCACTGCCAGGCACACACATGACAGGCTTGACTCCATTGTCATGCATAAGTATTCAAAATACATCTAGGGTACCTGAGACATCTGTGAAGAGCTGGCGACCAGCAGGACCCATGCCTTGCTTCAGCAGCAGCTGGACACCAGCCTTCTGAAATGGCACTAAAATGACTGAACAGAGCCAAAGGTGGACTGGGATGGGAATCCGTTTGGGAGTAAGTTATCTTAGGGTTTACATGTGGGTGCCTATATACATATTAGTAAGTGGCTGTGGTCTCACTGAGATCACTTCAGTGCAGTCAGTGTAGGTGTCTTGCCTAGCCTCCAGTTGCTGCCTCTGAGGATATGTGTTTCCTTAAGGTCACGTGTGTGAGAGACTGAAAGAGTTAATGCCTCAAACATTGTGGCGACTTGAGGCACTATTTGCATGGCGACGGCAGGTCGGCGAGCACGGGGTGGGGGAGAGCGAGAGCGGGATGTGGAGAGCGCGTCGGAGGACGCGGTTCCCAGTTCTGCCGGACCGTACCACGTACGGCCAGAGGTCACACAGGGCTGATCTGAGAAAGGGGCTTGCAACCGCCCGAGAGACCCCTCGCGACCACCCCCCTCCCCCAGCGCCTGCGCAGAAGATTGAGAACTTTCTAGAACAAGAACCATGTAAGCCCTGAAGGGGCGTGCCTGGAGGCGGGGATTAGCCAATGAAAGGCTTGGCCCCCCCAGGGAAGGGCGCGCACCCACCACTGGAGGATTGCCACGTCTGTCATCGTCATCGCGGGATCCAAGGGTGGTGATACTTTTTCTTTCTCTTTCCTCCTCTCTTTTCCTTTCCTTTTCTTGCTTCTCTCGCCCTCTGCTCTTCCAATATATACAAGTTTGGGATAAATTGTGACGGGTTGCCTGGAAAATAGCTCCATTGCCAAATTGCCTTTGTTCGTCCGTTAAGCTCACCAGTTCGTTAAGTTTGTCCGTTTGCGGAACTCGCCAGTTAATAAAGTTGCTGGCCAGCCTGTTCCTCTGGGTCATTGTCGTGACTCTACCGACCACGCGGCTCTGCCGAGCAGAGATCGGCTTTTGTCGGTACACAAACCGTCGGGGAATCGAAAAGATTCACCCCTCTCACAACCCACCGAGTGGGACGAGACAATGTGTCCCATATGCCAAGCATCTACAGATATCTTAGGTGTCTTTTGTTATCTCAGATGGCAGTAACCACCTATGTTTAGGAAGATCTTTGTTGACTATAGGGACAAGTTAGGTATGTATTTGCAAGCTCATATGTAGATACCTGAAGGTAGGTGGCCAAGCCATGAATTCCTTATGTCCTTCACAGAGAAACCAGCTATGACAAATATTCCATGGATTCTGAAAATTATACTTTTTATTATATACAGATCATATAATGTATGCAAAGTCTGGATTTCAAAATCCCTTTCTATGATACAAATCAGAAGAACAACTTGCAATGTCAGTAAGCATGGAGTGAAGGCTTAGTATCAAAAATAATCATGGGATCTCTCCTGCAAAGCATATAACATGTTTCATTAGAGGAAAGGCATTGCTAAGACTGAAAAGTGACTGCAGAGGATTATCAACATTATTTAGGGCTTTCAGCCTCTGAGTCATGAGGCAAGATTAGCAGCACAAAAAGAACAGAGATTTCACAGAACTCCATCCCATCTGGAAAACAGCATAACAGAGTCATGTTGAGAAACTCTTTGATACTGTAACTAATTCAAAACCATCATGCCTTGATGTTGGCTTACACTTGGGAAAGTGATTTTAGTAGAAGTTCTGCAAATCTTCAAGTACTGCAGTTTATTCAGTCAGGAAGGAGTCAGACTATTTCAGTGACGGAGAAATATCTCCAAGAAAAAAAATAGCCTCTATCTCTCCTTAAAACCTTTTGATTTTGGGCTCCATAAACCTAGGCTGGAGAGCTGGTAGCTTTATGGGTAAAAGGTTTTTGGCTGAATTAGAGGAAAGGTTCGGTTCGGTTCAGTTCAGGAAGATTCCCCTACCAATAAATTCCCTTGTCAGTATTTTTTTTTCCTTTCCCTCCTGTAGACAGTGTTTCCACAACAGTGGTGGCAGAAGACAGTTATTTTTTTTCTGTTGCCTGTTCTAACTCTGTGGGAATCCTGTACACAGGCGCAAGAAGAGACATAGACATAAGGAAGAAGCGGAAGTGAAAAAATTCAGATTAAAAGGAGACACAATACACAAAGCAATGAAGTTTTTTCTATTCTTCATGATTCTGTTTCTTTCTTTCCACACTGAAGAGTGATGTCCCAGAATGGCAAAGCTGGGGGTTAGGAACCGTGCCAGAAGGAACTAATACATCAAGTGGTATCTTCACCTGCTATAGCTGTAAGTGCCCAGTGAAGAGAGCATAAAGCCACACAAAATCACAGGGAAAATGTAGAAGCCGTAAGAAACAGGATTGCCAGAACCAGTTCAGCTTTGTGTGATAATTCCCACTTTTTCGATTTTTATAAATTCTCACTTAACTGGCTAAGCTTTCATGGGCTTTCTGTCAAATCACCTTCAGTACTACTACTATTGCATTGCCTTTTACCTGCTTCTCTAATGATGGAGATTGGAGACTAAGGCAAGAAATCCAACAAATACTTACACAAGGGAGAAACTTCACAAAGTGAGTAAGTCCTATGGGACCCAAAAGTATTTTTATGAGTTGGCTGGAATTGGAGGGCAACCGAAATATAAGAGAGCAGAAGGATACAGAGCCAAGGGGATGAGAAAGCTGTTAGATATAATTTGGGAGAATGGGCAACACTTAGTTCTTAGTTAGTGCTTAGTTCTTTTTTTTTTTTTTTTTAAAGTTCCATTCAAGGATGAAGAAGGAAAAGGGAAACAGGCTCCGGAACAAAATCAAATAGCATAGATGAGGGTATTGACAAGTGGACAACTGGCCTCCTGTTCCTTAAAACAAAATTACTTCTCAGGATATAAGGGAACATTTATAGAAACCCAGCAAAGCTGAATAACATACTGACTTTCTCTCTTCAAGGCATGAGGTCCTCTGGTAAAAGCCTTGGCTTGTGGGGTTTTGGTGTCATACCTCATCAGCTGTAGCCATAATTCTGTGTACCCCTGAGCCATTTGCACAGCATAATTTCTCTTCTGGCACAAAGGTCTATCACTGAGACCATAATGGGGGGATCAAGGTTATAACATTCTCAAAAAAACCCCCATGGGCATGGATCTGAGTATAATGCATTGTCCTAAGAGCTATGGATGTTGCAAAAAGGAATCCTCCAGGACATAAATCTTTGAAAACTTTTGTTTTAATGAAGCACATTTTTTAAAGCTTGACTTAAGGAAAGAGATTGCCAAGGTTTTTTCTAGTTGAAAACATTTATAGATCAGAAGTAATTTTGAGGGCATTACTGAATGTTGCAGATATATACTGAAAGACAAATTTATGCAGATTTCAGACATTAACAATAAAACTGGATAATTAAGAGACTTGGAACAGACTCTCTGGATTAACACATCTTCATGTCATTCGATGGTTATGGCATACTCTATAAATGTATGAAATTATGAAATCAAAGTAAGCCACAATAGAAATAATTTCAAACTACAAATACACCTCTGACCAAATATTGTTCAAAACTGGCAGTGTCGTGCTCTTGGGTCCCCAGATCTGAAGTACATTAGAATTAATGATAAACTCCTATACTATTTACATTGCTGTAATGGCTCTAATAGTGTGAGATCTACTGAATGCATTAAAACGATTAAAGAGTTGTCTCATCTGTCTTTGCCTATAAAGTAAAAATGGGTTTCTTGAGAAAAGTGAGGATTATACGCACTTGTGAGTTCTGTGAGGAAAAACATTTCAACACAAATCTGTTTGAAAATGGGGAAATGGTTTCCAGTTACTGTTGAATGACATGAATCTTCTAAAATCCAACTCATTGTTACAACCTCTACTTTTCAGAGTTCTGTAACACTCAAAATTTAATCTATATTCTCTATACAGACTGAGAAAGTTATTGGGTATGATGTCCATTTCAAGTAGTCGAAGAGTGAAGAAGCTCCCTCTCCCATTACAGCCTTCTCTGATGGGCTGTCAACACCTTTCAACATTTTCTTGACTGGAACTCAACAGAAGAGGTACAGTTTATCTCAGGAAACAAGGATTTTATAGCATCATGGTATTTAAAAAAAAAAAGGAAACTGGACACTCACCCCCAGTTCAAGACTGCTGGACATTTTATTTGGAAAAATCAAGATGGAGACCTGAGTAACAAAAACGTAGAATGTTTAAGGAGCTTGCTTATATCACATAATCATCAAGAAACTTACTTTGACCTCTCAGTTATTTCTTTGCACTGAAAATATCCCCATTTCTTAGTAGGTCAGGACCAACTGCAGCACTGAGTCTATAGTTAAGAATTTCTCTAAAGGAAAAGTTTCAGTAGCAGTTCGGGCATAAGAAAGTCCCATCATAATCCAGCCTCTTATTCCAGCACTTCAGTTCACTGTCTCATTTCTGTGCTGGCAAGGGTTCATATTTTGACCTATGCTGTGGAGCAGATCAAAGCACATAGCCAACGGGAAATAGAAAACCTTTAGTGAGAGAAAGAAAGGCGAGGCAAGGCAAGGCAAGGCAAGGCAAGGCAAGGCAAGGCAAGGCAAGGCAAGGCAAGGCAAGGCAAGGCAAGGCGAGGCGAGGCGAGGCGAGGCGAGGCGAGGCAAGGCAAGGCAAGGCAGGGCAGGGCAAGGGAAGGGCAGGGAAGGGCAGGGAAGGGCAGGGAAGGGCAGGGAAGGGAAGGGCAGGGCAGGGAAGGGCAGGGAAGGGCAGGGCAGGGAAGGGCAGGGAAGGGCAGGGAAGGGCAGGGAAGGGCAGGGAAGGGCAGGGAAGGGCAGGGAAGGGAAGGGAAGGGAAGGGAAGGGAAGGGAAGGGAAGGGAAGGGAAGGGAAGGGAAGGGAAGGGAAGGGAAGGAAAGGAAAGGGAAGGAAAGGAAAGGGAAGGAAAGGAAAGGGAAGGAAAGGGAAGGAAAGGGAAGGAAAGGGAAGGAAAGGAAAGGAAAGGAAAGGAAAGGAAAGGAAAGGAAAGGAAAGGAAAGGAAAGGAAAGGAAAGGAAAGGAAAGGAAAGGAAAGGAAAGGAAAGGAAAGGAAAGGAAAGGAAAGGAAAGGAAAGGAAAGGAAAGGAAAGGAAAGGAAAGGAAAGGAAAGGAAAGGAAAGGAAAGGAAAGGAAAGGAAAGGAAAGGAAAGGAAAGGAAAGGAAAGGAAAGGAAAGGAAAGGAAAGGAAAGGAAAGGAAAGGGAAGGAAAGGGAAGGAAAGGGGAAAAGGGAAGGAAAGGGAAGGAAAGGAAGGAAAGGAAAGGAAAGGAAAGGAAAGGAAAGGAAAGGAAAGGAAAGGAAAGGAAAGGAAAGGAAAGGAAAGGAAAGGAAAGGAAAGGAAAGGAAAGGAAAGGAAAGGAAAGGAAAGGAAAGGAAAGGAAAGGAAAGGAAAGGAAAGGAAAGGAAAGGAAAGGAAAGGAAAGGAAAGGAAAGGAAAGGAAAGGAAAGGAAAGGAAAGGAAAGGAAAGGAAAGGAAAGGAAAGGAAAGGAAAGGAAAGGAAAGGAAGTGAAGAAGAGAAGAGAAGAGAAGAGAAGAGAAGAGAAGAGAAGAGAAGAGAAGAGAAGAGAAGAGAAGAGAAGAGAAGAGAAGAGAAGAGAAGAGAAGGAAAAAAGGAAAAAAGGAAAAAAGAAGGAAGAAAAGGAAAAAAAGGAAAAGGAGGAAAAAAGGAAAAGGAGGAAAAGGAAAAGCCAAGTGTTGCTGCTGATCATGTTACAGTGTCAAACCGGAATCTCAAAGTGTTGCACAGATTCCTCGGAGATCAAATTGGGGTGAATAATCTCCATTTTTTCAGCATTCATCATTGAAGACTATCAGCTTCTGAATGATCCTGACTAAACCTGGAGCTCAAGTGACAAGAACAGCACGATAACATCCTATTACCTGTTCCTCACTGAACATGTGTTAGTGGTATACTACAGCCAGAAATCCTGCTACTGCTGTTGCGTTAAACCAAAGACATTAAACATGGTGTTTCCAGAAAGCTGCAAGGGAGACAAGCCCCTCTCTTCCTCTTCTGCTTTAACCTAAAGCAATACAAATAGTGGGCACTAGATTTGTGTAAACACTGGAAACATAATTGTTTTTGCGATTCTCCTGTAGGAGTCATAGCAACCAGCTAACACTGAAATGATGCTTTTATTTTGGCTGCTTTCAGAGCAAAAGTATTTTGGCAACATCAGGTGCTATGCACATAGGTTTGAGATATTGTGTTTAAATAAAAATCATCATAATCACTTCAACTGCATTGAAACCACAGGAGGAAAAGAAATAAAATTTGTCATGCGGGAAAAAGGGAAAGAAGTCAGTAGGGGAAAATTATTTTCAGTCTTCTTATAGGGCACAATCAATAATAAAAAGCAAAAAATAAAATTTAAAACTATTTAAAAAATCACTTGAGAACATTGCTTTCAAATTAAATTATTCAAATTCCTTTCATAATGAAAGTCTGGTAAAATTAAAATACATTCATCTCTTCTAGTAGTATTCCACAAAGATTTCTTCTTGACTGATGAAATAGACTTTGCCTTGAAGGACTGTCACATTAACAATCTCATGTATTCTTTTTATGGGAACATGCTGCAGAAACAGTCAAACAGAAGCAGTTCTGTTGTCTGTGGAGATTTAGCTAATGTACACAGGGATTTAATAAGGCCCTGCCAATGTGAGTCCATACCAAGATAAATCAATTTAAGAAAAGAAGTAATTATTTGGAAATGAGGAAACCCATGAAGGCTCAATCAGTTGTGCTGTATTTTGCTTGAAGCATAAGTGTGCTCCTCATATAACCTCTATGTTATGGTCTGGAAAGTCGCAGAGGATGCTATGCTGGTTCATACAGCTATTCTCCACATCCCCACACCAACAAGTCTGAGTTCATGAAGATTTTCCTTCTCTAGACAGAGATGTCCCTCCTTCAGTGATGCATACCTCAGTATATCAATTCAGATTATGGATAAACAGTGAACTTCTCCCTCTGCTTTTTTTTTTAACAAACTGTATTTTTCTAGCTATTATATTTTCTATTCTGCATTGTTTCAGTGTGGACCACAATGACTAAAACCAAACAACTTTAATAACATTTTAATACTATTTTTTCTCATCTTAGCCTTCATACAGTGGCAACAAAACCACTCACAGACTCACATAGCTGATTTCATTTTCCTGGACTTAAAAAAAATTAGAAAAAACCCAATATATTCAGGAAGAGGTGAGTCTTTTGAAAAGAATTAAGCTCTCAGGTTAAAGTTGTCAAAATTGTTTATACCTCATATTAGAATGAAGGTAGGATCTTTCAGTTAGTTTTGTTTTAACACATAACAGAGGAGAAAATGTGCATACATCTTCAGAGTAACCCATGAACTTGCATGCAAGGACTCCCTGAAGATACAGAAGAGACAGTTTAAAGTCTATTTTATGAGCCAGGGATTTCCAGTCAAGGTCAAGCATGGACTTGAACCTGGGTCTCCCCCAGTTGTGTCTCTGCTGTTGAGCTGCTGACATGGGCACTTGCAGGTGGAAAATCCCACCTTCCAGCCAGCCCTAAACCCAAGGTCTGATATCTGTGTCTGAAACTGGGCACCGACGCCAAGGAAAACTGTGACTCTGCACACAACAACTACACAGCTTTTAATTTAATCATTAAGAGGAGAGTAACCACGTTATTTAGTAACCCCTGGGGAAAGTAACCCCAGACTTGGGGCCTTTAGGCTACAGACACTTCATTGACATGCCAAATTAGGAAACAACAAAGGAAAGCAGCCCCCCACCTCAAGAATGAAGCTTCAACTGAAATTTTAAATGGATCCTGGCAGATTGGCTCTTCCTCTGGAAGAGGCACTCACTCCTGCCTGCTCACAGTCAGACAGCTCAGGCGTTTATTTCAGAAGGAGGGTTTCGGTGGGTAACTGATAATTTAAGGCTGCCAGCTCAGCTAGCTGGATCCCAGCTTAGGATCCTGACTGGGGCACCTCAGTTCAGTGAGTAAATCTCAGCAGTAAGCAGACTGTTACATTAGTATTGCTCATTCTTTTCCTCCCTTATATCTTCTACTTGAGAGAATTTTTTCTCTGTATTCTACTTAAAGCTCTTTTTTTTTTTCCCTGCTCCTTGTCATCTGCTTTGCCTTTTCTCTAGTTTTTCTCTTGTCTTAAATATCATCTTCCCCTTTTCTGCAATGCCTTGTGGCTTTCCTGCTTGGATATAAGGGTTTGATTTGAACCACTTGATTAGTGGTATAAAATTTATGCTTATGTAGTGCTTTCAACCCACAACTACCATAGGAATATTGCTTAATGAATCTCTACAACTTGCCTGTGAGGTAAGTCTAGCAAATGTTATTACTGCATTATTTCTTTTTTTTCTTACTCACAGAAGAGGGCAATACGTAAAGTGAGGGCCAAGACAACCCTTCTTCTCAGTTTATTTAGCTTTTATTATTTTACTTTATTATTAATGCTCTTCTGTCTTCTGCCTTCTCTTTTCCTTTAACCTTATTTGAATCTCTATCTCTGCTTTATTTCTATTTATTTTCTGGTTGTCACACAGAGAGGTGACTGTTACAGGTTTATTTTGATCAATTTAATATGCACCTGCCTGACCCTGCAGTTGCAAGCTACCTGTTATTACCCATAACCATTAAAATGTCTCTACTTGGATAGAATTACTGTGTTTCAGAAATTACTGTTACTCTCTTATTTGTATCAAAGGCACTTCTTCTTATTTTATTTCCATTTAAAATACTGGTTCTTTTATCCTTTTCAACTTTCATGTCACCTTTTGAGCTGCAAAGCTTTTATAAATTGAGTTTGAAGTATCTCCTCAGAACTCTGCTATTAGTCATACAGCGGAGTCATCTCTGCTTTTTTTGTCTTTTAAGAGAACAGAGCAATATCTCTTTGCAGCAGTACATGATATACACCTCCTAGGACAAATAAAACCATACTACAGCACCATGGACCTTTAATGTTCTGTTTTGTTTTCTTTTGGATGAGCCAGGAAAAGGACATCACCCAGTGTTTTCCACGGTCGCACTGGTAGAGGCAGCCAAAGACACATGTAACTCATTAGGAATGTTACATCACAAAGCGTATTCTTCACGTTGTGCTTTTGTGAGTAAGGGAGTCAAGTCATACTTGTTCCTTATTTGCCAGAAATAACAGAAAGAAATTCTACTGTTGATTCTTTTAAAAAAGAAACTGCATAACATGATAACTAAAGTTTTATTCTCATTTTAATAATAAACAGTCTAAAGGACATGTGGATCATGTTGGTCTAAAATGATGTAATTTTGTGTAAAAACTGCATTGTTTTATTATTTATATCCTTTATTACACTAATGCCAGTACCAATGACCAAGACAAAGTCTAATCCAAGGTTAGTCTGGAGTACAAGAAAAGACGAAGAATGAGCAGAAAAACAGAAGCAAAAGCAGTAAAGTGACTCCTAACACACAGGTCAATAAGTGGCTCTGATTTTAGCAGAAATACTCATGTTATATCACAGCCTGGCAGTTTATTGTTACAGCTAAGGCTGTCAAGGCTATGCAGTCAAAAGCTGTATTTGAGCTGATCTCCAAACTAGCTGATTTTCCTGCACTCTGTGTTTTGGAACCATGATTATTCACCCTTAGTCCTTACTATATTTGAGGTTTCAGTTTAAACCACATCTAATCTTCATTTAACGTATTTAATCTTTATTCACAAATTCTCTGTATAATTATAGCATTGTTGTGATCAGGTTCCTTAACATTATTAACAGAAAATCTCAGATTTGAGTCTACTACCACCTTTCTCTGTCTGGGAATGCACATTGAAATGTGGATTCTTAATTCTGTAACTAATATTTTTTTAATATGCTTACCTAGGTTTTTCAGTCAGGAAGGAGGACTCGTGTTTTAATTTTCTTCTCTAATTTGGATGGAAATATAGAAGGATTGCCACGTCTGTCTTGGAGTTCTCTTCCCTATGTTATCATTACATGCAAGTAGTTGGAAAGCACTAATAAATGAAGGACTGTTTAAAAGAAATAAAAGGAGGAGAAGGATGTAATTTGGTATTTCCTACAGTCTCTTGCCCACGTTTGAAACTCAGGAGTGAAGCTGAACACAAGGTTTTCAAGATATTAGATTTTCTGGGAACAAAATACTTAAAAGGCACATCACATGTTAGCTGGCCAAATGCTTTTGGGGAGTGTGTGTGTATCTGTGTATCCATGTGCGTGAATGTTCTGTTATTTGCCTTCATAAACTCCTTGTTTATGGTTCTGGGTAAGGAATTTTGTTTAAAGAGGAAAACAAATTAAAAAGCTCCCCAGGCACTTTCTACAAATGCACACACTTTTGAGACAGGAAATATTGTAGGCGTTGATAGAATAATTTCTACAGAAATCTGTGCTCAAAACATTGGGAATTTTCTCCAGAATGTCCTGGGTGTTCGCTAGAGGTTTTTCTTGAATGCCGACTGGTCCCAGAAGCAGCTGCATTTGCGGCCAGTGAGTATATTTAACTGCTTCCTTCAGGGGGTCCCAGCTGCGGTCCCTCACTGCAGCTTGCCGTGTGTTCACGAGTCCTTTCGCTATTAGTGCAGCTACACCAATTTCTCCTCCTTCATGGAAGGAGGAGACCTGCCAAGACCAGTGCTTGATGACATCCACCATATATTCTTCTGTTAGCAATGTCTTTTATAAATTTTATGAATACATTAGTCGCAAATTGTTCAAATGCTACGTTGAGGGGCACAGAAGTGCCTTTAAGAGATTCTGCATCTTTTGCTGAAGCAAAACACCATCTGGAATAAACGATATACTTGCCTACACAAGCCCACTCTGCTTGCTTCTATCTCCTTGTAAAACTTCAGTATCTCTATCACAGACATTTTTATTCCACCTACTATCTGTGGGACTATCTCGCTTCACTTTAACTGCCTAGAAGTTACGCATCTGGTCTAAGCTGGCAGGCTGAGCTCCCCTCAAATTCTGTGGAGAGTGAGAGGTCCTCTGGTTTGGGGTGGGATGGGGAGGAGTTTCTTTCTGGAAAGGTCTGCCACTCTTGATCACAGAAGTAGTCTGAGCATCTAGCTCAGACACTGTATCTGGAGTAAAGGGTCCCATACAGTATTGCTTTCCAAAGCATTTTTCAGTTATGAACACTGATTTCCTTTCCCTATATAAGTGAATGTGAAAATGACATTTACTTTTTAAAGAAAATGGTGGCAGAAGAATCTCCACTCAATAATATATGCTGCCATTTTTCATATGTTTTCATAACCACCATGCAGCAGCAGTTTGTTTGTCTAGGGGAAGAAATAATAGGAGAAAAATGTTTTTAAAACTCTTCCTCACAGCCCCTGGGTCCTTTTCTGGCTCTGCAGACCATTTCTGTTAGGACACCTCAGGCCGAGTGGAGGGATGTGGCATGTTCTCTGCTCCGCACATGCATGGCTGTTCTGCTGTTACCAATGGTAGGATTTCTACATGCCAGCCTTTGCCTTAAATCTTCTTCATTCTTGCCTTGCTGAGGCAAAATACCCCCTTATAAAACACCACAGAGCGTTTTCTCTGGCACCTGCTAGATGGGGTTTCCAGGTGGGGCAGACTGCACAGATCACCGCAGCATCCCGCAGGGGCAGAAGGCACTCAGTAACACCACGAGGGCTGTCAGCCACGCGAATCTCACCGGAGTACATTCCCCAGCATGAAAATCTTAGATATTCTTACCAAGGGCTAAATAAAGAGCTAATTGGGAAATATTATCTTTTAAATATTCAAATTTCACTGAATACAAAGTCTATTAAAAGATCAAAGGGTTACATTTATTTTCTCTCACTGTATGTTAACTTTATTATGCTTATTAACCATGTATGTCTTGTTATTTTCTTTTTATCCTGTTATTATATTTATTCAACTTTCCTCTCTCCTTGTGAAAGAAATATGTTTCATTTCCCATCTTCTTCTTTCTGGGCGATCATTTGGAAAAAGTATCAGCTCATATCACTCTTAGTTGAGTACACGGCATTCTTCTCCTGGTCAGTAAGCAATGAGAAATTACTTCCTGTTACATATTAGAGAGGAGATACATTTCCAGTATAATCCAGGGGACATCATTCATACATACAACCAAGAACGTTTCTTTTTAGTGGGGTCCTTCTCCATTGGCCTGAAGGTGGTGAGAAAGAGACTCCATGCCCTACGTCTCCAGCAGCTTTGCACCCTTGGTCCATCAGAGGAGAGCTGTCCCCTATGCATTCCTCCTCCAGCCAAGTACTCCTGCCACAGTGGTCCGGCTGGGGGCTGGCATGAGAGTCGATGCCTCTGGAGGAGAGAGGGGCTCTGCTGGGAGTCAGCTCTCAACAGGCTCCAGCCACCTCCACCAACACCTGCATCTGCCAGAGCCTAGGACATCCTGCTGGGGTCCAGCAGAGCAGCACCATCATGCCAAAAGCAAGACTTTGCTCCTATAAAGCCACTCTCTGTGCAGTCTCCAGCCATGGGGAGCTTCCCCTAATGTCAGTAGGAATGATTCAAGCTTTGGTGCCACAGTAAGAGAGAGACGAGAAAAGGAGAATTTATGAATACCCTACCTGTGTGCATTGTGCTGTGCACTGAAACATATAATTACACTCAAGCATTTCAAGGAATTTGACAACATAAAAGGGCAAACTGTAATAAAGGTGCATTAGAGATCTTTGGGTATTCGTACACAGCCACCGGCAGGGCTTGACAAATTTGATTGAAGTCAACAAAAAACTTCCAGAATATGATGACTTCATTCACATGCATGAAAATGTATTTTTTTTTAAAAAAAGGTATTCGTTAGATATTTCTGTCCTGTGTGTTTTGGCTGGTCTGCTCATGAGCCAGAAGACATGAAAAATACGGTCTTATGCTTCAGAAAATGTCTACCAATGAGGGAAAGAAAGAATGGCAAGCTGTCTTTCTCATAATACATCTTCTTCTCATTACATTTTCTAGCTGAAGTTCTGCAGATCCAAAACATTTTGACTCTCCTAACAACTAGAAACAGAAACAAACCCAGAAAAAGGGATCATTTCAAAATATATGTGCCAGAAAGCCAACTTTGCTTCTTTTGTACTGTTTAGCTGACTCCAAAAATCTGAAACGTAACTTTTTTCAACAATCAAAATAAAATGAGAAATTTAAGAAAGTATTTCTGTATTTTACTCCTGCTGCCAAATAATTTGCTTTCCAAGTGAAATATTTTTGAAGTTTTCAGTCTGAGGAGAAGCTGTAACCACAGCCAATACAAGGCTGAGAATTACAAAATAATCAGTGTCCAACAACTATTAATAAGAATTTCATAATTAACCACAAGTTAATTTGTATATAACATCATTTAAATGTTTTTAGTCTTTAAATAAATATTTAGCAATGACGGACTATGTAAAATAGGGACTATTCATTGATTCATGTTACCCATTTTTATTTTAGTTTATTTTAGTACAGCTCTATTTTTTGCCTTAAAATAGGAAATATATTTCAGCATTTAAATATTAACAATTTTTAAAATATTAAATATTAGCATTCCTCCTGTGATTCTTACACCATTTTAAAAGCCTATTTTAAATAAATAAATAAATAAATAAATAGTCTCCATCTAGCTTTAAGACCAGTTTAAAATTTTGACAGAAATCATAAAGATTTAATATTTGTTATATATTTAATTCTTAATGACTAAAATTCCTTTTGTGATTGTTAAATCAGTTCCATAGCTGGATTCGTGTGGGATACTTCAATTTAAAATATCAAAATTTCATGTTAATTTTTCAGTGTCAGGCTGTACATTTAAGCACAAAGACGAGGAAGAGAAAAACTTCAGATAGTTATTTGAAACACCAGTACCTCAGTCAAACTGCCTACTGTGCACATATATCTTGCTGGACCAAAATATATGCACTTACAAGTAGCCATTTGTTTAAATTCAAAAAGAACTTTGCATCAGTCCAGAAATGTAAAGATTATCAGGGATTATCAGTCTGCCCAGGTAAAAAGTTCATGCTAAGGAACCTCAGCCACTACTATTTTCCCTCAGACCTTTAAATTCAATTTGAGAGGCAGCATATCTTCTAAAACAGAGATCTGATCTCAATCTATAGACACTGAAGAACAGACGACCGTCCCTGATTATCCTCACCACTGAAATGTCTTTATTTCTTTCATTGTGGTGGTTTGTACCAAAAAAATTCAGACTTTGTTAACATGAGTATTCCTGAAAGGGAAAATATAAGCTTCATTGGACCTATAAGCAAGGATAAATCTCTGCTGTTAATGAAGTAGTATTTGCATGTAGTGAAAAATCATAGGGTAGCACATACGAAGCTGAGCTGCTCAGCTCATAAAGGTTGCAACCAGCATTAATTATTAGGTTGAGCTACTGGCCATACTCCCTGTGCTCTGAGGGCTGGATATTACACCAACTCTGAATGCTTCTGAAACACATATTTCAAAGAGCTGTTTCTAAGGTCAGTGATAATTCTAGATTGAAAAAAATATGCGGATAATAATTATAAATTTTCAGCGAAGACGCATTACTTCTGAGTGCTGTTTTTCCAGCTTTTCCCATTGTCCCCCTTTCACCACTGAAATTTTATACATCTATTTTCCCTTTTAAAATTGGTATGACCTACCTGCCAGCTTTTAATATACGGAATCACCCAAGCTTCAAGCATTATTATAATATTGAATATGTTTAGCAATTTTTAAAAGAAGCAAGAGGATACAGATTTATAACTAGGTTAATAGAGTTCAGGTTTGGTTATATTTCCACTACTGTATTTCAAACGAAGTCCTAAAGCAATAAGAATAAAAAGAAGAAATTCTACTAAAGCTAATTGTATAAAATTAATAAGGGTCTGGATTTATCAGTGTTAACCTCAATGTATTTGATAGACTCCCTGATCGACCTGAGCTAAGGCTCACAAGTGTCTGGAAGAACATATTATGAAAATACCAGTCCCTGCTATAAACCACAAAGCTTGTTTGTCATAGCAGAAAAAAAAAAAAAGAAAAGGAATCCTGAGGTTTAATTAGAAGCGCAGTGTACCTCCACAGAGACACCACGAACTGCAGAAGGAGGCTGCCTGGTTAAAAGCCAATTACTTCCTATTGTCTCATTGCAACAGTGTTATTCCTTTCAGAATTAAAGTAATAAATGCTCTGGAATTACTGCACGGGGAGAATGTATACACTACAGACTTGATGCACTGCAAGGCCTCTAACAATTTCTAGCCACAAGTGAGGGCACATATGAAAGGTCTACTGGAGGATGCAGCCTCAGAGGTGACCCCTTTCAAGCCTGCTCTTGGGAAGACACGGCTACCTGGAGTGAGAGCAGAGCAGCTGTGAATTGTGCTCTACCTTCATGGCAGGAGCTGGCATGCTAAATAGAGAAATGCACTGTTTAGACTTAGGTAAAAAAAAGTTGCTGTATTTATCTGTACCTTCTTGCTTTCTTGTGTTTCTCGAGCAAATAAAGACATAATCTCAAAACATTTATGAAAAGCCTGTACGCTGTGAGTTTTCTACCAGTGTAGCTAGATATTTAAAGCCTGTAAAGACAATCTTTACAGAAATAATTCATAAAGAGATAATGGGTTGGAATATTTTTGCCTTGTTTCTAAGGAAATGAAGCTTTTACAGTCTCTCTTCCTATTAATTCTCCCACAGTCCCCATAACTTCTAAAGCTGTCAGCCAACTTCAACCACATTTGATAGGTACAGATGCCTCGCATTTAAGAACATAAGAAATACCCTCCCAGCTCACAGCAGTGGCACATCTACCCACTGGGATACTGCCTTGGTCAGTGGCAGTGGGAGAGGCAGTTAGGGAGAGCTCATGAACCCCTTTTCCCAAAATCCACTACTACTGCAGGAATATTAGAGGGCCCATCCCTGCCTGTACCTTTCAGCATTAATAAATTTTGGTAAAACCAGCAGAAGGGCAGAAGAGAGACACCCAAATTAGTGTCCCCTCTAACATGCTTCTGTGCAATCAAATTTGATTACACCTTCCTGGCAGCAGTCAACTAATCAATATATGTGTACTGGTAGCCAACTAGCGTATGTGTGTTTTGTAATGGGTGAAAGCAGTGCCTCTGTCAAGCTGGCAGTGCAGCGAAGGGCAGCTGAAGGAAGGACTGCTGGTGGACAAAAGCCATAGGGAAGTCCTGCCACCCTGGGGGTAATTTGCCATGTTTGTTATTTGTGCTTCCTATGTTACTCTTCTAAACATATATTGTGCTTTCTGTTTGGCTAATATTCAGAGTTTGAGGTATTTTTTCTGCATTAGAAGAAACTGATGATAAAACTTGGAAATTTTTTAATGCAATTTTGTTTATTTGTCTGTACAAGCTGAATGTTTCTCTGGATACACCGAGGAAACAGCCTCCCTCCTCACAGTCCTAAGCTGCTTCTTCCAGACATAGGAGGAAGGAGCTCTCTTTCTTCAGTTCTTGTCATGACAACTTATTGCTCCGTTTTCTATTTGTTTTTTGAATTTTCAGCTGTGTCTTGTCATATGCCTGCAGTTGCAACCTTTGCCTATACTGGTCAACTCCTAAACAACTTTGCATATTGTTGAGCAAATTCAATATTTTAACTGTCTTAACTACTTCTGTTAGTTCTCACGAGTGAAAAACTGCTTCCTTCAAACCCTGTTTTGTGCTCAAAACCAAGCCTGCTTGTAGATGCCTACTTTCTCCAGGATAACAACATCACTCAAAGATTCAGTTCATTTGCTTCACCTTCTAACAGAGCTGAGCAGAACATCCAGAATAAGTGTGAAAAATACCTTTTTAACTAGGTAAGGGCAGACCCTTCAGAAGCTAATCCAGTTTGCAGTAGGTAATCCCCTTCCCTCAACATTAAAACCAAAAGACAACAAAGCCAGAGCACAGTGCAATATATATTTTGAAAAATGTCTTCTAACCCATTTATCTGAACGCTTACTCTCACCAGGCACCAAGAAAATGAAACCAAAGAAAGATTAAAAGCAGCGAGTATGTATAACTTAGCTGTGAGCTGACTCAAGGGATAAGGTAGATGAGAACAGTCTTGAAACTTGGACAACAGAGGAAATGCTTGGTGTGAAGAAGGAAGGTAGAAATCTAAAGAAGACAAATCATATTTGTAGTATCCCCTTTTGGGAGTTACGTTATAATCTCTGTCTCTTTGTGGAGAAGAAGAAACCTTGAGGTGACGTGTAAGTGAAACAGCAGAAAACATGGAAACCTGGATATCAGAGAACATTTCCACAAAGCTGAAGAGATGCTGTGGGTGTACATATTTCAACTTCTCTCATCAGAGATTTTCTATGTCTTTTTTTTGTATTTATTGGCATATTTTTTTTAAGAGATAGCCAGAAAAATCTTGTGCTCACACAATAAGAGGGAGGACATCATTAAAGTTCAAAAGGACATCCACCTTGAGTTCAATCCATCTTTCTGTCGGTCAAGAGGAAGAGGGATTCGTGAACTGAATTGCAAAAATCAGTCATCAGCAGAAGTGACCCATGTCATCTGCCATGACAGCTGATGAGAGTGGACATGGTAGCTGATGCACATGGACAGATGTGCTACCTTTGAATGTAAATCAAGCCTGTTCCACAGACATACACCCATAGCTGATCTTGCTTCCCAGCTGCCCTCTGCCACCCTCTCTGCACAGTCGGATGCTGCCTTGCCTCATCAGTTTTCCTTTCATGTCCCCTGCCAGACAACAGAGGTTCAGGAAAGGGGGACGGAAGGGGCTGCACCATCCATAGATTCAGCACAGTTCCTGCTGACACCGGTGATAACGCAGACCTCAGACAAAAATAGCTCGAATCTTTTAGCCAGGAGCAGTGCTTCTGCTTGTTTTCCAACAGTTTAAAAATATTGGTTGCATACATGTGACTGTACAGAGGCAAGATCAGTGTTCTCAGCAAGTTATTAATTAAACACCAATTATTTATGTAAATAAGAGAGTACAGGATTTGTGAGTTGTTGTACCTGCCATTTAAAAATGTCACCTAAAATTTGGTACTTGAATTCCCTCCCCAAGGATATGGCTGAGTCCCCTGGTGTTTTTGATGAACACACAGCGTAATTGATTAGGGAGAACATCTTCCTGTTTCCTGCCAAGAATCTTTTTTTCCTTAAATGCGATGCACCAATTACCAGGTCAAGGCAAGAATCACATTGACTGAATCTGTGAATCTATATTACATTAAGCCAATACAGTAGTTTTTCTCTACAGCTACCCTCAAAGCTGCTCAGAAGCATGCACTGGCCAGGTGGGACTGACGTAGCAATTCTGTGGCGTTCCTCACCATTACTGTGGGAACTGGTACTGTGTGCTCGGTGGACACAGCCCCTTTTGTTTCTAGGTGCAGTTTGGGTGGCTGATTATGAACTTTGAGGTCCGAAATGACATGAGGATCATTGATTTAAGTTATTACCTCCCTATGGATAGCAGCTATGAGAGGTGATTGGTGGCGTCATTGAAAGTGCCATTTCCTTGCTCTTAATGCCACTATTTATTTTTTTGCACCACCACAGCACCAAAGAGTCTTGGCCCGAGGTGGACAACTGACTTAAGAGACTGGGAACCGCCTGCGAGTTATTTACTGGGCAGGGGAAATCTCTCTCCGCCTGGACTGAAGCAGATCTTTCCCCAGACCACTACAGTAGCATCACGACTGAGTCCCAGCCTCAGACTTTGTAAGAGATCCCTGAGGGTTTGGGAGAATAAGCATTTGTAAATAAAATGAGGGGCTATGTGTTTATTATAGGCTTTTTACTAGGCCTGTGGAAAGTTCTGCTTGTACCACAGTGAAAATATGTATGAAAAAATACAATTGTATTTTGACGTGTTAAAGGCAGTTAGATATGTAGATAGCTGGGTAGTTATGCATCATCTGTAAATAAATGTCTTCCCATCCATCAAGTAAGCATACAAGCAAAGTGTCACTGAAAAAATACACATTGCATTAATGCAATCTCTGATGAAATAATGTTTTTCCATCTGTCACAAAATTTGCCGTAACAAATGGGAACTCTAAGCAAGCTTTACGTTAATGTATGATTTAACACAAGGCCTTTTACATTGTAGATAGTTAGTAAAAACAGTCTTTCAATGAATTTTTATTGACCATTTATTTCAATGTGTAAGCTCTAATAATATCTGCTTCCTCTTTCAGAAAGACTGAGGCAGCATTTGCTCTAGCTGGCATGACACCAAACAAGCCTCCTCTCTGTGTTCTTCGATGGCAGATATGGTCTCGGCAGAGGTTCAGTCATCATTATGACTTCCCTTGAGAGAGCACAAAGGAATACAGGGGCAAAGAAGCTCCTTTCTTTGGTCAGTCTGGGTGGGACAGCTAAAATGGGAAGGCAGGCTGTCACTGCATGCAAAGACTCTGATTCCCTCTTATCGCTGTGCTGAAGAGTAGACGCCCCCCTCCTGCCTCTATAGCAGTATCTGAATGTGTTAAAACAAGAATCACTGTGCTTTGAGAGGTAGCCATGAGCTACGTGTTAATAAGATACCAAGTGCTTCCTTGTCCTTGTCCAGGAGTTTTGGCGTATTTCTGCCGGTTTTGCTAACTCCTCTGCATTACAGGAAAGCACTAAGTATCTACTGCTGCCCTACAGGACTAGTGCATCCTTCACCAAATTTACACCAGGAATGAACTTAACCTCTTACCTTTTAGATGATGATGAAGGAAATAGATTCATTTCCAAGAATATTTTGGTATTTGTGATTAGACTATGACCTGGCCAGTGACAGTATGGCCAACAGCCAAAATCCTAGAACTTCAAAATCTCTAGAGCTAAAAATCCTGAAAGAATACGTAAAGATCAACAATAAATAGAGGGAAAACACAACATTGCAATAGTGGCACCTGAGTTCAGTTTTACCAGGAGCATTAAACATTCATGTTGTAAATCTCTCTTTGGTTCATTGGGTTAGAATGTCTTCTACATGCACAGATTGTAACAAACAGGCTGGTGGGTTGGCTGCTAATACAATCCCTTCAGAAGAAAGTTAAGATTTAGGATTAGAGTGTATATTTAATGATATGGAGTTGCACTTGAACCTCTTCTGGAATTTAAACTAGAGAAGTGCACTGAGTTTTCCGCAGAGTTCCAGATACTGAGATGGTGAGAAAAACATGTGCTTTATGTTTTGTCTACCTTCTTATTTATATATTTTAAATGTGCTTTATGTTTTGTCTACGTTCTTATTTATATATTTTAAATATTTTAAGCAATAACATTTTTCTGTAGTTAAATGTAGTGCTTCTTTGCTAATATCCACTGAATTTACTCTGTAAGTTTGCATAATAAGTTTCTGGCTCTATCAGGGAGGCTATAAATACAGTAGAATCCATTTCTGGAATGCCTTTACACCTCTGTAAAAAGTAAATTTATTGAGAAATCTGGAAGGTCTAAAGATAAGACTAGATTATATATATTAAGATATTTTAAGAACTTTAAGGAAGGTGCCTGTTGTAGACTCTGAAAAAACTTTGTGAAGAAACCCATAGATTCACGTGAGGAACCTGCTGAAGGATAAAAATTGTTGACTCAGTCCCCTGGTGAGTTCTGAACTGAAGCATACAGAGTGAAGAGCTGAAAGGGAAAAAAGCCAATTCTCAGCTAGAGGGTACACTTTTCCAGTAGTATGAACAGATCTACTAAAGCCAATGGAAGATAAACATGTGGAACTGCTGCAGAACCAGTTTTAGTCTAATTACAGACAGAAGCAGGTACCATAAAATCTAACAGGTGAGATCTTTAAAGGAGAGTTCCTTTTTCTTTGCTTGTGTTTGCTGAAGATCTTCTTATTACTGCAAAATCATCATTTTTCTGATTTTCCTGCTTCTGGGTGGTATGCTTTGAAATTTGTTACTGGGTTGTAATTGTTCTCCAAGCCTTTGTTCTTATACTCTTCCCCAGGCATTCAGTATTGGCTACTCTCAGGGACACGGTATTAGACTAGACCTCAGGTCTGACATCTTGCAGCTGTTCCTACATACTTCTATTTCATCCCAGCACTGCATTTTATTGAGGCCCCATCCAGGAGACAAGTTGAGGAAAGAGAATCAGACTGAACTTGATTATCTTGTGCAGTGTGCACTGCAGCCCCAGTCCCGCATTGGGGTGTGCCGTGGCTCCTCCCCGCTGCATACCCCACAGAGCCTTTGCAAGGAAGCCAAGACGCTGGGGAAGACCTCATGAATAGCCAGTGCTGTCCTGGGCTGCTCTTGGGACACAGCCATAGCACACAGCCAGAGCTGGGAGCTGAGAAGCACTCCTGGGTTTCACAGGGTGGATGTTTCTTAATACCAGTGCCAGTGATTTTAAGCAGCAGATTGTTGTAAAGACTCCTTAAAAAGCCTAGCTCGGAAATGAGAGGTCTTCTAGAAGTGAAGTGTCAGAATGCATTTCATATGGGACCCTGGAACAAAAAGACAGTGGGCTACATACTCTGCATCCATCGTTGCCATTACTTTTGCTGTTGCAATGGCTAAAAGCTTCAGTAGAGTCACAGAATAATTTAGGTTGGAAAAGACCTTTAAGATCATCAAGTCCAACTGTTAACCTAGCACTGCCAAGTCCACCACTAAACCATGTCTCTAAGTGCCACATCTACATGTCTTTTAAATACCTCCAGGGACGGTGACTCAACCACTTCCCCAGGCAGCCTGTTCCAATGCTTCACAACCCTTTTGGTGAAGAAATGTTTCCTACTATCCAATCTAAACCTCCCCAGTATTCAGTTCAGAGACATTTTCTGGGCCATTTATGCAGTATAAGAGATGAGAACACCAGCTAAGTGAATAAGTGAACACCTACTGGAGAGAGAAACAAGCTGGCGTGTTAAATAAAACAGTTCTGTTAATACAGCCCTGGTGACATTTGCACAATACACACAGTGACACACGATGCTGATGACTCGTATTCCTACACGCCTTGAACTCTTACAGAAGCAGTCAGTCCCTGCATTAGGCTGATATATTTGATTCTTCTCTATCTTAAGGCCAGTGTTTTCTATTTGCCCTTAGCAAATGTCATTTTGTTGATTTTTATACATTCTCCAGTTTATATTATTTGGATTCTGACTCTGCCCTTCAAAAGTTTACAAACCTTCTAGGCTGGTGTCATACACACTTTGTGCAAACCACTGAATAAGTAGTTTCCTGGAGTAGTGAATGGGACTGGTCCTAGGACAGATTCTTCCTGAAGACCCCAGGAACTCCCAGGAAAATGAGCCATTGATAACTCTACACTGAATTACAGATCAATGAGAAGTAGCATCACGTATGTAGGAAGGATGAGAGCGATGGTTCAACAGCAGCTATAAAAGACAATAGCTGGAGCGGCAACAGGCCACAGAAGCCTTTAATGATAATTAGCTTTTATTTAACAGTGGGAAGCATATGTGAAGAGGGACTCACTGCTTGGAGGTTTGGATTTTTTTGGGGTGGCATCCAAAGAAAATTATCTTTTCAGCAACAAAGTGAGGCAAGTTCAGAACAAGAAAAGAATGTGCAATAGTAAGTCAAGAGGGCAAAATATAGTTGCATGAGATGTTGAAGTATTTAGAGAGAAAAAGTCTAGATACTTGAGATACTAGACAAGGAAAAACTATAAGATTTACTCACTGCCTAGATGTGAAGTAATACCTGGGATGAAACAGCCAGCTCTCTACATGTGCTTTGCTATAAGCTCTTTATTAGAGAGACCAGCCTAATTCCAGATGAGCGTGCAGTCATCACAGTACCATTCAGAGACAGCAGCTTGCATGGTACATTATTTAGCTGTGGATTTTTTTCTCACCCATTTGGAGAGTTGTTCAGCTACCTGAATATATTTAGCTACCTAAGGGAGTTACCCCTGCACCATTTTTTATCATGCAGGATAGACTTGCTCTGAACAACCCAGCATTTGCCTGACTAGAAATTACTTGCTTTGAAATGCAGACAAATGCAATTAGTTTTAAATATTCAGAATTTCTGCTGAAGTCACTGCAGTAAAAACAGAAAAAAAGAGGCTTAAAATTTCAGTATTACCTTAAGAAAAAAAGAAATGTCCTCTGTGACTCCATTCTCTTCATATGTTTGTTAACACTGAAAACATGTCTCACACAGGTAAAATTTTGCAGCAATGTTTACCAAGACTGTATCCCAGAGAGCCAAGACACCCATACTCTCCCTGTCCACTTCTAGCAGAACCACTTCTAACCTCTGGCCTCTATCAAAAGGAGGAATAGAATTGCTTCCTTAACAGGTAAACTTCATGAAAAGGCTTTGAAATGCTGGAAAGCCAAAGCCTTATCTGCCAGTTTAATCTGGCGAGGAAATAAAGGGCAATAAGAAAGTTTTCTACAGGTACATCAGCAGCAAAAGGAAGACAAGGGACTGTGCTGGTTTTGGCTGGGATACAGTTAATTTTCTTTATAGTAGCTAGTATGGGGCTATGTTTTGGATCTGTGCTGAAAACAGTGCTGATAATAGAGGGATGGTTTAGTTGTTGCTAAGTAGTGCTTAGACTAAATCAAGAACCTTTCAGCTTCCCATGCTCTGCCAGGTGCACAAGAAGCTGGGAGGGGACACGGCTGGGACAGCTGACCCCAACTGACCAAAGGGCTGTTCCATACCATATGGCGTCATACTCAGTATATAAAGCTGGGGAAGAAGGAGGAAGGGGGGACATTCTGAGTGATGGCGTTTGTCTTCCCAAGTAACCGTTACACGTGATGGAGCCCTGCTTTCCTGGAGATGGCTGAACACCTGCCTGCCCATGGGAAGCAGTGAATGAATTCCTTGTTTTGCTTTGCTTGCGTGCGTGGCTTTTACTTTACCTATTAAACTGTCTTTATCTCAACCCAGGAGTTTTCTCACTTTTCCCCTTCCGATTCTCTCCCCATCCCACCAGGGGGGAATGAGCGAGCAGCTGTGTGGGGCTCAGGTGCCGGCTGGGGTTAAACAACAACAGGGAGAATGTGGGTCTATTGCTGAATGGGGACCTGGTGGCAAAGGACACAGAAAAGGCCAATGTACTCAATGCCTACTTCACCTCTATCTTTACTGGCAAGACTGGCCATCAGCAACCCCAGGCCCCTAAGGCCAGAAGGGAAATCTGGAGCAGGGAATACTCCTTCTCAGTGAAGGAGGATCAGGTTAGGGAACACTTAAACAAACTGAAAATACACAAGTCCATGGGACCTAATGGGATGCACCCAGGAGTGCTGACACTGCTGATCAATGTCATTGTGAGGCCACTCTGGATTATCTTTGAAAGGTCATGGTGATCAGAGGAGGTTCTTGAGGACTGGAAGAAAGAAAATGTCACTCCTGTCTTACAGAAGGGCGAGAAGGAGGATCTGGGGAACGACAGGTTAGTCAGCCTCACCTCGATCCCTGAGAAGGTGATGGAGCAAATAATACTGGAAGCCATTTCCATACATTTGAAGCACAAGAAGGTGATTGCATGTAGTCAGCATGTATTTATGAAGGGAAAACCATGCCTGAACAACCTGGTAGCCTTCTCAGCAGAGATGACGGGCTTGGTGGATGAGGGGAGAGCTGTGGATATTTTTTATCTTAACCTTAGCAAGGCTTTCAACACTGTCTCCCATCACATTCTCATCGACAAACTAATGAACTGTTGACTAGACAAATGGACACTGAGGTGGACTGAACACTGGAGTAATTGCTGAGCTCAAATGGTTGTGATCAGCAGCACAAAGTGTAGCTGGGTTACACTAGTGGTGTGCCCCAGGGGTTGATACTGGGTCCAATATGGTTTAACATCTTTGTCAATGACCCGGATAATGGGACAGAGTGCACCCTCAGCAAGTTTGCAGATGATACAAAATTGGGAGGAGTGACTGATACACCAGATGGGCATAATGACATTCAGAGGGACCTCAAGAGGCTGAAGAAATGGGCTGACAAGGGCCTCATAAAGTTCAACAAACAGAAATACCAAGTCCCAGGCACGAGAACAGGCTAGGGACAACTGGCTGGCAAGCAGCTCTGTAGGAAAGGACCAGGGGGTCCTGGTGGACACCAAGTTGGCCATGAGCCAACAATGCACTCTCACAGCAAAGAAAGCTAATAGTTTCCCAGGCTGTATCAGGCAGGTCATTGCCAGGTCAAGGAGGTTATCCTTCCCCCCTGCGAAGCACTGCTGAGACACACCTGAAGTACTGTGTCCAGTGCTGGGCTCCCTAGTGCAAGAGAGACATGGACATACTGGATCGAGTCTAGCAAATGTTCACTCAGATGACTAAGGGCTTGGAGCATCTGTCATACAAGGAGAGGCTGAGAGAGCCGGGACTGTTCATCCTGGAGAAGAGGAGGCTCAGGGGGATCTTACTGATGTTTATAAATACCTGATGGTGGGATTAAAGAAGATGGAGCCAGCGTTTTCTCAGTGGTGCCCAGTGACAGGGCAAGAGAAATAGGCACAAACTGAAACACAGCAAATTCCATTTAAACATAAGAAAAATTTTTTTACTGTGAGGGTAGTCAGACACTAGAACTGCTTTCCCAGGGAGGTGGTGGAGTTTCCATCCTTGGAGGCATATTTCCTAGCTTCATGACTTCTGACTCCGAGCTGGAGTTTTCTTCATTTCTTGGGGAATGTTACAAAGCTGATCAACCAAGCTGGTTCTGAAGCTGTGAGATGAACAAGAGGAAATTACAGTTCTTGGGAGACAAATCAGTTCAGGGATTGAAAGCTAGGTCTATTTTGCATGCATCAATTCTTTATTTATGCACTACAACTTTGACAGTCGATCTGAATAATCAACTGTTGTTAAGCATATCTAGCTTCATTCTTTGGTTTATATGGTTTATTTTTCACAATTCCTCCGATTAGTAATAGTACCATAGGTGCTTACTCCTAACCTCATTTCTCCTGTTACAGAAAAAATCTCCAGTATCCTATTTATCACTCATTCTTTGTATGTGATTGATGGGTTATCTCAAATTGCCGTGGCTTCATCTTTGATAGCTCACTGCCGTTAGTACCAGAAAGGCCTTATAAAATGCAGTGACTGGTACAGTGGAGAGGTTGCAAATGATGTCAAACTTCCTCAGCTCCTAAACATCTGAAGTATTTTTAATTGTCTGAGCAGACACAGTTAGATGTAAAGTCATTCTTGGTTACTATGGGTTAAATCTAATGCAACTTCACTGAAGCCTTTCATTTATGATGCTGTAACACAACATGAACTATGACCTCTGCACTAGTAAAATTAATGGTTCATCTGAAAAAATGCTGCCAAGTATTGCATGGGAAACATTTCAAAATCAATACTCTTTGTAACATTACTGCCACTTAACAAATCATACCCAGGCCTCACACACACAAACCAGCCCCGAATAGGCTAACATATAACTTTTATGGCAGAAAATGTGTAATAATACAAAGAAACTGCAGAAACAGAACAGTTGCTGGTAAGTTTAAATGTGAATATAATTCCATTGTTACCATTTTTCTACAAACTCTTTCAATGTTATTTGGACTCAAAGATCTAAAACTACAATGTCTTGATTTAAAAAGTAATTTGTTAAAAAATATTGACTCAAGTATTGTTTCTTTAGCCTTTATCTACTACTTTTGCTGTACACAAATCTAATGAAAGTTATTGAGAAACCAGGTAATGGTACAGCATAGTGCACTCACAAAGCATATAAATATGTAAGCCTAGGGACTTAGGCTTATATCTGGATGCATAGATCAATAGGATGCATAAAATCGGCAATAAACAGATGTAACATTTAGGGAATGAGCATAACTTTTTTAGTCTTGCTGGCATAGTGACTAAGCTTAAAGCTGCATGCCAGCTTTATAACTGTGCTGGATATACCCTCTAGTCTATACACAGTATATGCTAACTGTACTTAGTAGTGTTTAAAATGGTCTAGATTGTGGCAGATCAGAGAACGGGGCAACACAGCTTGGAAACAGCAAGTGGGTCATTGCATATTTCCAGCTCCCTCTCCGGAGAATTTCCACCGATGCCTGCCCAGGAGTGAAAAAAACAGGAGGTCTATTGCAAGAGGTGGAGAGAGCTCCAACCTCTGCACCCATGAGCCTATGCTTAAAGAAAAAAGAGGAGAGAGAGGAAACAGAAAACATCTAGCAAAAGAGCTTAACTCCTTCGTAGTGGCACCCAGCAAAGAAGGATGGGAACCCCAGAGAAGGAAGCAGGAGGAGCAGCCGGGGCCACAACTGATGCAGAGGCTGAGGTGAAGGGAGAAGAGCTGGGGCACGGGGAAAGGTGCAGTTGCGTGCTGGTGAGATAAGTAAATGCAGTGATGGTGATGGATCCTCATACACATTTTTCAGGCTACGTTAAACACTGAGTTAGCTACTTTAAACATACACCCAGCCTCCCTATCCTCCCCCACCCCCAATTTTCTCCCTAGAGCAGTAAATAGGTACTCCCATTAGGAGCGGTGGGAAATAGATCTCTTCCCTGTGATTGTTATCACGGTAGCCAAATACTTTCTTCAAAAGCTGTGCGAATTTAAGTTTCATATTCAGTATCTTCAGCTTTTCATCTGGCTCCTGTGCAACGTTCCACTTAATCTGATTTTCTGTCTTAGTGACTGTTATTGATGTTATATTTTACATCAGGACTATTATTTATGACTCAGTCATCATAGTCATGGTCAAATACTGGTAGTCCTCAGCATATTATGCAAGAAGGGAATCAGGGGCTTACTATTCAGGTATCCCAATAATAACATGAGGGGTTGAATTACGCCCTGAGTTAGTGAAATTACATGTCTGTCAACAAGTACAAAGTCTGTCTCTGCATTCAGAATACAGATGGCCATTGTTTTCTACTGGTAAATGAGGCAGCACGATACACAGCCCCTCAGTAGGATGAGACAAATCCCTAAATGCATACCTCAACTACAGCTCCTAACGGATCCCCAAATGCTTGGGACTTTGAAAGATACCAGACGTTTTTATATTTCTGTTGCCACAGGGTATTAGATTTTATATCATTCTTAGTATAATGGAAGCAAAATTAGTTGGAGAGACGGACTTCACTCAAATCATTCTGAAAACTCAGGAGACTACCAAGTATCTTGTTATCTGCTATCTGAAGCCTTGCACTGACAGGCTGCACTTAGTTTCTTTTTACTAACATTTCTGTAGGTGGCATACTGTATAAATAAAATTAGCCTCAATTAACCCGCTTTGGAATTTATCTTGAGACTTTCCGTATTGTTCCAAAATTGCCTGAACACACATTACATATATGCTAAGTAAAGATGTAGTGCAATACATAATTTGAATATTTCATAAAGTACATGTAAGTTTATGTTTAATTTAGTTTCTGCTTGTCACACAAAGTAAAAATGCATTTGTTTTATTTAGAGAGATTCTCTGCTAACCAGGTAAGTCAACTGAAATTGGTCATTTATTTTTAAAGTAAATCCAGTGCTCCTTCTGTCCCTGTTTATTCTGTATTTATATATACAGATATAATTATGCATATGTGTGTGGATGAAACTGTAACTGCATTTCCCTGTGATAGTGAGCTTTAAAATTCTGCCATCTATATTTTGTTTCTGTGATGCCACTTCAGGGACATTTTATGCTTTCAGTAAACATTGCCTTGAGGTTTTTGAAAATATACGTCTTCTTTAAACCAAGATAGAACAGATGGAAACTTCATTGCTTAAACAAATGGCTACAATTTTCTTCAGGGCACAAAATAGTATCATGAACTTGACTGAGAGCTTAGGAAGCTTCCAGAAGCTTTTAATCTTTCTTTGCTGGCAAGAGGATTGAATTCACAAATTTTGTTCAAGAAATATTTTACAAAAATCCTTTTGTCCCTTTCCTTTTTCTTTTTTCTTTTCTTCTTTTTTTTTTTTCCCCTGCTTTGAAGCAAAGCACTGGCATTCCTGATTCCAGTGACCTTTTGGATTAAATTGTTATGAGAGAGATTTTGCATGACAATACATATTCTTGTTAGCTGTTGAAATTTCAGTGCAGGCACAACAACCTAGACTATTTCAACAGACTTCACATGACTCAGTTACCAACTCTTGCAATTTAATCTGATGAAAAAGCACTGTGAAAGAGTCTGTGATATGAACTGCCAAACAAATGTTGCATTTTTGTAGCATTTTTCATCCTTGGAAGGATGCATAGAACTAATTCTTGGCTATCCTAAACCAGGCAGAAGCAGGACTGTCATTTTCCCATAATGTACATTAATGTAAATTGCAACACATCCTCTGAGTCAGGGTCTTTATTGATCTCGGTTCAGAACATGCTTGTATCTTTGTGAGAGAGAGAGAGAATAATCCTAGTGCTTTTACAGCTGTTTTAATTTAAACTCCACTGATAAAACACATCTATAATAAGGTCCGTTGGAAGAGTTCCCAGCCCTGACAGTTATCTATAAATTAATGGGAGTCATATACTTGTGCTTGTTTGGAAAAGTATGTACAACAGCCTAAAGCAGATAACAGAAGTCACATCTGCTGGAGGATGCTTGCAAAATGTATAGACAAAGGTGAGCCTTTGTTATGAGCGTCTTATTCTGGCAACACAGTCATGGTGCTACTAATACAGGCAAGAACAAGATATGAAGTTTAGTTAGAAAAATAAACTCAATACCTTTCTGGGAAGCAAACTTAATGACACTAATTACCTGTGGCCCAATCTCTTAAGTTGCTCTTTCTAGCACTGTACATATTAACTTGATTTTGGCAAAGGTCCTTGCGTTCCTTGCGCCTACAAAACATCCACTAAAGGCCTGCACAGTTCACATTGTCATGGCATTGCTTCAGTATCTGCGAGTAACTCAAACATAGATGAGTCCGCAGCATCATTCATGTATAGCAGATTGCCCTGGTGAAACTAAACCTTACACACCAAAGGTTTTTTTCCTCCGTTAATAAGTTTTGAAGGTGGGGAGGATGACATGGCAGCTATAGATATATCACCTGTGCTCGGATCCTGCTCACTTCCTAGAACTGACAAAGCCAAGCCAACCATGCAGTACCTCAGCTGTGCTTATAAACCAGGATCTCACTGCAATGCAAAACCAGAGCAAGATGACTCTGCCTGCAAGCGTTTACGCATCTGGACAGAAGACAACAGGAAGGCACAAAGGAAAAAGGGAGTACAGAGTAACAGTGGGACAGTGTGGGTCTGCATGGTGGAGAGTAGTCGTAACATGGTTGCAGTCTAGTCGAAGACAAAGGTGTGGGTTTTGTAAGCATCTCTACAGGGTTTGGAGGAGGGACTGGAAGAAGGATAATGAGGCAGCTTTGATAAAGGGAGCTGCTTACAAGCATGAAAGGCAAAATGGAGGAAAAGATAAGTAAGCTTGTTTGGAAACATAACCAATGGATAAGGGAGGCTGGTAGCATAAACTGACCAGCAATGAGAAATTGACCTCCCAGCACCCATAGGATCAGGGAAAGCATAGTCTGTGAAAGACTGAATGTGAGGATAAGTTACTTACGTTTAATGCAGTAGCGGTAAGCCATTGGAAAGGCCACTCATATAGCCAAATATCAGGCTATCATTGCAACAGCATTCTGCATGGATAGCAGGAGGACAAACTTCATTTATTCAGGGCAAGAGAAAAGGATATTGCAAGAACTGAGTCATAAAATCATGTTAATCTAGATGAATTTTAGCTGTGAAGATGAGACTTTATCTAGAAAAAAACTTCAGGAAATAACTGAGCATGAACACCGAAGATCTGCAGATAAGTCAGAGTCTGTGACAGCGCCTCGGCTGTGAGTCCAGGTGACAGGCAGGCTGATGATTTCCACACTGACCAAAAAGACAGTAGGAAAAACCTATGTTGGATAAAGACAAATTAATGTGAGTTTAGCCATTTTTGAGCTTTAGGCTTTGACTACTCTTCTAGTCAGACCTGAGAAGGGGGCTGAGATTTTTAATTCAGTAGATTTGTGCTTATTTATACTCAGTGACTATCTAGCTCATTAAGATATAAATTGGATGGTGTTAAATCTTTCCTTTGACGTGCCTACAAGTAAGTTCTGTACCATACAAATAGCAGTTCAATCCAACTAAAACACATCAAAATATACTAATATACACACACACTTGTGTGTGTATGTGTATGTGTGCACATATAATGAATGAAAGATATTCTTCAATGAAGGCTGTGCTATGCATAGCATCTTCAAAGGTATCTCTGAGCATTCCTTTAAAATGCCCCACAGTAATAATTTTCATTAACAGTTATATTGACTCTAGGTTTTCTTGAACTCAGGGAGGACCTATTTCCAATCCTGGTTTGTCTAATGGCTTATTGGATAATCCTGTGTACAATAATTCTCTGCTTTTTGCCTCAATTTCCTTTAGTCTGTACAAAGAGAATAATAATACTGACTTCACTTGAACATTTTGAGAATAGATGAAAAGCACTATGTAAGATGTAGGGTCATCATTAGCAGCTTTTTCCACACGTCACAATCATATTTGCACATAAGGGTAATGTCATAGAAGATGGGTTTGTTTCTCGTCTATTTAAAAATCCCAAAGTGCAGTACAGAAAGGAGAGTTTACATTGCAGTTTTGCCACAAAAAAAAAAAAAAAAGAAAAGTCTTATTCTAGCTCATGTACTTATTTCCTGAAATGTAGACAGTCCTCATACTAAACTATCTGGTTTACCAAAGCTTAAGTCTCAGTCATTCAAAAAATCTTCAGTAGTCAATGTTCTAGTGAAAACTTCACTTACATCCTGTAATGTTGTCATTTTCTCTTTCTTTCTCATCTATCACAATTTCCCATCACCTCAAGACTAGACTCTCCATTGCCTGTATGCACAATTTTAAGTCAAATAAGCATTTTGGGTTGTCTAGGTTGTATGATTGAGGCCTTATGGGATAAACATTTATCCCTCCAAAATCTAAACAAATGAATTGCTCTGACAAACAGACTGCTTGAAATGGCGTGCCAAAGAGTGTATAACAGTGGATGATATATTCATTCTCTTTCAGTCTGCTGCCTGCATGAGAGAGCACTGGAAATGGAACCAGCAGAGTCGTGTGTGTAGGTGGTGATGACAGAAAGGATAGAAAGGTGGCAAACCCCGCCTTATTTTTTCATGGTTTTAATTTAAATAAAAATTGAACTTACAGTTTTAGGGAATAGTCACAATTCATTATACTGCATATAATTTGTGAAAAATATTAAATGTGTCTCAGAGAGAATTATGGGGTTTATCCAAGATCAAGGAAGTCAATGAAAGGACAAATGGGGGGGGGGTTGCCCATTGGCAAAAAGGGTCAGAGCTTTTATACTCTTCAAACAAACCATTTCAAGAACAACAACAAAAAAGGCAAAACAGACTTCAAATTCTGTGAAGAGGGTAAAGAAAGTAATACCATCGAATCCCAAAACCAGCTCCTCTGGTTACATGAAATAAAAAGATAAAAAGTAATTTTCATTACATTTGTACAAAAGCTTGTCAATACCAGTTACATGACCTTCAGAGCCTAACTAGTATTCCCACATTACCTACCACATGTGGATGTATCGACTCACTCAACACTAGCACAAAGTCTTCTTCACAATGTAAACATCCTCATTGCTCCCCAAACCCATTGTCCTGCAGAAACATGACAAAAATAGAATTTTTACTCCTTAAGAAGGGATTAGTTAGGAAAGCCAAAAGCCCACTACATCTCTAAAACATGGAATTGTACTCACAGCTGTATCTTGCTATCTATCACCACAGGTAACACCTACAAACACTTTCTATCTAAAAGGAACAGCAACAGTGATCCCCAGGGCATTTCTGACCGTTCTCTTTGTATTAAGTTAAACGTGTGTTGTTGGGAGACCTTCTTTAGAAAAAGAGGCTGATGGTACTTGCTCTGTGACTGTCAATAGGGATAAGAATTCTTTCATTCATTATGAAATGTGAAGGACTAACTTTGGTCCCTTCTTGTCTTCCACTGTGGCATACAAATGCTGGAAGCACAATGAATTGCTTCCCTGGAGAAAGAATGGAGGCAAGTTTGGGACCTCTCTTTAGAACAGCTGTCACTTTCCTGGGAGGCAGGGGGTGGGTAGGAATCTTCCAGTGTTGATCTTGTTATTAAATACCGATCAGTGTTTTTTCTTTATAGGATTAGAAATTGTGAATATAATGTTTTTCATTTTATGTTGCATTTGTAATAATCCCCTGCATCATTCATCAGCCAGCACAGGACTCGAGTTCATCAAAGAAGGAAGTAAATAATAACAATTAATCTGTCCAATGTTACTTAATAATAGCATGAACTACTCCGTGGAGCCAGGAGTAATCGCCACTAAGTGTATTATACAGCAGCAGAGGAAAACTGATTTATAAACCCAGCTGTCAGGCTGCAATCTAATGGCGACTGCATCATGTTGTGGAAAGCTGTAGTAATTTTGGAAATGACCCCACTGAATATTCTGGAAGAGAGCCTGCTGTTATCAGTAGCTACATCTACACTCCTCTCTAGGTCCAACCCTGGCTGATGCTCTTCATTTCTGCTTCAAACATGTACTCCAAATGAAATGTCCTTGGGGATGTCAGTTCTTCTGCAAGATTTTGCTGCTACCATTTTGCTGCACAGGAACCATATCTGCCACAGACTCTCTGATAACTACCACTTTCTTTGATCCAGATCTATAGAAAAAGGTATCTTTTGGCATCCCATCTAACATGGCATGACAATACCCACACTGGACTGGCCCAGCTTGCTCAAACCAGTTTTGGATCCTTGAGGTGTAGTAGACATGCCACACTGTCCCTGGTCTGTGGTAGGAGGAAACTCTTTCTCTAGAGCAAGACTGTCACTCAAAAAGTCCATCAGAGAGCGAATAGTGTCACTTGGAAATTAGCCATGCTACACGCTTAGATGACGTGACATTACCATTGGATGCTCACCCGCTGCCTTTGTCTGCCCTTCTCACTGGTTTTATCTCCCATCCTTCCCTCCAGGTCCTCTTCTCCCCACAACTCCCTTTGTGGACAATAGTCTAAAGCTGCAGTCACCTCTGTGCTAGGTGACAGTTTGGGTTCTTTGGCCAGCTGACTGTCCCTGCGTATTCCCGGCTGCTGTCACTGGTACCAGCTCTTCTTTGGGATCATAGTCACTTTCCCTTGGCACCTTCTTCAACTCTCCTTAAACGGGCTGGGGATTCTCCTACCTGGGTTGTTACTCTGCCCCTGGCAGGGCAGTCCACACAGGGAAAGATGTGCAGCTGCACAAGCATGATCACCCACATTTTCTTTACCATCTTTTGGCATGCTTCTAGATCAGAGCACACTTTCTTTGGAGGGAGCTTATAGGTCTGCCAGGCAAATGGCAGGTGTGTGTCTGTGTGTCTGCCCAGACAGAGCTTTCCTGGCCAGAACACCCTGAGCACATATATATAGCTCCTGGAAGCCACCAGGGGTTAGAGCTAACTGTATACGTATGGTGGCATACGTATACAGAGACATGCTATCCTGTGCACCTTGTCTACTGGCAAGGGCCAAGGTCTGATAGCTGAGCCTGGTCTAGAAGATGTCTTTTGGGTAGCAGCAGTCTCCCATCAGCTTCAGGGCAGAGGAACCACTTCAGTCTCCTCAAAGAGCAGTCTGTTGGCTGGCCTAGGCCATCCGTGCTTCTCTCTGACCCACCTTTCACAGCAAGTAGTGTCCTGACAGTGTGTGGCTTGGCCTCCTGGTAAGAACAGGTCATGTATAGTTATTGACTCAACTGTAGTCTCCCTGTAGAGGGTCTCCAGAAGATGGGTGTCTAAATAGGATTGGCTGCCCATAAGGGATATTTGGGCACTTTTTAACAGTATGATTGTAATCTTATAGGCTCATCAAGGTGCAAATCAGTGCATCACTTTTACAGTCATGGATGTGCAGGCTACAAGCAATATGTCATTCTTCCAGAGCGGTCAGGTCTTCAGTGGCACAGCTGGCATCTTTCCTGGCTGCTGGGAGTCAGTACATGACAGTAAATGAATGGTACAAAACCTGCAGCTTCTGAAGAGCCACAAAACACAATTTGGCACCATGTCCTGGTTAGGTGGACTGCAAAATCCACGAGCATCTGTCTGGGAGCTCCTTGTCAGAAAGCCGGGCCAAGCACACTCAGGGTGAACATGACAGCTGAGCATCTGAACAGAAGTTTGGAGGGTACTCCTGCAGCTAACCAGCATGAGCAGTTGGCAAAATTGAGGTTGTTCCTACAAAATAACGTGCATGCTTTCCTTTTGAAGGTGGTATTACAAAGAACTAATGAAGGACTACAGTGCCATTTTTAATGACTAAAAATAAGTAAGCATAGATCTCTTAGCTTATGGCGACAGAATATACAGAAAGACAATGCAGTCATTGCAATGTGACTCATCTGTGGTAATAAGGAAAAGAATAACATACTTTTTAGACAATCCATCCTAATTGCTGCTATTCTCAAACAGAAGCAAACATTCTTAGGTTTAATTCAGGAAGGAGGAAGTTTCTTGCTTTCTGCTACATCATCAGGAAAAGTTTCTTTTTGAGATCTATCAGCCTGAATGGACAACATGGTATCTTTCACTGTGGCTCTTTTGCAAAGGTCTTATTGGCCATTTCACCTAAGGACCTTTTGGTTCTTCTTTCAGTTGTTTCTTGTTAATGGTGTCTTTTGCTCCAGTTCAAACCTATTTTTTCTCCTGGAATATCTGTCTGTGCTGAAGCCCATCCACGCTGTCTCAGACAGCAGCGTATGGTATATTGGCAAGAAGTCAGGAGTCCTCATTTCCATTCCTACTTCTGCCAATAACCAGCTATATGACCCAAAACACCAGCTCCCAAATTCCCTCCCACATTCAGTCTTTAATGGAAAGTTTACAATGTTAGTGTTTTTCTCTCTCTAGTATTTGCAAGTATTTTACATACTACTAATATAATACAATTTGGAATAGGGTTAAAGGTTGCCTGCCCTCAGCATCCTCCTTTTTTCCATGCCAATCAAGAGACATCATATACATTCAAATCCACCAATATTCTATATGTAATTTCTTTTATCAGAATATGAGTTATATATGCCTATTGACATTACCTATCTCTTATCAATTGCTCCCTCATGTGGGGATCTGTTAATATTATGAATAGTTAAGATAAAGCTTTTTACATAACGCACACAAAATCAAGAGTTTGCTGGCTGAGGATCCATTTCGCATACGAATATGTGAATAATTGCGTCTCATAAATGTAACTGTTCATTCCCCTCAAGTAAGCCACCCTGTTCCACAGCAGAAGAGATGCTTTGCAGTACTTGTCTGTCTGGGAAGTCTGCAAACCAAGCAGCAACTGGAGTATTAATGTCACTACATACTGTATTTTGGAGCCACAGTGTCTCCTGCTGTGTTTACAAATGGATGTTTCCTGTAGATGTGGCACCAAATTGTGGGTGCTGCGGTGAAAGTGCCTGGCCTTGTCATCCCCATCACGTGCACGTATCCAATAATGAACAATAGCTGCTATGACGTTTTGTATTCCAGGCTTGTTATCTCACTATATATGAGAGAGCTCATCAAATTTCAAAGAAAAAAAAAATGCCACAACTGTAACATTTGCTGCAAGCTATAACAGCATGTCTCGTGAGTAGGGAGGATAAACCAGATAGCTGGAATGACAGGTCAGGAGACCAGTGTAGTTTAGCCATTATTTCTGATCAGTGTTGCTCTGTGCCCACCGGATCAAGTCCTCCCAGACCCACCCTGCACTGTACCCCTGTTATCCTAAGCAAGCAAAAATGGGCTAATCCTGCCAATGCTGATGTCTCAGAAGGTTTATTAGTTCCTCTTCTGCAGCCATAAGACTAACTTCAAAAGATTTGGCTTCAGTCTTGCCTAATGGATCAAAACATCAGGCATATACCTGCTTTGAATCAAAATAGGTGATATGAGTGATTTAATCTATACTGGAAAAAAGCCATTTACATGCTTGCTTTTTTCTCCTTTCAAAATGTCTTTAGATTTAGATTTTTTTTTTAATCACTAGGTAAATCTCTAACTTGTAGACTCAGTCCCTTTGGGGCTTTACTTTTCCATAAGCGATGTTTATTTACAGAAGATTTGGCAAAAATTAGCAAAGGCCTTTTATGTACAGCTTCATCCCATTGCATGAAATGTCAGCTTTAATAAAGCAAGTCTGGTGAGATATTAGATAAAAAATCCTTGAGTATTGAGGTGAACTCCCATAAGTATAGAACACATACCAAATTTTGGCTTATAGTCAAGGTTACTGAGAGGAGACTATGTCCTATAACAAGAATATTTTGGGCAGAGTAGTATTTCTATACATCTCAGTTTCTTGTATGCACCAGCATACAATCAGTAACTTATATACTGCTAATTTGTATGTATTAGTTTATATATAAAGACATAAAGTAAACTAGAGATTTTGATTGTATTAACCTTGATTCTGCTCTTTGTGTATGTTTTTTTTTAAAAATCAGGTCTATATTTTTTCCACCTGGCAAGATGTGCTATGTTGACACACTGCATGGGACATTTCAGGTTTATTTATGTGATGGACAGCTTATATGAAAATTTCTCTCACAGACCAAATCTGTACACTTTATTGCTCACAGAGGAAAGAGAAAACTCAGAATGACCTTTGAGTATCATATCTTCTTTTAAAGTCAGATTGATGGCTTCTCTTCTTTTCACTCTCCTGTGCCTTTTTCTCAGTAATGCATAAAAGCCTGGAATAAAATCTCCAGTGTGTAATGCATAGCTAGTTTTATTTTTTTACTCCAAACCCTAGCAATTCAAAGCCAAGTAAACACCAGCAGGCTGCATTCACTTACACTATGCATGTTGATGCTAATTGCAGTTCCCTAAGCATTTTACATTGTTTGCACAAAATAGCATTGCTCTGCCTTCAAACAGTCAGTTCATTGACAGCTGGAATGAGTTTATCTCATACTGCTTAGTGTCAGGTGCATTCTTACAGCTTTCCTGTCTCCTTTTGAGGGCTAATTAAGGCATTCTTCTCTCTTGTTTAATATTTACATTTAAACAGCTGCATCTCATTTGGATATAATGCAAAGATGGCACCTGGCTTTCTTTCCCTGAGTTAATTCTGGGAGCTTTTTTCCTCCCCCTCCCTTCACTGAAGATCCAAAGTGGTTATTTTTGTGCTTATGTAGGGAAATGAACCGAAGCGGCTGTAAATGGAAAGAGCTGCTATTCATTCACAAACAGGGTGCATCTTCCCAGGATCCTTCACAGCTAGTCTCCTTAGGATACCCGGGATGAGAGCAGAATGCAAAGCAGAGTCCTTGAGGCTTTCATCGGGCTGCTGCCTTTGTCGGGCCCTGCTCTCCTCAGGGGCTTGTTCACTGTTCTAGTCCTTTTTGCATTTTGGTTTCTTTGTTTGTTTCCTCCCCACACTTGAACAAAGAGTGTACAGGGGAAAAAAAAAAAGGAACAAAGCCTAAACACTATGGCACCAGGACCGCGTGGCAAAAGTACACGTAGCAGTTCCATAAAACCTCTTGCATGTTAGCAGGAAGGGGTGTAGAGGTGCAGCCCACTCTGCCTTCAGAGGTCCCCAGAGGCCCAAGTTCTCCAAGGAGAACTTCTGTGTACAGTGACATGGTCAGGACTGCAGCTCAACCTTAAGGCACTAAGCATTTTGGCAGATTCAGCAGCACCGTTCACAACGATCTTGGCGCAAGGTAAGAGCCTGTCAGATGTACCACCTTTTGTGGTTCTTTCCACATTTGCAGATCTCCATCTTCAACTGGGTGACTTCTTAAAATTATGAAAAACAATGAAATAATTTTCCCAAGAAGCTTTGGAAGATCCAAGGGCAAAGATCTAGCTCCATACATCTCTGTGTGACAAATACCATCATCTTTGCTCAATTTTTTTATGATTTTTTTGTCAGTAAAGAATTACTAGGGATAGTAGATATTAACTCTGTGCTTTAAAGCAATAGTGCGCTAGGCTGTGATAATCCAGATAGTCAGTAATAATGGTATAAATACATATGAGAGAGTTAATGAAATAGAAAACATATACTGTGATCATAAGTTTAAAGGCCATATGTTTATTGATACAAGTTAATGATGCCATTTTCTTACTTCTGTGCAACTGATTTTCATTTCTCAAAAGGGAGGGGAAAAGAAAAGCCTTTACTCTTCTGAAAACATTGTAACGGGAAGCAAACAAACTCAGGAGGCATGTCCTATGTGTCCTGCCAGGAGCTGGCAGGACTGCAGTGCTGCCGCTGCAGCCTTCCCCACTTGAGGACCCAGAGTAACTGAGGGCAGCAAGAGACCATCGCTCCGGCTGCGAACTGCTGGAGGGCAACGAGGCTCACGCTTTGGCCAAGGAGCTTCACAGATACTTGATGACAACAGAGGAGGTTTTGGGGCTCGGTGCTATTTCTGGGGATTATTTCTCCCCTGCCAGGAAGGGATCAGGCTGCAGCTTGGTCCCTCTCTGTTTTGTCCCAGGCCTTTCTCTGCCCTTCATCCTTGCCCTGGAGGATCCAGAATTGAAGCCCCCTTTCCGTCCTTCTCCCATTCCCACACTTCTCGTCCTGATCCCCCCTCCTGCTTTGTTGACCCTAATTCTCCCACCATATGATGGCCCCTTGGAAAGCCTCTTCTCCCTGCCTACCACCTTCCACTCGCTGGCTTCACTTTGCCAGTCCAGACCTTCCTTTCCTTCTTCATCCCTCTGCCAACCTACAGGCTGCTTGTGCTGGTATGCACTTCTTAACCACACCTCATTCCCTTCTAATTTCAGTGATATAACTTCTCCTTTATTGCTTGCCAGGGATCAGTTTGGAGAGCTTTAAGAGACTCTCCGCACAGGGACTCAGGCAAGACCAGGTCTGTAACAACAAAAACTGGAGCTAAAAAAAGAAGTCCTGCCTGAGTAACACTCAGTATAGGACTGTACACAGGACAGGACTTTTCAGAAGACTTAATTGTGAAGCTATAGCAAGTCTCAGTGTGTGTAAATTGCATTTTTTCCCAAAAGGCTTGTAACTGGACAGGCTTTCAAAACTGAGAAATGGCACATCTGGTTTGGAGGCCAGACCCCTCCAATCCCAATTTCAAGGCTATGTATGAAATTATGGGACACTAGAGCCTCTAAAGAGAAAGAGCACCAAGGGAGCATTTATCTGACTACATATGAATGTCTTTATCTGAGCTTGCAGTTACTGAACATCGAAAGTACTATAGAGAGAAAAAGACAGGCGCTTCTAAGACAGGCTACTAAAATAGTCCAAGCACTCATTATAAAGGTGTCCTAGGAGGATTTGCTCACGTACAAACCTCTAGTGTATAGATATCTAAAATTAGGTGAAATTGATATCAACATTCAACCTGAGCAATGTCCTTCCCAGCTCCTACTCAAAAACACCCAATGGATATTTACTGAACCATTCTATGCAGAGCAATGTGAACCCTGAATATAAAACATTATCAAAGCATTGTATATGGAAAGTGCCAGGCAATCCTAAGAATACAAGCTGTTTCTTACTACAAAGAATTTTGTTATTCATCCTTTCACCTGAAAAACATCAACCTTTTATGTTACAGCAGAAGTACGGTCTCTCTGAGGAACAGAACTGCGCTGAAGACAGTCTGTTGGTTCTCATAACCCATTCTGTATACTCAAGTTTGCCGTTTCCTCAAATATATTAATGATATAACCACAGGGGAACTATCTACATTGTTCATTATGTAAAAACTGAAGCTTTTCAAACAGCCTATCCTTGCACAAAGGCTTATGACCAACTTGGATAGTACCGCAAAGTTTGGAATATGGAGTTGGTGTCATTGTCAGCTTTTATCATGAGAAAAAAAAATGAAGAATAGATGAGGTGGTTGTCATTTTTTTCTGGTTTTAATGGAATTTTTTTCCACTGGAAAAGTCAGCTCCTTTGGAACCTAAACTTGCCTCAGGAACATATTGATTTTAACAAACAAGTATCAAAAGGCAGTCTTTAAATCTCTCAGTTTAATTCAATGATGTTAAAGTGCTTCATGGAGAGTAACTGAATAATTTCATTGAATTTGAGTAATTGCATTCAATAAATGTTTCTCTGAGAATGTAAAAGCATTTTACTTGGATTTGTAAATTTTGTTCAACTTCTGAATTACAGTCTTCATATTCTGAATTACCGTTTTCATACTGTGGCTGTGCTTTACATTTTCCTCTATCCAGGTTGGCTGACATCTTTCACTGTAAGTCCCTCTTTTTATTATTAATAATGGATCTTGACCTGTTCTCTCTTTCAGAAACAGCTCACCCTGCATCAAGGCTGAAACTAGGGGAAATCATACATTATTCGATCCATGTTAAAAAATCATAGTGACATTTTCTTTGAGCAGCAGTAAAGCTATTATGTGGGGCAAGAGCTTTCATCCCGATGAAAATTTAACCAAAAAAACTTTTGAAAATTGTTTCTCACTTATTCTTGAATCTATTTTACCTCCTGATGCTGTCTGAACCCTATAGCCTCTCCCCACACAGCAAAGTTCATTCCTCTCACCAGCCATGGGGCATAAGGAACGTCAGTGCCATAACCAGAGAGCAGCTGAGCATATTCAGTACCAGAAAGGGACAGGCACTGAGCAGAGGTATCTTGTCCTCTCTGTGACTGTCTTTCAGGCAGCTGGGTTATACAGAGGGAGAAGCAGGGTTTTTGAATACGGAACAGAAAAAGCAAGATGGGGAAAAAGGAAACAAGCAGAAGGATATTCAAGTGTGAAGAGAAACAGTGACTTGGACTACTATTAGGAGTTATAGGGGAGGAAATTGGGCAGAGATAGAGGAAGAGTAAATATTGAATATGCAAACTGGGACTAAAACCAGTAGAGTGATTCTACAGCTAGCAGCTGATGAAGGTAACAGAATATACATGTGGTAGTGGGGAGATAGGCCTAAAATCTCTGGCAGTTCATCCTTTTTGATAAAATACATGGGCAAAGGGTCAGAGAACACCAAGGAGGTTAATTAAAGCCACAGGAGAAACAAGGGAGCAGATGTAGAGGGTATGGTGGAGGAAGACAATTATGGGGCTGGGGCTGTGTGAAGGGAAGAAGATACTAAGGTCAGTGATAACACTGACAGAGCACTCTGAGAGGAAGATGAAGGTTGCTTGAGCCAGGAGACCTCTGCTGGGATTAGGAGTTTCTGTGGGGTTATATCATGGTGGCCTGTAAGGATGATAGATTATGTGGAGGCAAGTCCCTTACCTGAAGTCAGTGCGGAGTTCTGATTGCCCTGCAGCAAAAATGACACAACAGAGAAAAGATGGTTCCAGAGAAAATTACTTTCAGGAACTCAGGAAAAAAAAGAAAAATAAATGTGGCTGTTTATTTCACTGTAAGATAAAGAGAAGATAAATAAGAAGGTGCAAAATAGAGACATGCAAACTAATGAGGAGCAGTCAGGTGGTAAATTGAACACTCCTGCGTACTTTCTCCATTACTTTGTCGTAACAGGGGGACATCTGGGGAAACAGAAAGGCAGCAGATGTAAAACCAGTAAAAGGAAATGTGTTTTTCCTGCTTGGCCTATAGAACATCTTCTCATGAGGCAGCAACACAGCCAGGAGCTCAGCATGACTCAAAAAGGGATTGAACATTTGCATGGATGAGACCATGCAAAGTTACAGGCTTATAAACTGTGAACAAATCTAAAAATTTGGAAAGGATGGAAGCCCCCTGCCTCAGGATATTTACCAGCTTTTAAACGAAACGATGAGAAAGAAGCTTCTTCCTTAGGAACAGCTTGTGAGATTTCCAGCCCCCATAACTCAAGGCAACTTTATCATAGAATAAAGTTAAATTACTTTTCTCTCTTTTTGGTGGCTGCCTATATTTTTTGTCAACAATTATACATTCTTTTTGCAGGTTGTCCCTCATATGCACATTTCTGGCTATGTTTGGACAATTCTCCTGATGGGCTGGTCACTGACAGACAACTCTTGTCTAGATGGATGCCTACAGAGTCTCACGACCCCTGGTGACTCCTGCTAGAGATGGGCCTTGAACACACTGTTCAAATCTGGCTTGTACCCAAAGTTAGAAATGCTATTGTTAGCACTCTGGAATAGGTGTTAATCATACTTTAGTTCAAAATCTGATCTCTCTCTCACTTACATTAGGACTGGAGACCTCATGCTGGGGGCAGACTGTTACACAGCCGTGTACTGCGGTGGGTGCCTCTGCCTTACTCTGGGGAAAGCTTAACAGTGTGGCAGACAGCACGTTGGCCTAGCAGGCTCCATGTTGGTATCCATATGGCAACATATGGCTAAATTCACAGTAGGAATCGATATTTGAGGACTACCACAGGAAAACATTGTTGTAGATAACCCAGTCTTTTCAAGCACGAAGTTTCAGGGGCTCAGATTCAGTAAAGAACTAAATAATGTGAGCTCTAGGAACTGTACATGCTTAAACACTTTATTAAATCAATGTCTTCCATTCCAGCTCTCCCACCTCTATTTCTAGCTGCCGCTTACAAACCGTAATGAAAGATGAATATCCCTTTCCCCTGAAAACAAGCCAGCCAGTGCTTCAAAATGATATATGGGCTCCTCAGTGTGTGTCAGTACAGACCTTCTGTTGAGTTAGAGACAGTATATTCCACCCGAGTCCCAGAGGAGTGCCTGTATTAGTGTTTCAGTTTAGAGGAAGAGTAAGATTTTGAAGCAAATTTCCTATTATCTCTATTTGCCGTGCTTTGATTTGCACCACAGAGTAGTCTCAGAGTGCATGACCTGGATTCCTTCTGGATGAAACTAAACTGGAAGATATGCTCCTGGGAGTGTACTTAATGCACTCCAGCTGTAAAGGGCACTCAGGTCATGGGACCATTTTAGTCCTAATATGAAACCTCTGAAATGTGCATATTGCGGATGTCAGGCCCTAAACATCAACTATTAGTTCTATAGATCTTATTTGTCCACATTACTTAATAATATAGATATACCAAAAGTCACCAAACGACCCAGAGAAGCACAAGAGAAATGACTACATATAAACTATTGCCCTGTTGCTTTTTCAGATGTGATATTCCTAGGAGCCCAGGCAAAATTACCACATAGTAGTGGTCTATTTTTCTTCAGAGGTACCAAGGCATTTATCAACACATCTAATCACTGTAAAAGAGGAAAAAATAAGAGTCCTCTAAAACTGTGCATGCTATTTTAAGCATCTAGTTTTTCTTTTTGTTTCTTTTTTTCCTCCTTTTTTTTTTAACTTGAAAACACTTGTACTTAATTTTAATTTTGGTACAGTGCTTGGGGGATGCAAAGCATTATGTGACTGCTAAATATTATTAAGCTGAAGAGAAGGCTGATTAATGAGGAAGACATTCTGCCTTTTAGCTCTGGGATGGAAGGGATTTTATTAGCTTTTCATATAAAAAACTTGTAGGGAAATCCTGTTTTTGTGAACATCACAAGGTCCTGCTAATTTGTTTGTATAATGCCGTTGGAACCGAAACACCTTCCCTGTTCATCTTTAAGTGATTATACAGGTTACAATAAAATGCTGAGGTAGATGGATGGCATAGTACTTCATAAGACAAACAGAATTGGAAGTACTGATTCTCTGGAAAATAAAGAGGAGAGCCTTGACTTGACAGTATTTCAGTATTGATGAAGCTTAGGATTTTTATTATCAGTGTTGAAGTTTTTCTTAAATTGCCCATTCCTTTATGCTCTACTTTATTAAGAACAAATTCTAATGTTCATGGTTGCAAATACAATTAGTTCAAAAGACTTAAAATGTAAGTAGCAAATAAGGATAAAAAAAATTTCCTTTAAAACTTTGTGATTTCTATGACAACACAAAGATGTTTTGGGCCAAACTGCTTGTGAACAACACTCTACTGTCAGACGGCTATAAGAAAAGCATTTGAATTAACTTCTCACCTTCTAACGTATCTTTTGATTTCTAGAAATCAAAGCTCTGCTGTACCTCAATGCTCAGCCACTTCTCACCAGCTTTACAAAAGTATAGCTGGGCACTGTCTCAAGTGGCAGGTCAGAACCAGACCCGTGTGGGACTGATTCTCCAGCACTGTTTCAGTTTGACCCTAACATTTTCACTGGCACTGTGGAACCTGGCATAGACTGAAAATGCCAGGAAGGATCAGGAAGAGGTGGACTGCACTACACTTTTAAATTATGGCTATTTTACGTTGACAGAGGAACCCTTCACAGAATATGAATATATACCTAAAGTCTACATTTACAGACAACTTCACAATACTAAACTGAAGTAAAACATTCTCCAGATGTGTCTGCAGATAGAGCTATGGAGAGCAATTATTCATGAGTTACCCTATGTGCAAACATGCTTATTCAGCATGGAATAAGTTACACAGAGATTTTATTCCTAAGTGCCTTTACATTGGTAAGCCTTTCATGAAAACAAGATGAAAGTCCCAGTATCTAAAAGGCAGAAAGAATCAGTGTCTAAATTTAATGATGACTCAATTTCAAGTCAGTGCTACTGGATTTGAAAAACAGAACCCAAAGAATTTTCCTTTAGAAAGAGCAACAGCAAATCTGTTAATTGAAATGGGGGGCGGGGGGAGGCTATATTCACGTATTGTAAGGCCAGAAAAGGCTTTTTTGACACAGTCCTGCAATAATACAGATCTCAGGATTTCCTAAAGATACTCTTGCATTACCCCTTTGATTTCCAACATTCTCTTATTCTCACTGCTAAGAATGGATTGAATAGTGTCACTCTGAGCTGATCTGACTTGATCCCAATGGGAATGCTTAAAGTCCGTTACCAAGTTGTCCTTAACATTTCTCTTGGATAGGCTAAATACAGTGAGTTTATTATGATTCTCTCTGAAAAAAAGCCTCATTGAAATCACACTCCGGGTCATTCATGGAGCCCTTGACTTAGTGCATCTCCTTGGAGTTCTTGGCCACAAAATGGACCCTGGGCTCCCCATGCCTCATTGCTTCCCTACAGAGTAGCAATACCAGCCCTGTACTCCTGTTCAGTCGTACCTTGCCTATGCATGTTAACTCCCTCAGCCATAACATCACACTGACTGCTCCTTAATCAGCTGCAGTCTTTTTCCAGGCTGCTGCTTTCCACAGCACAGTCTCCCATACTGCAAGTACATTCTGTGCTGCTTACAGATGTGTGAACTAGCACTAAATTGTTACAAGTTTTCTAAACTAATAAAAGCTTCCTAGCAAGGGCTTTTATATCTTCTTCTGGAAGATGTAACTCTGTGAATATTTAATGGGTGTTAATTTTAAAATGGAATTTAATTTGCTTTTCCTTAAAAAAGTGCTGTATGATCTCTGACCTAAAACTTTATTGTTACTGTAGAAATTAGCTTGAAAGCAGAGAATTTGCGGTAATGTCCGTCTAATGCTGCCAAGAAATATATGCTTAAATAAATACAGGTTTCATTCCAAACCTTGCTTTGGGACCTCAGACAGCCATGAGTCAGATTTTCCGTATTACTAACACCCAGGCTGTTCCAGGGGTGCAAAGCTTGGATGCTGCTATGCAGCCCAAGGACTAAGTCATAAAGATTGCATTTTTCAATTGGACCAGTGCTATACTATTTCCTACAATCGCTGTCCATCAGACAGGCCTCCTACCTGCCACAATGCTGGTATGTTTTTTGTATCGTTGTTGATATGCTTTTTCAGGAGTCTCACTATGTAGTGTAGCTTCTGATTTTGCAGGCTCGATAAAACTTGCTATTGTGTTCTACAAATGGCTTCTTCTGGCAGCAGCTGCTATCAGTTCTTAACAGTGCTCGCATTCAATTAGGCAATGGGAAAAAACATTTCCCATCACCCACATTAATGCAGCAAGGTATTATAGCAGTGGGAACTTCTTTGGCCTTCTAAGTGATAATACAGAAGAAATATCAGCAATTTCTTTGGGCATTAATTGAATCGATCTAGTTCTGATTACCAGGATCTGCAGTTTCTCCAATGTGCGGAGGATCTAATTATTCCCAGAAGAAACAGTCCTGTAAATCTGAGGTATAGTATGTGTGTGGATTAAATATTCTTGCAGTTCATAACCCTGTAGGTCTCTTCTTATATTGCAGAAAAGCAAACAGAAACATCAGAGGCATGAGCAGAAAGAACACTGAAGAAATAGGGCTGTATCTGGCAGACAAATGTACACCATGTAGCCTCATGTACTTCTCTTTGAAGCCTAAAGATGCGAGAGGAATTCACAGCATTGTAAGGAGAGCCAGAAGAAGGACACCAGGGCACCTCACAAGGCTTCATCAAAGAACAGATGGTTAAAAAAGAGGTTCCAGATTATCTCCTGCTTGACAAACACAAGACTGTTTTGTAAAGGCAGCATCTAATGCTGTGTGGCTGGGGATAAAAGAACAGCAAGTGTCATTGCCACAAATAGCAACTCATCAGCTTTCTCATATGCATGCCCAATCCTTTAATCATTATCCAGATACCACATACATACATCTTAATGGGAATTTTGCCAAGTATAAACTGTTAGATTAACTGTTACAAAATCTTGAAAAATTAGAGCAAATGGCCTGTGCAGGAATGGTAATGCACAAACAATATCAATAACATTTGCATTGTTAGCTGAGCCAGAAAAGCCATGAGCAAGAAAACAATAGGGAAGCCACTTGATCCAGGCATTTACTTCCTCAGTACACTCACTGTTGCCTGGGGTATTTTCTGAGATGCTCCTGCTGTGTTACCTGCTAAAAGAAACCTACCCTAAAACTCTGGGCACAATATCAGGATTGAAAAGGAACAGGTTCTTGAACTTGTCAGGATTTGATTAGGCAGCCAAAATGATTTCTGTTTCATGGTTTAACAGCATGTTACTGATATTCTTTCTATGGTAGAGCTTATATAAACCATCGTGACATTTCTGAATTAATTGGCATACTCTGTAGTGCAGGAGTGACTACCATTGCTGACTCACAAACTTCATATCAAAACCTTAGGTGTCTGAGATACACAATTCTCCAAGGCCTGAGAGGAAGAGACATCTGATAGTACTTTACAAGTGGATGATGACAATTGCTTCCCAAACTCCTAACTCTCTGTTGCAGAATAAGAACAGGATGAACATTCAGCTGAGATCCCATTAATATCCACCTCATCACATCTTCTAGCCTGCTGCTTCCCATAGTTAGAGATTCATATTTGCTCCCATGTCAATAAAGCCCCAACCTCCTCCTAAGATGTACATGACTCGAAAGCCTAACTTAGTGAGCCTACAAAAAGACAAACAAAACAATGTTCCTCTTTTAGGAGCTTCCCCACTAAGCTTAAAACAAATTATACCAATATTAATACTCCTACTAATAATAAATAATTACCAAAAGGACTAGGATCTCACAGCATCTATAAAATACCAATAATTGAAGCTGCTATGAGCCCACTCTTGTCTGTGCTCTTGTATGCCAGATTACTGTGATCAACAACAGCAAAGAGAACATTAGTTTCCTGAAGCACATGTAGGGAGAATCTACCCATGGCAGGCTAATTCTAGGCATCTGGCCTCCCTTTATAATCAGTGAAACCCAATAAACACTTTGAGGAGTAACTGCTAAAATTTAGACAACTAGTTTAGGCTTGGTGAATTGCACTCCAGAGGTGGCGCTTTCTATCTACTGACTATAAAGGGGATCTAGCATGACCAGCTAAGATGTTAGACACATTTAAGACATCTGAAGTTATGTAAGATGAATCCCTCTTAGGAATTCAGTTTCTTTCCTGCATTATTTGTTCCTACGTGTATGACCTTGCATTTGACTGTATTAAAACACACTGTTCTGATAGGCCCAGCTCACCAAGTCGTGTGAAACTCAGGGGTGGTGCAACTGACCTGCCATTATTGTTTATTTAGTTTCCCTGGTTTCTGAATCACCATGTATATTGACTATATAGATCTGTGTAGAAGAGTACTGGAAACATTCCCATTTGGTGATGACTCCTTATGATTTGCATGAAGATGTAATATTGCTTCTCTAGTCGATCCCAGGCAAGAAGTGAGCTTCCTTCCCTGCTCTATAACTTCAGGAATATAGACACCATTCTTGGCAGCTGTTCTCCTTTGGAGTGTTTCATTAACAAGATTATTATTCAAGGACTTCTCTTTTCAAGAACTTTCATAAGAGGTAGCAAAATGGGACCTCTAGGAGTTATTGCAGTCCCATCACAATTACCACAATCCCGTGACGTCAAAGGTAGCAAGACAAAACAAGCTCCCTAGCGTAAGCAACTATTATATTTCTTCTAAACAGTTTTTAATGTTTTTCAAACATGTTCCCCTCTTGGTGATATTTCACAATTTCTCATACATAAAAGCTGTTATTACTAATCAACACTTTAAGCCATCAGTAATGACGCTAGTATCCTTTTGTTTCCAGTTTGGCTCTGGTCATACATCCCTCAGAAATGCTGTGGAATGTCCCTTCACTTAGCCCAGATGGATAAAAGGTTCATAGCTGCCTTGCAGCCAACAGGAAGCAAATGCCTAAACATCTGGGTCATAGGTTTCAGCAATACTAGTAAATGCAAGTAAAGGCTGAAGGCCTAATGTCTTCATAGACTGGTCAATCTTGAGAAGCCTTGGAGTAATCAAGAATTTCACATTTCCCAGCTGAAACCAAAGTATGTGAATTAACCACAAGGTTAAAAACACCAGGCCAAATTCCTCCTTAGGACACCAGTGGATATACAATAAAATTTTATTTAACCCAAAATTAAGATGAAAATATAAGCTTCCTAATAAAATTCTTGTATGAACATCAAAACACAAATAACACCAATACTACTGCAGCAAAACAACATTTCCTGAGTGTTTTCTTGTGCTCCAGATGGAAGCTGTTTAACAAACAAAGTAATCTGTTCAGCTAGGGAGGAGTACATGATATTTGCATCTCAGAAATCACACATGCAACAGTCATATTTATGAGTATGGGCTATGTAACTGCAGAAACCTTATTTTCATTTATCAGCAAAAGATGATGTACTATTGCATCTAGACCTATCTGTAGCATACCGATGGCTATTGCCAGACAGAGCAGTGACAAACAGGACTGAACAAGGTGGGGGGCACAGAGTAATTTGTCTAAATGAGAGCTTTTTTCATCAGTTTCTCAGTACCATTAACACAGTGTGCTGCTAATTTTGCCAAGGAAGTAATGAGACTGTCCCCAGCTGGTCTCAAAATTGGTCCAGCCACCTTGCATAACTTCATCCTATGCACCTTAGGGTATTAAGCATCACCCAATAGAAAAAACTTTTTATCCTCTGACTGGGCAACACTACGTGAAGCTTATTTTACTTTTTCAAGTCGGTGGAGAGAGGAGTGGAAAGACATAGACTGAATCTTTGGTATATTCTGATGATCCTGCTTTGTGCCACAGCTTGTCTGGACCTTAGCAGCCAATTTCACCACTCTGTGACTAGGTATGATTTGGCTATGGCTGAGAACTACCCAGCTCATCAGCTCAGATGAAATTAATCACATTGTCTGAGTGAACGAATTGTATTCAAGGTTCTGGTAATCAAGAGCTTAGCAAGTGCCTGCAAATGTGACCATTCTTCTTGTGATCAATGAATAGGATATCCAAAGTTTCAATAATAAAGATTTTAAAAACCAAAAATAAAAAAAACTAGGGGGTGATATAAACCCTTAAGTTGAGGACATAAACCCTATTTTTTACATTATTGTTTTTTGCATGACACTTCTTTGAAATGTGTCTCATTATATTAAAAAGTAGAACTGAAACTCAAGTATGTAAACTGAGTAATACTTCTCAGAATAATATTCAAAGACCTCATCAGGACTGGAAACCAAACGTCCTGGGAAGAGACAATCAAAGACCTTCATGGTACACATCAGCTGTGCATGAAGTTACTTGTTATCACTTCAGAGGGCTGGGTTCTCAACAGCTTCCATTAGAGAGGATTAATTAGAAAAAAGTGTCAAAGAAAACCATGAATTTCAAAGAAAACAGTGAATTTGAGAATACTATTTGACTGTAAGAATATGTATGTTTGGTTAAGCAGGTGGAGGGCCTATGCACGAATTCCAGCTGAAGAGAATTTTTTTACTCTGCATTTATTATCGATGTCACTGTCACCAAGACTGCTGGCAAGGACATTCCACTCTGAACTGAGACACCTAAATTTGAGTACCTACATAGAGGTGTTTACATGAGGCTTCTACCTAGACATAAAAAGATCTTTGGGAGACTCCTTGACTGGCATCAAGAGCCAGGTGGGTACAACAGGTAGCAAGCATCCCAAGTGGCTGGAGTGTAGGCAGGTAAATCACACCCCAGATTTCAACTGACTGTAATGAGAACTTAAACATCTCGCTCAAACGTAGACGACATCTAGACAGCTACATTTAGTGTCTTAGCGGCACACTAAGACTCATGCTTTTTATCCAGAATCTGATTGTGAGCTTGGATCCTCTACCTTCAGCTCATTATGGATACCGAACAAATGTGAGAATTACCAGACAACGCCGTTAGTGATACACACCAGTGAGACTTTGCGTTCACCACATCTGCTGTGCTGGATGCTAATAGATGACTGCATTCAAAAAATTAGTGCAAGTGGATCCAGCTATCAGTGGATAAGTGAGAGGCACCATCCTTTGTTACCAAAGGATAGGGAAGAGGCAACAAGAATCAGAGAATTTGGGGTACTGCCTCACTGCATCACACTGCCTTTCTCATTATTACTGGCAACTCCCTGTTTAAGGCTGCTGACTTCCCTTTAGTGATCACTAAAGTTTAAGTCTTATTTCGTTCTGCATAGTCATGAGCTTGCTATTTTTCAGATACCTGCTAGCAATAAATGATGTAAAATTTTAAGAAGATTTTATGTCTTTTTATTGCCTCAACAGTCATTACACAAGTTGTGTGGTAGGAGCAGTGTATTAGTCTGGCAGAAAAGCCTTGTGATAGCAATTGCCAATGAGAAGAAATTGAAAGGAAGCCTGCAATGAGGTGAGAAGGTACTTGGAACAGCCTTGCTTTGAGGCGTCTTTCCCAAGCACAGTTGCAGTGCCCATTGGTGTGAAGCAGCCCTCCCTTCAGCTTGTGGATTTTGGGCTGGCCAGCAGGCAAACAGATGTGGGATATCAGGCTTAAGGGTGTGCACAGGAGGTGAGTTAGGGCACCAAACTGAGACTCAGATTAGGGTTTGCCAGAAGGTGGAAATATATTCCACACAACCTGGAATTTTACAACTATTCAGGGGCATCTGAACTTTGTATCTTAAAGAAACTTTACTTCATTCTGCATGAAAGGCTTTCTTCAACATGTTCTCATAGCAAAAGCAGAATATAAATTTTTAATACTCTGCGAATTCCTTTTTATATTATTCTTTGCTATAGATTTGAAAAAATGTCATATCATAATTGTTAATGTATTTTTACTTTCTGACACGAATCAATTGGACTTTTTCCCAAAGTAAATTCAATGGAAATTGACATTTTACCATAGACTGTTTTTTTCTGGAGAAACTTGCATTTCCAAAGGAAAAGTATTTCATTTAAACTTTATGATCAGTTCCTGAATTTTTGCAAAAATGCATCAGAGCATTAATGTCAATGCCCAAAGAAGTATGTTAGAAAATAAAAGTCTTTGGATCAGCTACAGTCCTTAGGAAGAAAAACAGATTTTCTTGCAACGGAAAGCTGCCAGTGATAAGAAATTAACTGTGCCTTTTCTTCAAGTAAATCTTACTATATTACAGCGTTCGAAAGGTCTGGACTTAACTAGCTAATCAGTTGTAGGCAATGTTGCATTTGAACATATTATATGAGACTACACCTTCCTACAAGACTGATGGGTTTTGCAGCTTTAGTAATCAATGTATTTCTTGATTTCCAATAGCTTAAGAATTTGTATCTGTTTTATTAATTCTTCAGGTATTAGTATTAATTTTTTATCATGTAAGATACTTCACATTGTTCCTTTAGCTTTAAAAATTATTCTAATGCAGTGGAAGCTATGTTAGAACTAGTACATCCATTTTTCCTTTTATTTCTAGATTATTAAAGCTCTGCAAAGCTGTAATCTTTGGGAATGAATTCCCCAGAAATAGTTTTAGCCCATTTCTTTTATAATATTTAGTAGGATATATTTGACCAAAATCTTTCAGTTTCTTTCATTGCTGGCTGCTATCTCTACCTGTTTGGAAAAGCCTTTTGTAAAACAGCACAGGTGTAGGACTTGACCCTGAAATAGTGCCCCTGAGCAGCACCTTACCTTCCTTCCCTTATGCAATGATGGGCTGTTTTGAAACTGTCAAAGTCTCATTCTCACTTCCAGCTGAGTTAGAAGAGGACATTTGACAATGTGCTGACTGGTGTATGTCTTGGTCTTGAAAAAGAGTTAGAGGCCAGTTCAGAGAACCTTTGCTCACTGCTATAACTTCTTACAGCCTGCTCTCTCATATTCCAAAAATAGCAGTCAAGTGTTTGCTTAGAGTTTAATAACTAAACTTAAAATGAGCTATAGAAAGGATCATTGGGTGAGGAAAGGGCATTAAATTGTTTCACTCCTGGGATTTTGGTAGTTCATTATTCAGTACAAAAGCAAAGTTTATAATAAATGTAATTCATAATGAATAGTTTGATCTTTTCTATCAGTGACTGGTGCACTTTTAGTTCAATTTATATACATCATAGCAGTTTCAATAAACACACAAACTATAAAGAATTTCCTGTGCTGTAGCAAAGTGTCTAGTTCTGTAAATAAGGACTCGTGGTAGGGATCACAATGATTTCAACAGGATTTCCTGAAACAGTGAGAGCTTGCAGAACCATCTTTTAAGGGTAAACCCATGATTTCAGTTTGGCTACCAGTGATGCCTTCCCACCCAGTATTTCACAGCCTGTCTGACAGGGAGATCCAGCAATTTTCTTTGCCTTTCCAGAGGCAAAAGTATGATGATATAAGCTATTTTTACAACCTTTTTTAAATGTGTAGTTTGATATACGCACATACTCTTCCTTTGGGCAGTAACACAGTAGGATGATTGGTACATATTGTTCTGTTTCTACAGCTTTACTTTGCTTTTCATTCACCTGTGTCTCTGTAATATAGTCCCAGCCCTCCATAGCTTTCCCACAGGTAAACGTAAGTGCCAAAGTTACACGTGATGGATGCAAAACCAGCTCAGGATTATTATCTCCCAAAACACTTGTTCCTGGACAAAGGCAACCAAGTTCAAAGGAAGCTAAACAATTTCTTCCTTTAAAGGTGTTTGTCCCACATATTGCTTAACCAAGGTCCAATCAATGATATCTTACAACAATATAACCCTGAAACTGGTAAGAGAAGTGAGTTGTCTTAAGGACCTTATTGCTTGCATTTTTTTCCTGCAAACAGGACAACTGGAATGAAAATCCAAGTCCAAATGGGACAAAATCAGGGTACTAAAACAGGTAGTGTGGCTTTCATCCTTTCTGCATTGAAATGACAAAGCTTATTCATCCAGAATACACAGGAGGGGAAGAGAAGATCGGAGGGGTAGACACTTGTGATTTGTGCCATCGTGAAGAGATTCTGAAGTGTCTTATTCACTTAGAGCACCTCACATTAAACTCAAAGAGGCAAAGAATCTCTCCTGACATGTCCTCTCACCTCTCAGGAAAGTGGGAATGGAGCCTTTCGCAGCAAAATCTTACACTGAGTCCTGGCCATTAGGAAGCATTCAGGGCTTGATTTGCTCACATCCTGGCTAGAAACAGCCTGCTAGGCTGGAGGGACTGAACTGCTGCCACCTTTGCTGGCCCAGGGACAATAGTTTCTCCCCCAAGCTTCTCAGTCTGTGTGCTTGCCTCCTCACCTTGGAGACCTCTCCTATGATCAGGGAGGGTATTTTCTTACTGCATTACCCCGTTCTGCCTTGCTTTCCCTTCTGCAAGCTCTGCAGCACAGGCTTGGGGGGAACATGGCCTCTGCCAGCAGCGCTAAGGTTGAGCAGTCCTGACACGTTGCAAATAGGAAGTCAAAGACAACATCAAGGCCTTCTTCACATCAGGAGACCTTTCTCACCCTAGAAGAGCACAAACATAGATATGATTAGTTATACATATATTCAATTCCTGCACAGGTTCAGCTTTTCTTCCTTTGCATCACTGAAAAAATTTTTACTTTCTCCAACATTGTGCCCAGTCAGTGTTTGCCTTTTGGCGTCCAGACAGATGTAGTCTCTCTAATTCCTAATGTTCTCAGCTTTTTCTTTCTGCAGCAATGACATTTAAAATCAGAAGATTAGCTCAAATTCTAAGAGCAACATAAAGAGCAGCTGAATGCCCAAAGGTGTAAGGAAAGGCAGAGGGAAAAAGAAAGAAGGAATATCTGGGTTCACAGCAGCATGCTTTTATTTGTTGAAGAAGTGTTTGTCTTTAAAGTGTTCAAAAGCATATAATAGTGGTCCAAAGGAATGTCAGTCTTACCTTTTGAAGTCCACAAATATACTTTGAAGCAGAGTCAACTTTCTTTATATTTAAAGTGTCAAAATAAATGTTGTGTGGTTTGGGTTTTTTTTAATGTGAACATCAGTTGTCAGTGTACAAAGATTTTTCAGACAGGGCCTCACGACAGTGCTGCTCTCTGCTATTGGAAATTTTGTTTAGAGCTATGTTCTCCAGATTAATTCTCCAAGGTTGAATTGACCTTCAAAAGACTGTTAACTGTCCTTTTTCTTGTCATTTGACCAAAGAGGCTTTTCCTCTGTCTGGACAAGCAGAAATCCCGTAAGTGCTCCTTTCCCATGACAGATTTTTCAGGTGTCTTTTCTGGGAAGTTCCACCTTAAATTTTGATTTCTTGCCTTCATAGGCAAAAACTGGTGTCTGGATTCTAACTGCTGACACCAGCCTTCACATCACTTCTGAAATTTATTCAGCTAATCGTGCCTTTTCAGTTAATACACTTACATGGAACTAATAACATAATGAAATTAAAACACTGAGAGGTTCCATGTAATAAAATATATCCTGCCTCACTGTGTTTTTAGACTGACCTTGACAATGAGTTTTTTGCTTAAAGCAATTAGTTAGATGGCTACTGTTCTCTCCAGAAATTCAGTTTTCTTTCATGATCTGAGGGGTGTGTGAAATATTGCTTCAGTGTTTTGTCAGCCTTTGAAAATCATTGCCACTCTGTGCTTTTTCTTTTCTTCGTGAATACTAGTGTAAGGACAAACACCTAATGCAGATGAGAGCTGCTGGGTGAGGTAGGAAGGATCCATGTCAGTGGTCACCAGGAAGCTAAAGTCATAATGAACAAGGGCATTTGAACCCCAGAAATGGCACAGATGTATCCAAATAACAAAAATGAGAACCTGAGATATGACTAAGAATGAAAAAAACAGAACTTTCTTTTAGCCAAAAGTCCAAAATTATTATGTTGGCTAAAAACCCAAACAATACAATTTAACTTGCGAAGGTTCTCACAGCTACTCAAGGCCATTGCAGAGAAATGAGTCATAGTCCCATTTTCTTCCACAGTGTGGACATCCAAATTGGACCACACTTTCCATGAAGCACCACGAGGGAAGACAGTCATTTGCAGCCATCATATTGTGTCTCAGAGTCACTGAATTGGTGAGGCTGTTGGGGAATGCAGATAGGTATAACCAAACATCTACTTTGAGGTTCTGTGGCCACAAACTACTTGCATTGATCTATGCTTCTCTATCAAGGGATTTTTTTCTTCCCAATGGAAAACAGTGGCATTTTCCATGGCAAAACCTAGTCTGCTATTTAAACAGTTTCATTATATTTTTGCCTCCCTACCCTACTCCTTCTTCCCCTTCTCAAATTCCTCAAGGGAAAGGGCCTTCAGAAGGGAGAAGATTTGCAAGACTCCTAGCAGCCCTATGCAATTTATAGTACCTTGATCATATTCTCTTCTTTTGTGCAGTAGATCTTGATGCTCTTTTCCATTTTCTTCAGCAGCTGCTACTACTTCCAGCTGAGGGTCTTTTAGAAATATGTTAGGCCTCAATGAAGCTATATGTCCACATGTAAGTTAAACTCAGTATTTTACACTCTTGTAGAGAAATTTGCAAAATATTCATTGCCAAAAAAGACATCCTCTAGAAAATCAGATTCATAAAGCATCAAGCTTTAAGCTGAAGCACCACAATGTGCTATTTTAGAAAGTTTTAGCAGGCTGGATTTAGAAAAGAAGCAGTACCTTTAGTTTGCAAAACTTAGGGCTAGGAAAGTACATCTCATTCTTTTCCTCTTTTTTTATAAACCTTTTTATTTTTGGAATAGCTCCTAATGTGTGACCCCATCATCTAATGATAGATAACCTGAAAGTAGCCCTTCTTTATATTGATTGTCTCTAGCCAAAGACCTGAGTACTTTCTGCTGTTGGATCTGCAAGGTAAACGACCTTTCTTCTTTTCCTGTGCTGAATTGCTGATACAGCTGGTGCGAGTTCAGTGGAGACAGGAGAACAGCAATCTGTTGTTACAGAAAAGAGAAAAAAATACTGAGAAATGAAGAATGTTTTCCTTATCGTTACTTTACATGAAAATGCTATGATATTAACAACAGGATATGTTAACATGCACAAAGACTCCAACCCCTTTAGAATCTTCCTTTTACAAAAACATTTTTTTGAAAGATATTTTCCACCACTGAGCCTTTTTGAAAGGATCTTTAGAAAGGAAATCTAAAAGAGAGTTTGATCATGCATTTTAGACAATATAAGGCTGAACAAAATTCCGTATGCTGCTATTTCAAAAAGGCAATAAAATCCAGTTCATATTCTGTTTTTCATTAAAAATATATAGAAACAAATGACACCAGAGAGTTATATAAAGGTTGTGCCAGTAAAGCTTTCTTTCTGCCTTGCTCCATCACTTATTCTATATAGGTCATATACTTTACAGAAAACAATTTTGGAAACATGTCAGTTCTTAAACATTTATCAAGTCTTTTCATATCTTTCTTCATATCCAGACATACCTAGTACCCTAGGTCTGCCTAGGTACACGTGAGTGAGGGAGAGAGAAAACAAAAATATTATTAACACACTTTAAAAATTGTGAACATCTATCAAAAGCTTGGGTTTTCCAAGTGACATATACATTTCATTTTATTACAGACTTTCATGAGATAATTGTAGCATTGGGAAGTTTTTGAGATGTTTCATTAAACAGAAAACAATCACAACTTTAAAGTCTCTGATACAGGCAAATGTTGACTATTGTTGTTACAGTGCTCACAATATGCAGCAATGTTCATGCTTCACATTGCTGTGGTTAATGTTGGAGAACAGTGACTAAACAAACCAGCCTAAAACTAAAGCTAAGGATAATGACAAAATCTTTTTCATGCAAGCCTGAGATCTCTGGAGAGGCCAATGTGGCAAAATTTTATGAAAGACACGATACTCCAAACTGTTGCTCTCCAAGAGGATTTCAGTTTGTTTCAGAATTTCCACAACTTCATAAATATGCTTTATGCTGCTTGTATGATCGATTGCTTTGTTTTAGTTTTATGCACAAATTTGCTTTTCAGCCTGCCAATCTAGGATCACCACCAATAATAAAATATTAACCAACTACTTGTTTTTTAGTGTATAGACTGGATAACGACCTCATACTGAAAATGCTCCTGCTGTCCCACTTGGCATATAAAGAGCAACTTACCCAGTTCCATGGACAACTGAGAAGTTCACAATATCATACACAAGGAGTGTATCTCACAGGTCTTACAAATGATTTGAACTTCAAGAAATGAAAAAAAAAAAAAGGCTAAAAGTCCTAGAAGAAACTCTGAAGACAAGCTGAGACTCACTTTATTTTACAGACATTGTTGCATCTGCACTCACTGTAAGTCATCCATTTTCTTGTGTTGTATATGATGTGTAATTATTTATATTACAGAAACATATAGATAGTCCAAAAATTAATTCCAGAGTGGGATAAGCACTCATCTATTTCAAAAGGTACTCCTGCTTCCCCCACCCCCAATTTCAAATTTTAATTATTTACACAGACAGATTGGTCCATCAGAAATATTATTCCCATGAAAATTGAAGCAGAATTGACTGAAAAAAGCTAGGAGTAAAAACCAGCTGTCCTCTAGCACAGGCTTGTGCCTGCATGACAAAATTATCTTCACTCTCTGACACTGGATGTGAGGTGAGGTGGCCTCTGCTGTGTTGTCAAGCTCTGATTAATTAGCTTGTGAATTCTGTAATTCCAGGGGCTTGAGCAAGCTTGTGTAATTTGTACATGGTGTACCTAGTAAATAAAGTGTACACTGAGCTCATGAACAGGCTCCTGTTATTGTTGAATAAAGCTATCTAAACAGAGGGTTTATTTTTCAGTGCAGCATTCTTAATGCCTTCCCTATTATTGCGTGGTGCGAGGAACAGAATGCCTTTATCTCCCTTGTTGGCTGCAGGCTTTCAGTAGAGTTCAAACACATACTCTACTCTGCAAGTACAATCTGGTTCAAAACTAAATGCAAACAAATGCAGGTTGAAAAATGTTTTTAAGAAGAAACTTTCTATATCAACCATCGTGCCCCCATAACAAATCCATTCCTACTTAGAACTGACTGGCCTTCACTTTCCGTCATGGATGTTGGAGTCTGATCTTCCTCAGTATTTTCTGTCTCCCTGTGCAGATATGTCAAGGTTTTCTTTTCAGACACATACTAGTATTGCTCTCCTCCCACCAAACCTGGTGTAAGGCAACCCGAAGCCCCATGCCCCAGCCCTTCCCACCACCCTAGGCAACCCCAGCTCCAGTGTCCCTGTCCCTGTCCCCCAGCAGGCTGTCTCCATGAATGCAGCACTGGAGAAGTGGTACTGATGGATGAGAGGACTAGCAAGGCTAGAGCTCTTTAGGCACCTACAAAGCACTGGCCTCCTGCAGACATGCAGGCTTGAGGGAAGGCTCTCTGGGTTGCTCAGAAAAGGATGAAAGGGAGTAATCCTGCCAGCCTGGCAAAACAAGAGTGGGGGAAGATGCACAAATTATTTGGGGGGGGGGGGGGGGGGGGAATCCCTCATTCACAGAATCCGTTCCTGGAGGCATTACTGCTGAAGAACATCTGGATTCAAAGGCTGATCCCACGTGGCTTTTTGGCCAAATGACCTTCGCACATCTCACCCAGCACCCTGCTGGGGGGAGGGGGGGCTTGCGTTGCTCTGATGGGTAAGTAAAAGTAAGTGGCATTGGCATGAACCTGGAGCGCCTGGTGATACCAGCAGTATATGTGAAAAACACATTAAACATTGTAAACTGTGACCCTGCCCTTTCTCACTCTGCTTAATGAGGTATGTGTCTAGAGAACTCTGCAACAAACCACATACCTGCTTGACCAGGCAAAAGTTATGGGAATTAAATACCAATACACATTTTTCCTCAGGCCACAAGCATAAACATCCCACTTTCTACCCCGAAATATATACTTTAATTCTATATTTGGTGAGCACAGATGACAGCCTCTGGTGTAAGGACTGGGAATCATGTTGGTAGCATAATGCTCCTGAATAGATGGGAATCTGCCTTCTGTTCTGCACTGGCAAGGAAAGGTCTCAGTGGGCTGATGTACATTTCACAGCTTTGCGTATTATAACTTCAGATTTTATTTATCACTTCAGGTACACATGAATGAGAAAAGAGGGCAGAATTGTAGTGGAAAGCTCTTGCTGGCATACCTTGTGCATCTTAACATGCTTGATTGTGAGAGAGAAATACAAATAACCTGCAGAATATTATTTAGCAAATAAGAGACTAAAAAGTATGTGTGATGATTTGCTCTTGGTCTTTTAGCAAAGAAAAATGTCCATTACTGTATTCTTGTATATTTTTCCCCTAATACTGTCAGGCTGTATGGGAGATTCAGGTAAACAATCGTAAACTTGTACTAACCCTAAGTCATGGATGACTACCAGCTTTCACTTTGATGACCACTGAAATCAAAGCTTAGCATCTTGTGAAATCCAGGTGGAATGAGTACAGAAATCAGGCCCAAACCATTTTCAGCATTACTTCCTTTAAATTTCTAATGATCTGATCCATCGATACACTGTAACCATTGATCAAACAGCCTGCCAACGTCCACATTTGAGACCAAGGATATGGACTTTCAAGGGAACTTTCTCACTCAGAAACTTTCACAGGTAAGATGCATAACTATATGTGTATTTCAAAGGGAGGGAAAAGTTTGAAGGTACCTTTTGAAAATTAGAAGTTTGTCTCACTTCTTCCCACATGGTAAGATTAGATGTCCTATTTGTTTCCATGTGACTTCTGGCATACCATGATACAGGAATTCTGGACTAATTTTCTGTTCTTTGGTGTTTGTAACAAAAGTTAAATGTGATCTCATAAAAATTGATTTCCTTTTTCCCTCTGTTTCTACTTCATCCTACACACACTTTGAACTGAAATCCTTAAAGAGCCAGCTGTTGAATAGTTTGAGCTTACAATATAGGCTGCCAGAGCAAATAAGCAAATCAAATGAGAGAAGGAGAAAAAAATTTTTGGTATACCCCATTGGTTTTGATTGATTTGACATGACTTTGTTGGTGCTACACATCTTTATTTCTTGCCTGAGCAACAGTTATGCAGCTAGCTCCCCATCCTTCAGCAAATGCACTGATACCAGCTGTGATTTGCCTGACTCACTCTGGATGTCCACAGTGCAGGCGTGCACACCTGAACTAGTCATCACAGACCTTTTACTGTCCATAGACATCCAGCTAATGCAGTCGGTGGAGTTTAGATGCAATTCATTGTCTGCTGAGGTAGTCAATAAAGTTTCTTTGATTAGACCTTCACTATTACTGGCGAGCAGGATGATTACTTCAGATACAGATCCCCAGTGCACAATTACAGTTGCCTAAGTATAGATATCTAGCGTAATTTTAGGTGCTGTGGTATATCCCCTTGAGCCTCCTACAGCCATCTCAGGGGGCCATGAGTCTCTTGTAACTCCTGGCTCAAACACGCCAGCATTATGGAGAATTTCATGATAGCGTACAATAGCTCCAAATAGACCTAGATACCTCTGGTCATACAACTGCGTCTAGACCCTAAAGTCAGGTGAGATGAATCCCACTTATCAATACAGGAGAGCAAGTGAAAACACACAGGGCTTCAGCTTATCTGCCAACCCTGGGACAGAGTCTTTGTGTCTCAACTTTAGTAGTCAGACCTGAGCCTGTGTCATACTACTGGCCTTTGGGAATTTCCATACAAAATGTAGGAAAATCCTTTCTGAACGTGTTTCTGTGTTTTTTGTTGTGGTTATTAGCCAGATGCATACTAATGCATTGCCTGCAAGCCACAGTCATGACAGGGTTTTTGCCGTCTTTGGCTGTGTACAAATAAACAGCCCTTAGGGACTGTCACTGGCTTTGATACTGTCTAATCAGACAAGGCAGGCGAGAGGAGGAGGAGGAGAAACAGAGGCACCAAGACATAATGAATCCAAAAGCCAAGTAGCAGGCCAGCAGAAAACACAAAAGCAGAATTTGGCTTTCCTAAATCTAATCTGAAGCCCAGGCTCTAGGCCACATGGCTTCTGTTCCTACCTCTTTTACACCAATTTCCTATCCTTATCCTTTTCCTGCCTACCCCACCAGTGAAACAGAGATTTCAGCCCATTCTAATTTTCCTAACTTTCTTTCCTGGCACTAGCTGTGTGTATACACCCACTTCTTGTTTCCAAGCTGGGACATGTTTTTTTGTGAAGTCATCCAGCTCTCCCTCTGTGCTGAGCCCTTCCTGGCTGCCTGCTGCTGTGTTTGCCTGTTAAGCACACTCTTCCCTGCTGTGAGTCCCAGCAGGCTAACTGCTGGCACAGATTTTCACATTTTCTCTATTGGATAATTACATGGAAGGACTCCACACAACTAAAATTGCCCGTCTGTAAAGAGCCTGTTTTTTCTGGGGTGCTGCAGCTAGAGCTGGAATTCCAGCCATGATCCCACAGACCAAACACTGGGCTCTTTTCCAGTCCCTGCCCTTCTGCAACCTGGACTCCTCCCGCTGCATGCCGGGCAGGCTCTTGCTGCTCCAGGTCATACCCCAGCACACTTGATAAGGGCACCCTCAGACACACTCTGCTCCCTCTCTACATGAAAAGAAACCTTATTTCTTGAATGAAATTGAGAAACTCACCCAAGGAAAACATTCTTGGAAGTCCCCAGGAGCACTTACAGGGGAACTTCACACCTCCCCCACTCCCAATTTGGATGTCACTCACTCTCATGACTGATGTCATTGCTGCAGCAACGCACACAGATGAGAATAACCTCAGAATTATGGTGGTAGAATATGGTAAAAACAGTGAAGGACTGCTACAAAAGGACCTTAATTGGTGTTATATTCCTAGATTTATTCATGACCTCTAATCTGCACAGACACTGTGATGTACAGAGGTTCGTGGAAAATAAGGGGGAATGAATGTTAGGGTAGGGTTACACTGGAGAATTTCCCATCCCAGAAAGGAAGCTGAACCACTTGAGATACTAATGACCACAGTGTAAAGAAGAACAAAAATAAATACAACAGTGAACTTTTTATGAACTATGCCTCTGCAAAGGCACAGAGCATCCAAGAGAAAGAGGGACTATCCTATTTGTCTTTACAAATAACCTCTGCTTCGGAATGCACTTTGGTAATGCAAGGAGCAGAGGAAAACACAGAACTGTATCTGAAAGCAGAACAGGAATAAGAGACTGGAAGATGTTGAAATATTTTGTGGCCACCTCCATTTCACATCTCACCCGAAACATGACCTCTGGATGTGCACAACTTCCCCAGTAATGCACTAAATGGATCTGAGCCAAAAACTTTCAGTCCCAGAGGCAGAAGGCTATCTACTAAGTCACAGTGACACTAAAGCCCTTCACTAGGACCCAGGATTTTAAAGGCAGGGACTGTTCTCTTCTAAAGTACACTGCACTCAATTTTTAAACACTTCCCATTACTTCAGTGCACTGTTTCCTAATCTTTATTGCCATTTTCAAAGACTTCTCAGTTTTGCTTTTTTTCAGGCATTTCAGTGGATTTCTAACAAAGAGAATTTTGTTTGTCACAACAGAATACACACACAACATAAGTTGTGTTCAGTGTTGTGTAATTTATGTCAATAGGCCACTTGACTGATAATTTTTTTAAAAATTCTGTTGTTAAATAATCCTCTCTTGTGTTATCTTTAATAAAGTAGATTTAGACTTCACATGTGGAACAACGATATTAAAAAGGTGACCAGAAAAGAAAGTATCAGGAATACTCTAATATTTTGTATAACCAAAAAAACCCCCAAAACTATTCACTTACCCTTCTCTTGTGATGTCTCAGGTAGCTACCTTCAGTATGTGTCAATTGTTTAAAACAAGCTGTGTGACCTTGAGTTATAATAATCCAAGCATCCCACAGTTTCCTTCCACCCTTTCTTTCCCTGCTTTTTGCAGCCCTGTGTTTGGTCCTGCCTGGCTGTCAGATCAGTGGGGAGTCAGAAGGCCATCGCTAAAGTTACTGAAGACTGGAGCTCTTGGCTAGAGCTCCTCTACTTCAGCTTTTCTTCCTGTATACATTATATAGGCATGATGCAAAAAATAATACACTGGGTATCACAGAAAGAATAACTCGGATATAATCTGACATTAGATACACTCAGAATCATGATACAGTGCCAGTTCTCACCGTATTGCTCATTGTCATATAAGGCTTTCACTCTCCAGTCTACCGAAATATAAATATTTATCAAGAAGCATCCCTGTTAGCTCCAAAGGCTCCGCAGCCTCTGAATAGGGAATGGGGTCCTGACCAGACTCTTCAGGTTGAGATGGGCAGGGGTGCCTCACCACCTGGATATCCTAGCCACTTTGCACTCCAACAGCTATTATGGAAACAGAGGATGTCACCACCAGCATCTCAGCCTTGTGAAAATTTCACTTCATATCTGGATTTTTTTATTTCCCCCCCCCCCTGCAGGTGTCTCAAGTAAGCCCCATTGATCAACTTGTTTCATTTCACTTGGAATGATTTAAGCAAAACCTAATTTTTCAGTTTTCTTCTTTGCAACAAGGGAGGAAACCAGTATTTGGTTCAGTCTAAACTGCTTCCCCTCCCCCCCCCATTCATTTATGTTACTCTGCTTAGATTTTTGTTCTGCAGCTAAACCAGAAAAAGTGGGGAATTTGCACAACTCTAGTCATTAGTTAATGAGTGAAGCATATGAATTAATGAGCTTAAGATGCAGTAAGGAAGACTTCAGATGTGGGGGGAAATCAAACCAAGAGAACAGTCAAGCTAATAGGATATTGCATAAAATGCCAGTAGGATGCAAACTCATGTTGGTAGCTGAATCTCCTCCAGCTATGCTTTTCTTCACCCACCTGGAGTTAATTTCTGTACACAGTTTATGTTCATGGCAAAACAAATTTCAATTTCATGCATCTAAATTTGCTTCTGTAACTGTTTATTTGATAAGTGCTCACATACTTATCCAATCAAAGAACAAATACAGTCTTATATCATTTCCTTTCAGTCTATGAAATTAAATGGTGTGGCCTAAATAACCAAGATTAACTAGTTTCAGATCCCTGGTCCTGATATATTTTAAGTCAGGTACATTAAAGTAAAAAATGAATACAGTGAAATAAGATGTCCAAAGATGTTGTGAGGAAAAAAAAATGAAGGTTGGCTAACATCATACAAATTGAGTGCAAATGAATCAGTCCTTTTTAATAAAAACTACAGTTCAGCTATTCACAGACACCACAGAATCACTGTGGTACCATACAGGCAAAGGCTGAACTACCTAGCAACCCCTTAGGGATGTTTCAGCCAATATGGATGATAGTACAGATGTCCTGCAAAAAAGCCCTTTCAAAATCAGCTGTCTGGTGACAAAAAAAAAACGCACAAGAAACTCATGTCAACATGAGAAAATACTCTAAGGGATTAGAATAATGTCATGCCTTTTCGTTTTATCTTTTTGACAATGTATTAAAAATGTGGCTAGAGATGGAATGATGCAATCTATATAATCTTTAATTCTGCAACAGAAAACACAACCTTCTCCTAATTTAGACTGAAAATACAGCGTACACAGGGAAGATTGAAAAAAGATGCAGCAAAGCATATTGAATCGTCATTGGTTTCTTAGATAACAAAAAAGGAATATTAGCTGATCACAATGAAACTATTGCTTTCCAGACTAGTAAATGTTACTAGTAATGACTAAGGATTTTCACGGGAGTAAATTGGCTTTTTTTTCTAGCTGTTCCTACACTTTAAAAGACCAAGCATCCTTCTGACTGTCTGATTCTTGGAAGAAGGTTTATTCAATGCTTTCGATTTTATAAAAGCCCATATAGATTCTCCTGCAGTGTCACAGATTTCATGAGTATCTGTGGATCCAAATTCACAAGGTATGCTGAATGTTACAACATACAGGACACAAAAATAAAAAAAAACCCAGAATTTCATATACATCAAATGGGGACATCCAAACACCAAGGGGCTGGCAATGTCAATTTTCTGTGTACGAGTAAGAAATGCCCAGGAGAGAAGTTACATTCTTTCTTTCAGAGCCTATGAGAGAGAATTACAGCCTGAAAACCCTTCCTGAATTTACACATCCCTTCACACTAGCTCACCTTTCTGTAACAGCCTACTTGCCACACAGGGAGCAGGGGCAAGCAATCACTGCCACAGCTCAAGCTCATAGCTCCTGTGCCTCAAATCAGCACGCTTGTAGAAGGGCTGTAGGCAAAGACTAACTGGTCCGTTCTCCATTCATAAGTGAGGATAGAGACCAAAAAACGACGAGCCTGATTTCATAACTTTGTAAGGATAATACCACTTTCTTACAAAAGGGAAACCTCTCTACCCCTGCACTACTTCAGGATGCAAAGGTTTAACTCTTGTCAGCCTAACAAATGCAGCAGGCCCTTGTCTGGAACCAGCAGCTTCAACCTTCCTTTTACCTTCAAGAAGACTCTGAAGGTCACTTACTGCAATGTCAGATTCTAGGGAAAAACAAAGGCAACAAAGGAGGTGCACTGAGGGACCTCATCTATAATGTAAGCTTTTTCCACAGAGCAGGCAATTACATCTACCCTGATAACAACGGTAAAACATATAAAGCTGGAAGTGGTGCAAGGGAAACACAAAATGGGGAATGTTTTTGCACATTTCCAAGGTTGTAAGATAATTTTCTCAATAACGAAAGGGCTGCAAGAATTTCCAAGGAATTGGGACTAAGTCTATCATCTATTCCAGCTGTACTCAGGAAAGAATTTATCTTTTCCAAGAGATTTAAATTATTCTTTGGACCACTGGAGTTTGGACTGCTATTCTTTCCCAGAATAATTTTCTTCAGCTGTCCAAATTCTGCACTATCTTTTTGAGCGGTTAAGGCTGGATGGCAATCGTGATTCCCAATGGCCTTGAAATCTGTGAAGTTCAGCCCTTCTATCATCGATTTCATAGACGAGTAAAGGCTGTTTCCAGCCTTATCTGTATTTTGGTCAACACTTGCAGTTTCACTTGATATGGCACTTCGAATATAATGTTATTTTCTGCAGCAGATGTTCCTCAGCTCGTTTCAAACATTTCCAATGTAGTGGTATGATGAATGACTAATCTGAAATGGCTACAACTCTTGGAATGAGACTGTTCAACTGGAACCAACTGGAATTTGGTACTTTCAGCAAACCTTGACCTGACTATATCAGCAAGGAAAGATAGTTCACGATCTGGTGTCATGGTCAGGGAATCAGAAGGCTGTCTTAGGCTTTGATTGATTTTGGCATATCACCATTCTCTGTCACGGTCTTCTGTCAGTAAAAGGGATGGTAATCACTGCCTTCAGAGAAAAACAACATTGCAGAGTGTGAGATATTCAAGCCCCTACACGAGACCCACAAAAACACCTAGTGTAGGTTGCTAAGAAAACTTCCCTATAAGGAAAAGGCAGCTGTCTTTAGTTCTTCCCTAATTTCCAAGTCAACTTGGAGTTTATTTAAGCATAAAGAAAAACTAAATAGAGTATTACCAGTGTAAAATATCTGGAGACATCTGACAAAAGTGTCAGAGAAAGAATCTAGAATGTTATTTGTTATCTGAAGCCAAGCAAGGTCTGGAGAGGCAATATCTTTCATTAGACTAACTCATATAGTCACAAAAAAGTGAAGACATTTGATTTTGGGCATCTAAGGTGTTCTTCACATCTAAAAAAAAGCAGCGTGAAACTTCACAGCTGCGGCGTGGCTGAGAACAACTGCTCTGAATCAAAGCAGGTATGTCAATCACGTACAGCATCTGAGGGAAAGGGAGGCTGATACTTGCTCAACAAATAACAGGAAGGTGAGAGGTGATTATGGCCACTTCCATAAAAAGCTGCTGATAAAAGTACTCTATACTCTTGAACTCAGTGTTCAAATATGGGAAAACAAGGTTCTCTTCTGTACAAGTGTGTTTTTCAATAGTAATAGCAAAGCAAGCTTTTCTACACTGACCAACAATGTTTGCAGCCTTAAAGGAGAGGAATTCAAATATTCTTGTCACTGTTTTGTTCTTGGACACTACTCATATTGCATGGGATAGCACTATTTATAGAGAGTGATCTGGAAACTAGGCAATAATTTGTGAATTTGGGACTGGATGTCAAAAACAGTTTAATCCATCTCTTTCCTAATTTAATCATATTGGAAATGTAAAAAAAAAAAAAAATCAATCTTCAGTGAGATGTCCAGTTACATCCTTATTAACTAATGAGGATAATTAACCTAAAAATGTGCTTTACAATTAGTATGCTAATTTCTTTTTTCCTGGAAAAAGCACACAAACTGTTAAAATTACTTTTTTAAAAGCTGTGCAAAAGGTTTGGTTTTAATTTTCTTATCTGTAAAGATCTTACATTTTTTTTTTCTTACTGGCTTGCTTACTATTGGAATGCCACTATTTTGTAAACATCCATCTCCATAACCTATTATCATCATCATGACTATCATCATCATCTCATAGCACAAGATCTTCTAGTCCCAAATATACCTAAAGACAGTCCTTCCGCCTCAGTGCAATTCAACAATGAAAGTTACTGAAATAAGAGGATGTCTCTCAAGCAAATGGTTGTAACAGTATGAGTCAGGTAAGCAATTCTAGTTACTATAGCAAAATATCAGCACAAAGTAAGAGCACATTTAAATATCAGGGAACGAGATCTGAAGACGACAGAGCAATGCTATACGTGCATAGCTCTAGTCTGTGTCAAAACTGTACGAAACTCTGCCATGTAAGTAGGCAAAGTCTCTGCTGAAAAGCATTATGAAGCAGATAAATTTCTGTGAATTTACTAGCTTATACTCTTCCACATTCAAAGGCAACTCCTACCTTCAAAGCAATCTCAAAAATCTATTGAGCATTTTCCCCTTAAATTCTTTTAATACACCTAACTTTGTTCCTGACTGGCATGTTTTGGCTATGCCAAAAGACTCACACTTTGGATTATAAATACTGGATACAGATAATACCTGATCCCTACCAGAATTCTGCATCATTTACACTGGTTTAAGACAGACAAAATGGGAAGTGTTCATACTTGTAGAAAACATTGTTTAGAGTCATCTGCCCTTGATTTTCTTGTTCAGAAGCTTCTATTTTTCCCTTACGCCTCCATGAGCTTAGTAAGACAAATAGGATGTAACTAAATGGTGTTATCAGGTCAAACAGACTAGATATGATTATTCATGGACCAGACAATTGTTCTGAGAAAATTTCATTGACATCTAAGCCTGGGAGCCTTTACATTCTATTTTATTTACTTCTGTTCTGCGTAGAAGGGAATGAATGTTACATATTGGCAGAAAGAACCATTAAAACACTGTGGCATAGCAGTCTTTCATAGAAATATAATTGGAAAAGACACAAGGTAACTGATAGCCCTACATACCTGAGGCATCAACTTTCTGAAGCCAGCAGGTTACCACTAAGGATGCAGTGCAACCTGGATAGGCAGAAATGAGCAAGAACTCTTGCCCAACCCTGGCAGCTACTGCAGCAGGATGCAAACTGGAAGAAGGCAGAAACCCCCTAAGCTTCACTGTAAGTCCATGCCTAGTTTAGCAGCTGTGAAGAAGGGGAAGGAGCATGACCTGTAAGTCTGCATAGTAACAGAAGGAAGATCCCACGTATCTCCCACCCTGCTTTCTTCTGTTCTCAGATATGAAAGCATTGCTTGCCCGTGCAAAGCCACAGTTCTTTGTACCCAGACCCCTCCCAAAGTCCAATACTGTTCCTAAGCAAGAATGTATTGTGCGGACATCAGAAATTGCATTATCCTGAAATGGTTACACTTTTCATCATCCTCCCCTCTCCCATTTTGTGTCTGCTTTAATTGCTTCAATCAAAACTGTTCTTAAGAAGAAGCAGGAGCTAAGCATAAAGTACTTTACAAGACTTAGGGTCCTTCTGTCCCCTCCCACACAATGTAAGCGGAGGCAATTAGATGGCCTTCTATGAATACATCATCTGTGTATCACCTGACATTGTATTCTACTTTGTGACCAAAACACGACTGTTCGGGGTTTTTTTTACTCCCAATATTTTAAAGAATTCTCCTTTTTCTTGAATTTTACATCTTAAAAGTGAGCTACCATTCCCTTCGGTCAGGAAAAGGAAGCTTTGACAGCCAGAGACAGCTGCAACATAGCTGATATAGTACGGTCATTATGAGTTTGTTTTAGCCACGCATTAAAATTCTGTTGATTTAATTATTCATGTGTGTCTAATTCTGCTGCATGAGCCACAGTTTTCAGGCATCTGTGTACAATATCAATATAACTTCTATTTACTTTCCACGTGAAAACGAGGGAACAGTTTGTCAGTCTTGATGCTGATTTTTTTTCCCCTGTAGTGTTCTGTTTTGCCTTTTGCCATGTGCTCATCCCTACATCCCACTTTTCAATGCCACTTTATTTTGGCAAGGAAATCACCTCGACTGTCATTTACAGAAGCTAAGAGGACTATAGGCACTGAAAAATTTCAATTCGCATCACATAGGGCTCCTGGAGGCTTTACAATTCCAACTTAATTTGAATCACATTTCCTAGATAGTGAGTAAAATTACATGTTAATTAAGGGGGGTTCCCAGCTCCTGTTAAGGCCATGCAACTCTGATAAAGTCAAAGCAGCTGCCCTAAATTTAAATCAGCTGAAACCTTGGTCCTGACTTTTTCTTTTACAAAGAGCTAAGAAATGGGATAAAAGACACATAAGAACAGATTTCTTGCACAAACAGATGGAATTTTTAACCTTTAATCTGTCCAGGCATTGAGTAAATCCTCCTTAACTCATATAATGTACCTACTTAAGTAGGAGCAGTGGCTGTAAGTAACAGCGCTGGTATTGCAAAGTACATGACAGGATTCACCACATCATCCAGCTGTATCTTGGACCACTGCCACTTGGGAAAAAGTGAACTTATCCACATACCTAAGATTTCATGCTAAATTTCATAGAATCATAGAATTGTTTAGGTTGGAAGAGACCTTTAAGAACTTCAAGTCCAACCATTAACCTAGCACTGCCAACTCCACCACTAAACCATGACCCTAAGCACCACATCTCCACGTCTTTTAAATACCTCCAGGGATGGTGACTCAACCACTTCCCTGGGCAGCCTGTTCCAATGCTGGACAACCCTTTCAGGGAAGAAGTACTTCCTAATATCCAATCTAAACCTCCCGTGGTGCAACTTGAGGCCATTTCCTCTCGTCCTATCACTTGTTACTTGGGAGAAGAGACTGACCCCCACCTCTCTATAACCTCCTTCCAGGGAGTTGTGGAGAGAGAGATAAGGTCTCCCCTCAGCCTCCTTGTCTCCAGGCTAAACAACCCCAGTTCCCTCAGCTGCTCCTCATCAGACTTGTGCTCTAGACCCTTCACCAGCTTCGTTGCCCTTCTTTGGACATGCTCCAGCACCTCAATTTCTTTCTTGTAGTGAGGGGCCCAAGTATTCACAGGTGCGGCCTCACCAGTGCCGAGTACAGGAGGAGAATCACTTCCCTAGTCCTGCTGGCCACACTATTTTTGATACAAGCCAGGATACCATTGGCCTTCTTGGCCACCTGGGCACACTGCTGGCTCATATTCAGCCGGCTGTCAACCAACACCCCCAGGTCCTTCTCTGCCAGGCAGCTTCCCAGCCACTCTTCCCCAAGCCTGTAGCGTTGCATGGGGTTGTTGTGGCCCAAGTGCAGGACCTTGCACTTGGCCTTGTTGAACCCCATACAGTTGGCCTTAGCCCATTGATCCAGCCTGTCCAGGTCCCTCTGTAGAGCCTTCCTACCCTCAAGCAGATCAACACTCCCACACAACTTGGTGTCATCTGCAAACTTATTGAGGGTGCACCCGATCCCCTCATCCAGATCATTGATAAAGATATTAAACAGGACTGGCCCCAATACTGAGCCCTGGGGAACACCGCTTGTGACCGGCGGCCAACTGGATTTAACTCCATTCACCACCACTCTTTGGGGCCGGCCATCCAGCCAGTTCTTTACCCAGCGGAGAGTACACCTGTCCAAGCCATGAGCAGTCAGTTTCTCCAGGAGAATGCTGTGGGAAACCGTGTCAAAGGCTTTACTAAAGTCTAGGTAGGCAACATCCACAGCCTTTCCCTCATCCACTGAGCGGGTCACCTTGTCATAGAAGGAGATCAGGTTAGTCAAGCAGGACCTGCCTTTCATAAATCCATGCTGACTGGGCCCGATCACCTGGTTGTCCTGTACGTGCCATGTGACGGCACTCAGGATGATCTGCTCCATAACCTTCCCCATGAAATTAGTGCATAACTGCACTAATTGATAACTGCACAATGGGCTTTTATAGAAACAATAGTTGTAACTCGGTAGCGTGCAGCATAGACATGTCTATCAGATGTTGGCTGAATGACACCTGTTGGTAACCAAATAATTAGCAATTAATTACAATATATTTAACACAGTGTCTTACATATCCGTGGGCCAGTGACCTATAGCAAGGCTATGAAAACTGAGCAATGAATTAACCAAAAATATTTATGAAATAATACTATATATGACTCCACATGTTAGAGAGGAGTTTCAGGTAATGCAAGTAAATGTGAAAATATGAAAAGAAGGAGGTAAAAAGAGAAGGTTAGAAAGAGAAGGTAAAAAAGAAAGGTAAAAAGAGAAGATTAGAATATTATTCTAATCATCACTGATTATTCTAATCATCACTGGTTGTGTTAGAAATAGGATTTCTTTGCATAGCAAGAATTGAAGAGGAAAAAAAATATATCTCACCAGATATGAAAAGGCTATGGAGGAAAATCCTGAGGTGGTTGTTAGACATACAAAATAAAGTGAGAAGGAAGTGAAAAGACAGAACAAGTGCATATGGCACCTGGTACTTCCTTCAACACATTGCAGTTGAACCCTCTCTAGCCAAAGTAATATCTCACCATGGATGCTAAATATAGACTTAAAAGAGGCAAACATGGGGCTAGAGGTCCTCTCTTACACAGCCTTTGCTTTTTTTTAATAACAGTTTTAATTGACTTTGACTTCATATTGTCTGGAACTTCCAAGCCTCAAGTGATTTTTTAGAAAAACTTATTAGCAAAAAGCTGCAGCTTGTGAAAGAATATTTTAAAATCACAGAATGCCCTCCCAGGAATATCCATCACATAGAAAGATTGGTGCCTTTTTAGGACACAGAGTCCCTCCAACAAGGGCTTGGTTTTTACTTCCCTTTTCCTCATTTGTGGAATGAAATAAGTGCTAAAGCACCACTAAAACACATACAGTATATGAGAGCTGGCTTCTTCAACAGTATGAAATGGTGCATGACTTAGTCATGAGATGTCTTGGATACTCTGCTAAAGTAATACAATAATACAGGACTGTGTTCATATGGTGCAACTGTCTGTAGCAGTTTCTCGCTATACCATCATTGCCTGAAACTTATGAATACCACAGTCCATAGGGTTACTTTGTACATGAATTTCAAGAGCTTGAGAAAATTTTCTAATTTGTGGGCTGTATTTTGATTGCTGAGCAAAAATGATAGCAGAGGTAAAGAAAACAAAATGGTACTAGTACTAGAAATGCACATTAAACCCTGAAAAAATAAAGAGAAGTCTTTTTAAAAGTTACTATAGGAAGTATTTTCCCCTATTCAAGAGAAAATCATGTAAGCATAGCTGTGAGTGAGTGGGATTGCATGAGCTCAATTCTGTCAGCACAGTAACATAAAAGGATTGTTTTCCACATGCCATTTGGAAAGGGAATTGTAGCGTCTGTCTTCATATTCTCTCAAGAACTGCTGCACCAGAAGATAAAACCTTAGAAGGTCAGTCTGGTCCCAGGAATAGATGTCCATCCCTTGACTGAATAAAGGACTTTAATGAATCAAGCTCTTAAGTGGAAATTTCAAAAAAACATGAGACTTTAATTCATTTCTTAAAAACCTTGGTCATTTTCTGGCTGCTTGATTTCCTGCATGCAAGACTGTACAGATACATATGCCATCTGGTAATGTGCTATAGTGCATTTACCTTTTATATTGTTCTCTAACAGGTGCTCAGACTATGGCCTACTTCCAAATCATAAGGTCAATGTTTAAATCATAGGGTAACCATATATTTTTTTTATGAATGTAATTTATAGGCTTTAAAGTTAAGATGTATTTTAGTATGCAGAGCTGTTTGGTGTGGCCAGTAGAATTTTATGCATCCATCCAGAAGAGCTGGAAATTGATTTTCTACTTGAACTCCCAAGGTTGCTCAGTAATTGTAAACTATTATAGAAAGATAATTTCCATTATATTTCCACAGATCTCAGTAAAGAAGAAATTTGGTTTTGACATCTTCTTGCCCCTCAGTTTCACTAAGCGTTCTGTGAATTTTCTATTGCATTTTTAAAAATGTAAATAATATGCACACTAATTCAGAATTTTTGTGCACACACATATATACGCAGCTGTATGTATAAGGGTAGAAATGAATGACTCCCAAGATATCGTTTACCTATTAACCTTAAATGAGTTACATATGGATCACAGAACTGGGCTCATAATTCTGTGTGAAACTTGGCTCAGTGTTTTGCATCCCCAGCACTTAGCTGACATTGTTAACTCTGTGTCAATTTGTGTCTTCTTTTTTCAGTTCTCTTCTCTTTTTCTAAATCTGCTACAGTCAAAACAGCATTAGACGAACTTTTACCTATATTCCTTGCAGAAGCTCCAGGCAAACACGCAGACTCCCTCACAATTACAACAAAACTAGCACAACATAATCAAACTGTTTCTTCAGATGAGAAAGCAGCAGAGATTGTCATGGCAAATGTATTATTAAAATATTTCAAAGGCACAGGGAGGGTGTGGCAAGTGATTCCAAGCCACTGCCTTTTAGGACAGAGAGGGTGCACAGCTACCAAAGCAATCCTGAATGAAGGACTGTAAGCAAACAAGCCATTGCAGCACAGTTCTCTGGGTAACGCTTTTCACTTGCATTAATCAGTCTGGATGTAGCCTTATGCTGCCCTGGCTAGATGACTTTCAGCTAGCCAGGCTAGTTTAGTCTGATACTCAGGCATCTCTAGCCTGTGCGGCAATGTGTGGTACAGTCCACCTTTAGAGGAACCAGACAGAATGCAAATTAAAAGGAGTCATGGGATGAATTTATTTACGTGATTTTTAAAAGCTCACCACAATTAAATTATTGTATAATTTCTTCAGCATATATTTGAAATGCCACTATGCAACTGTGGTTTTATTCTTTAAACTTTCAAGGAAATATGTTATTTACATTCAGAGATATCTGAAATTACTTCTGTGCTGAAATTATGAACCTATTACTAAAAAAAACCAAAAAGATCATTAGTAAACAGACTACACCCTGTAATGATCATTTTGTCATTTAGATGACTCCAAGGTAAAATCTATACATTTTTTTCTCCCCTCCCCCACCTTTCTATATAATTATTCTGTCAAGATAACTTTCCTTAAAGTCTGAAATCCACCTTAAGTTTTTATTTGCAGAAGTAAAACAAATTAATTTCCATGCTCAGGAAAATTACCTTCATAATGCAGGTTCACAGCTAATAAAACCTTCTATTTAAGATTTGCCTTTGTATTAATCAGTATTTCCCTTTTTTTTTCTCCTCCTGCTTTTAATATAATTTTGTTATTGCTACTAAATGGTTTAAAATACTGTTCTGCATGCAGGCTTGTCCATTTAAAGCATCGATTCTGCAACCGATAGCAAATAATTCAAGTAAGTAGGTACTGCGAAAGTCCTGGGCAATTTGTATGCAATGTAAATCAATACAATCACTTGCAAGAGTCTCTCATGGGAAAAAGTAGAAGTCTAGCAGCTATTCGGAAGCCTTTTTATCTATCCATCTACCTATCTATAGCTACATATTAATTTTAGTTTACAGAAGTGCTCAGTAGGATTGCAATAGTTAAGTCTGTATCTAAGTTCCTATTTTAAATCCCAGTCTTAAAGGGATGACAACTCAGATACAAAAATTCCCTCCAGGCTGGTTTGACATACAGTTTCTGACAATATTGCAAGTGCAGCAAGGTGGAAGAAAGAACAGTTAAAATAACTTTCAGGCTGAATCTTGTACACACCTAATCCCATCTAGGACTCAAAGTCCCTATTGGTAGTGACTAAAGTAATTAGTCTAGTACTGTTTGCATTGCAGTGGATGTCCCTGCTGGAGTCTCAGACCTAGGCCGCTATTTTATGATGGGAAAAACACTGCAAACCCAGGAGGAAGAGAAGTGAGGAAAAGAAGTCTTCACACCCCTCGGGGTTTGCAGCTCAGTCCCTCAGAATTTGCCACTGTAAAGAACTGAAGACTTCTTCCCAAACACATACAAAGCCCCTTTCTGGGGGAGAGGGGGAAAAAAAAAAAAAAAAAAAGAGAAAGAGGAGACAGTGGAAAGACAACAGCAGCACAGCACAGAAAATAAGGAAGTGAATCTTATGTTGTAGCTGTGTCTTGGCTGATTTTTAAAAGTATGCTGGTGCTCACACACACAAGCTGGGCTAGCACGTGGCTAGCCTTGGGTAGGGCTAGCCATGAACCCTGTATCATTGCTGGGACAGCCCCTCCCTTTCCACCTACAGTGTTCTTTACTTTGCCCAAAGCCTATAAAGATCTCAGTTCTCAAGGATGGCAAGATACTTTCCTTTGTGCAAATCTTGCATGTTCACGTTCCTCCATATGGCTGGTCTTTGTTGCATCCCTCTCTCTCTCTGTTGCATCAAACAGTCTGTCTTCATTTTTCAGATGCTCTAAGACTGCTTCTCACTACATTTTCAGATAAGCATTTTCATGCCTTCTCCATGACTGCCATTCCTTTTAGAAAGAGTTTCCTGTGATTGTCACATCTACTTCCTTATTCTTCAAAGTTTCAAAGTCATGCCTGAAAATACTTGACACTGGCTAGGTATCTGCTGACTCTGTCATTGCAAAAGTTCACTGCTCCCTTGTGCTCTTACACTTTGACTGTGTATTACAGTATTATGAGATACAGCTCTTTGGAGCAGGAGCCCCCTGCGCTGTGGCGGCACAGCTGTTGGGATCTGGAGCCATCAGCAGGTGCTTAGATAATAGCATCAGCAAAAACATCTTCTGTGTTGAAGCATTGTGGTGGGGTTTCTAAGGCTTCTTGCGGGTAGTGTGAGGTCCTCTAAGGCACCACAGGCCCAGAAATGTCACTGAAAATTTACCTTAACTGCCAATCCTACTCAGAGTGAACATGCACTTTGCTCCCTGTATCTCACTGAGTTTAGCTTAGCCTGAATCCATAACCTACTCTGTATTTAATGCATCAGGAAAAGCATCCTGGTTTAGCCAGATGACACTATAGGAGACTGAAATGCAATAGATAAATTATCAGTAATTACAACCTCATATCTCATTTCCCCTAGAATAACAAATGACTCCTCAGTCTCATGTAGCCTAACAAGCCTTCAGGTTGACTCCTTATGAGGCAAACCACGGCTTTTGTTTCCAGCACAATTATTAACTTGATCCTTTGTATTGTATTTGTTGTACCTGGAACATAACCAAAAACGGTTATTGTTTTAGTAATCATAATACTGTAGCCATCAGTATTTACTTACTACATCACCTCAAAATCTCACTGAGATACTGAGTTCTCGCTACATTCAAAAAAATAATGACATCACCTCCCTGCCCTAAACAACTTCAAGGCAAGTGTTAGAAAGCAGACACCAGCCGCAGCAGGACAAAGCAAACAAGAAAACATTAAGAGAAGTTCCCTTACCCACTCTTTTGGACAACATGTTTTATAAAGTTGACAAAGCTGCACAGAGACTGATCAGATCAGAAACCAAATAATGTACTGTTTGATATTTTACCCCAAACCTTTGAGTTTTTTTTTTTAAACCTAAGGAAATAATTTCCCTTCCTCCCCAAAAAGTCTTTCACTTGACAACCAGTGGGAAAACTAGACAAAATTACAATTAAAAGCCCCCTATTTTCCATATTTAACTGTACAAAAATTAATGACGTTGTAGGTATGAGAAGCCATTCCACACAGCATAATTCTACTAAGATGTTCTCCACACATCAAAAAACAGTTCAAAACCACATGGGTCTGATTGCCATTTGCACAAATGCCACTAATCACCACTTTGGCAGTATAAAGGAGCTTTGAAGTGGGTATAAATTCTTATTCTGCATTCTTATTAAGGCTCTTTTCATCTGCCAGAAAGGTCTAAAAAAAGGCAATGGTTACATCTCTGCAAACTTACCAGTCTCACTGTAAAACACACTTAAACTCAGTTATTTATCTCAGTGTAAAATTCAGGGCACTTACAACTCAAGAAACTGCATCAAAGTAACTGCATCTTGCCTCCTCTGGCATTTTACACTGAAGTATCTGCCTATAAAAAACAGTGAAAATCTATTAACAGCAAAAATCTAGTTTTCACATACGGACACAAAATCTTGGATGTTATTAATTCTATTAGATTTGAATAGGGTTCCAAGTTGTTATCCTTGGGTCTGGCAGTAATGATCATTTCACTATACAATGGCAGGCTTTTTAATAGGAAAGGGCTCTGGTAATTCACCCGCATTTGAATCCTTCTGGCCCACCCATTTCAGAAAAGCAGTTACATGTCTTAAAGAGGCACATGTGATTAAATCTTTCTGAAGCAGTCCTGAATCAGAAATATTAGCAAAGGGATTCTTTTTCTACAACATATGTTGTTGGCAAGGTGCGTGTGTGTATACATCTACATCTATAGATATGAGGCACACACTTATACATGTCAAAACACTTTCAAATGAGGTGGTGCATACAGGTGAATAAAAGCAGCCTGACATTAGAAACAGCCTGAATGTACAAGGACAAATAAATGTTCTTGCGAGAATCACAGGGCTGACTGTGCTCTGACTCTTCTCTCTTCCATCTTCATGACATTCACTCCTTGGCCTGTGTCCTCCTCTAACCGCTCTGGAAAGTCCACAGGACACAAGGCTCAGTGCTGCTTCCAAAAGTCCATTACTACTCAGAGGAACCTTTGCTAGTTGCACTGCAACCCTCCACCGCTACTCATCTACAGCTGAGACACCACTAAAAGAAGAAGAGAATAAAAAGGGGAGAAAATAATTTATTTTCATTTCTCCTGTACTTCAGCAGTAAAACTTGCTCGGAAAAAAATCTGCAATGCACTGGCCTAAGACTCTACCAGGAGACCACATAGCAAATCCCACCTACTCAAAATGGCCTGAATTTCCTAGCATCACTTATCAAAAACATAGAATCAATCCATTCAGTAAAAAAAAAAAAACACCCCACAAAAAACCAAAACCACCAAAAAACCCCAACCAAACAAAAAACCCAAAAAACAACCCCCCAAACCACAACAAAACCACAAAACCAAACTGAAAGAAACAAGAGGTAAATTTAAGCAGCAGTCATATTTGAATGAATCCTGACAGATGTTTCCAGTAGGCAAGTTAGTCCATGACTGCAGTGTTTGAAAGAGAGCTCTGTCTATGTACAGTTGATGATTAATGGTTTTAACAAGCCTGTTTCAGACAGTAGAGTGGGGTGTTCATAAAGTCTAAGTGTAGCCTGGGGAGAATGTCACTGGCCAACAGAGTCTAGGGAGAAACAAAACAAGTTACTGAATTCAGAGCAATTCAGATCACGATAGTTTCTGCCTCCTGGACTAGTCTGTCTGGCTGTGTTTCCCCCCATTCCTTGGCTAAAGATGGAGCTTCCTTAGGCTAATATTAGCATTTGTGATGACCCTTTCCTAAGTGTTCATTGATTACTGCTTTGAATATCATCTACTCATAGCTGGCTACTTGCTGTGCCTGCCTAGCCACTTGATATTGCTTCTGTCTCCGCAATGGATGGTTTTGAATTCAAAGATTTTTTTTCAAGCTGATTTTTAGCTGTTGCCAATACAAGGAGAGTTATCTAGGCACACAAATGGTACTCTCTGTGTGTAGGAATACTCTGATGCGAATATTCTATGAACTTGCTTGTCAAGGAAATTGGTTTTGCATGAATCTTAATTTTAAGTGACTAAAGGGATTGCAAATATCATCTCGGTGATTGGTTTTGTATCATTCTTGCAGCTGTATTTCTAGTTATAGGTCCCTGGATAACAGTGAACAATTCATCTCCTTGCTAGGAACATATGCTCCTCAAATAATACTTGTAGATCGTTATTAAAGGCAGAGTAATTGTAATTTAACCAAGCAATACGTATAAAGTTATTTTAATCTTTTCTCATAAATCATTTATCCTAGCCATTTAATCAATTAGGTAGAACTCCACTGAAGACCTGCTAATTTGAGAAAAACTTGCTGGTACAGAGACATTCAGTGCTTTAAAGCATCCTCTAGACATCTTCTTAGCAGAGGCAGATTGAAAACACAAGCTTTCCCCCAAGCAAGAATGTTTCTCTGTACTACTTTCTAGAGAATTTGGTTGAACAGCTCACAGCTACATCACAGCAAAAGAAAGTGAGGGGAACTGGAACAATACTGGCAAACTAGGAATTGTGGTCTTCCAATGCTAGCCATTAACACAGACAGTATAACCCACAGTACCTCACCAGCCATAAGCACTGTGAATTTAAATTCCTGATCCCAAATGAGTTAAATGAACTAAGATTGTACCTACATGTTCTTCTACTGATTAGCAAGAATATAATTTTATTCTTGGAAAATACTTTGTCAAGATATACTGAACAAAATTAAATGACTATTTAAACTATTCAGCCATCTTTTCTAAATTTTGTCAGGCTGTTCTTTATTCAGAGATTTATTAATGCAACATGACAACTCTCATCATGGTGAGGGTAAGTTGCTTTTAACAGCAGTGTTGAGCTACTCAGGAGAGAAAACTTTAGTCCATAATTAGGGAAATAGAATTCTCTGCTGTCATAGCAGCCCTGGAACATCTCACATCTTCAGTTTAAACAAATGCATGCCACTTATGTCATAGGAAATTTATCTTTCAGTTTGATCCCTCTGGATGCTTGCCAGCATGGAACTTGAGGGCTTAAAAAGCAGATCTTTTAGTGGTACATAATCCTGGCACCTGGTGTCTTTAAAACCATTGCCTGTCAAACCAGCACAAACAGATGTTCCTGTCTGTTTGGCAGTGCTGTTGTAGCAGGTTAAACTGTCTGTATCTGTCTTTATAGGAAAGAAAAATCTTTATCATTTTTCTGATCATTATTTTTCCAAGAATCATTAATCCACTTGGCAGTTTATGTAATACAGAGCAATACATGATCTCTTCTCCTCGGCCACCCATGTCTTATAATGTAGATAAATGTGCGGCACATCACTTCTATTAATTATCCTGGCTGCTTGTAAGGAGAACAGACTTCAAAGGATATTCCACTGTCTCCCTCATTCTCTCTCTTTTTCTTTTTTTTTTTTTTTTTTTTTTTTAATGGGGTGGGGATGGACTTTCTACAACTTGTTGGGTCCATCAGGGCTGTTGATCGAGGATCTTCCACACTGTAGGCTCAAACAATCAAGATAGCAAAATCCATAAATTTCCACCTCTGGCTAATCAAAAGCAGCTGTCCTCACAGAAGTATTAGCTATAACCATGGTGACCCATGAATGCAAACCCTCTGCACTGTCTTATAACTGTCTTAATTATTACAGTTATCTATAAGATCAACAGCAACTTGTCCTCCTTCTGCCTTTATTTTGCTAGAAAAAAGAAGCTACAGTCATAAACTCCTGTTAGACATTCCATTCCCCTGATCATAGCAGTAACTCTTTCCTGTGCATGGCCCTATGAATGAAGAGAATTGCACAGGATGCTTTGAGGGCAGCCATGGCTTTAACACCTCCCTGTCTCTGCAAAAACAACAGAACCAAACCTCTTCTGCTATGTTCTTGATGCACAATTGCATTTTTGTAGTGCCATCGCTTCGGGATACAGACTTATCCTGGTATCATCTTCTGAGATCCGCTGCCCCCTCAGCACCCAGCTTCTACTAAAATTTTGTATTAAATCCAAATTCATTGGGTCTGATAAAATTAATTCTAGAACACCTAAAGAAATGGCTGAAGCAATCTCAGAGCTGTTAATATTATCTTTGAGAATTTAAAGGGAAAAGGCAGTGAAGTACTAGAATGTGAAGAAAGACTAAATGTAGTGCTGATTTTAAAATGAGGAACAAAATAAGAGAAAATGAACTATACACTGATCACTTTAACTTAAATTCCCAACAAATTATATAAAAAATAATTAATCTAGATACTGGCAAACAGCTAGAAAAAGAGAATAGAAATGACCATCATGTATTTGTCAATAACACCTTCTGTTAAATCAGTTTGTTTGTCTTCCACAAGCAAGAATACACAGATAGCAGATATTCAAGTCTAGACATGAGCTATCTATTGTTTAAGAATTTTGACTCCAGGTAGCTCAACTGATACCTTCACAATCAAGTTGTGCACATATGATCTAGATTAAAATATCATAGTCTGGTTTTTTTAACCGTATCTTGAAAATAGTTGCAGTAATCAAATGGAAGGACGTCTAGTGTGAAGTTTCACCTAGTTCTGGGCTTGTTTTATGTTTTCATTCATAACATAAATTATGGAATAGAGTTTATCCTTATGAAATTTGCAAGAAATGTGAAAGTAGGAGTGACTGCAAGTATACTGGAGGACAGGATAAGAATTTGAAGTGGTTTTGACAAACTGAACACATGAAATAGAAATAATAAACAAAATTCAAAGGCAGATAAGGGCTAAGTTCTACACTTGTGCAGGAATAATTCACTTAAATACAGAATAGAGAACAACTGGTTAGGAAACACATCTTCAAAGAAGGGTCTGAGGTTACAGTAGATAACAGCTGGACACGAGTCAACAGTGCCACACTTGTGAAAAAAGCAGCATCCCCCCCAGGACACACCAAAGGACAATAATCCACATGGTGTGAAACAATCCTTTCATGCTGAGGCAGCTGCAATGCTGGGACCAGTTTTGAGCAGAACATTTCAAATTAAGAAAGTCCAAAGGAGAATAACAAGAATGATGAGAAGACAGGAAAACTCTACTAAATCAGGAAGACTGAAAAAACTTAAATTGTTTGGTCTAAAGAGGAGAAGATCGAGGAGGTACCTGATAACAAAGGATTGCTGCAAAACAGAGAAGGGAATAATCTGTCTTTCATGCTAATGACAGCTAGTACAACAGATATGGGGTTGAAATTCTATCAAGAAAAATTCAAGGAGGATTTAAAAGACATTTTTCCCTTGTAAAGATAGTGAAGTACTGAAATAAACTGCAAGGAGGAAGGGGAGACTTTGTTTAAGAATGAGCTAAATGAGCGTATGTCAAGGTCCATCTTTCTTAGAGGAGACAGTGGACTACATCTCCCCCCGCCCCTCACCAAAAGTACCTTCTAGTCCCACTTTTCTGTTGTACTTTCCCCTCATTCCACTACATTTCTTCCCATTTCCATTAATCCAATCTTCCAACAAATCCATCCACAAGTATTTTGTATTCACCATGATTATCACTTTTATGCAATCAGCAAAAATTACCTCAATTTTTCTGTACCAATTTTGTTAACAGCAAAATTATTTAGAAAGGTTAACCAAGATCAGTTGCAAGACCAAACAACCTCTGTCATTCAGAGACATTAACTATGAGTAGAACTGAGTGATACCTTGATGATACAAATTGTTTCTGAAAGGATATATTTATTTTCCATATATTACCTAGGCCAGTGCCAATGAGCCTGCCAACAAGGGCTGTTTGGGTGAGAGTCAGCACCAGATAAAGATACAGCAACTGAGGCAGTGTGAGCTAAACATCTCAGCCCCCATTATAACCAGCTGAGATCTATGGCACAAGTCAGTGACCCACAGGGAGGCAGCTATGGTCATCTAAGACACCCTAAGGTAACAGAGCCATTTGTACAGGGCTTGCAGATATGCCAACAAAGCTACAGGAGACCTGCACCCCGGGCTGACAGCCAAGGCTGCTCGGTGTTCTAGGGCACCCTAAAAACCACAAGGTGCTTGTATATGAACTGAGAGACTTCTGGTAGAGTCTGTAGTGGATGAAGGGGATGGGAGAGGGTAAAGCACCTTCTGAGAGTCATTTATTATCAGGAACATTGACTGTGGAATAAATTGTATTCTGGAGACACATGTCCACTGCACAGAGAGGGGGCCTACAGAACTAGGTTAGACTGAAACAAACAGTTTTCAGGCACCTGAAGATAAGAGAAAGGATGTAAGGTAAGAAGTGTTGATTTGGTAGAGTTGGCCAGGGTTTTGAAAATAAAGAAGAAAAATTTGAACTTTATGTGAAAAAGCAAGTCAACAGAAGGTTTTAAATCTCTGACCTTTGGGCTCAAGGTCTGAAAAAGCAAGTCTTATGACCCTTGAATTCATACCATTAAGAATCATCTCAGTCAGAAAGAAATAACTATGAAATAAAAGGAACCCAGATACTTCTGTTCCTGGATATTAGAGAGGAAGAAACCATCCAAAAAGAAGGCTGATACAAGACATGCAAAATGTTTCTTGGTTTTAGTGTTTCCTCTTCCCCATCCTTTATCTGGATATTTTGTCTATAAGCAGCTGGGAGAAGCATCACTATCACTAGCCCTCATTCTTGTGGGGGTCTTCAACCTACCGGATGTCTGCTGGAAATACAATACAGCAGAGAGGAAACATTCTAGGAGGTTCCTGGAGTGTGTGGCAGATAACTTCCTGACACAGCTGGTGAAGGAGCCAACTAGGGAAGGTGCCCCATTGGACCTCTTGTTCACCAACAGAGAAGGACTTGTGAGCAATGTGATGGTTGGAGGCCGTCTTGGGCAGAGTGATCATGAAATGACAGATTTTTCGATTCTTGAAGAAGTAAGGAGGAGGGTCAGCAGAACTGCCACCTTAGACTTCCGGAGGGCAGACTTTGGCCCGTTTAGGAGCCTGGTCGACAGAGTCCCCTGGGAGGCAGCCCTAAAGGGCAAAGGAGTCCAGGAAGGCTGGACATTCTTTAAGGAGGAAGTCCTAAAGGTACAAGACCGGGCTGTCCCCAAGTGCCGAAAGATGAGCTGGCAGGGAAGAACGGCCTGGCTGACTAGAGAGCTCTGGCTAGAACTCAGGGAAAAGAGAAGAGTCTACGGCCTCTGGAAGAAGGGGCAGGCAACTCAGGAGGACTACAAAGATGTAGCAAGGCTGTGCAGGGAGAAAATTAGAAGGGCCAAAGCCGAGCTAGAGCTCAGTCTGGCTGCTGCTGTAAAAGACAACAAAAACCACTTCTTCAAATACATTAGCAGCAAAAGGAGAGCTAAGGAGAATCTCCAGCCCCTAGTAGACGGGGGAGAGAACACAGTGACAAAGGATGAGGAAAAGGCTGAGGTAGTTAACAACTTCTTCGCCTCAGTCTTTAATAGCAGGGCCAATTGTTCTCTGCGTACCCAGCCCCCGGAGTTGGAAGATAGGGATAGGGACCAGAATGGAGCCCCCATAATCCAGGGGGAAATGGTTAGTGACCTGCTACACCACTTAGACACTCACAAGTCTATGGGGCCTGATGAGATCCACCTGAGAGTACTGAAGGAACTGGCAGATGTGCTCACCAAGCCCCTTTCCATCATTTACCAGCAGTCCTGGCTAACTGGGGAGGTCCCTGCTGACTGCAGATTAGCAAATGAGACACCCATCTACAAGAAGGGCCAGAAGAAGGACCTGGGTAACTACAGGCCTGTCAGCCTGACCTTGGTACTAGGAAAGCTGATGGAGCAGATCATCCTGAGTGCCATCACACAGCACATAGAGGATAACCAAGTGAAAAGTCCAGCCAGCATGGGTTTAGGAAAGGCAGGTCCTGCTTAACCAACCTGATCTCCTTCTATGACAAGGTGACCTGCCTAGTGGATGAGGGAAAGGCTGTGGATGTTGTCTATCTAGACTTCAGTAAAGCCTTTGACACGGTTTCCCACAGCATTCTCCTGGAGAAACTGGCTGCCCATGGCTTGGACGGGTGTACTCTTCACTGGGTAAAGAACTGGCTGGATGGCCGGGCCCAAAGAGTGGTGGTGAATGGAGTTTGCTCCAGTTGGCGGCCGGTCACAAGTGGTGTTCCCCAGGGCTCTGTGTTGGGGCCAGTCCTGTTTAATATCTTTATCAATGATGTGGATGAGGGGATTGAGTGCACCCTCAATAAGTTTGCAGATGACACCAAGTTGTGTGGGAGTGTTGATCTGCTTGAGGGTAGGAAGGCTTTACAGAGGGACCTCGATAGGCTGGATCGATGGGCTAAGGCCAACTGTATGGGGTTCAACAAGGCCAAGTGCAAGGTCCTGCACTTGGGCCACAACAACCCCATGCAACGCTACAGGCTTGGGGAAGAGTGGCTGGGAAGCTGCCTGGCAGAGAAGGACCTGGGGGTGTTGGTTGACAGCCGGCTGAATATGAGCCAGCAGTGTGCCCAGGTGGCCAAGGCCAATGGCATCCTGGCTTGTATCAAAAATAGTGTGGCCAGCAGGACTAGGGAAGTGATTGTCCTCCTGTACTCAGCACTGGTGAGGCCGCACCTCGAATCCTGTGTTCAGTTTTGGGCCCCTCACTACAAGAAAGAAATTGAGGTGCTGGAGCGTGTACAGAGAAAGGCAACGAAGCTGGTGAAGGGTCTGGAGCACAAGTCTGAGAGGAGCGGCTGAGGGAGCTGGGGTTGTTTAGCCTGGAGAAAAGGAGGCTGAGGGGAGACCTTATCTCTCTCCACAACTACCTGGAAGGAGGTTGTAGAGAGGTGGGGGTCGGTCTCTTCTCCCAGGTAACAAGTGATAGGACAAGAGGAAATGGCCTCAAGTTGCACCAGGGGAGGTTTAGACTGGATATTAGGAAATTTTACTTCACTGAAAGGGTTATCCAGCATTGGAAGAGGCTGCCCAGGGAACTGGTTGAGTCACCATCCCTGGAGGTATTTAAAAGATGTGGAGATGTGGTGCTTAGGGACATGGTGTAGTGGTGGACTTGGTAGTGTTAGGTTTATGGTTGGACTTGATGATCTTAAAGGTCTTTTCCAACCTATACGATTCTGTGATTCTGTGATATAGATTAGACTATTTTTTCATGTGCTATAGAAATGTTTTCTGGTATTAGCTAAATCCCATTAAATCATCCCTTCAGATGGGTTATCAATAATAGCATCAGCTTCTGCAAAGTTAATAAAATGCCCATTTTCTTTCAGAGATGTCATTCCAGCTTTGCAGGTAACTATCCTACTTTTGAGTGCTGGTGAGCTATTTACTGTTGTATCTTTAGGATTTGATAGTTTCTATTTCATAGATGGTGATTTATTCTTTCAGCATCTCAATGTTATTCATTTAACTGGAATAATACTATAGACGTGAATTAAAATATCAATGCCTTACATTGCTGCATGGATGAACTAATACTTTCTAGCAAACCACATTCTTGATGTAAATAGAGTAAATTATTAATATCAGTTCCAAGTTTCCTAATCATTTACAGAATATATTCTGTGTTATGATTTATAGGGTGTAACTCTAACAAGTTTTCAGTATCTTATAACCATTTATAAGCAAACAATAAACTTCTAAATGTAGTTCATATTGTGCAATAGAAATGCCAAGCTGGAAAAATACCTACTGTAAACAAGAGTTTTAAAACCAGATCTCCCATTTGTGCAAGAGTTTGTGATTTGGAATAATTGCCTCCTTGTGCAGATCACTCCTTTCAGTATCAGTTGTCTATTTTATTGGTACAATCACACATCAATGCAGAAAGGTAATGATGCCATCAGTTACTTATGCCTATAAACACATCACTTGTAATGGCTTTATAAAGGGCTAAGTATTGGTCTCTATGGAAAGCCGCAGATTACGTAGTCCAGCATGTCAAACGCAGGTATGAGTGCCATTTAGATATCTTCAGGAAAAGGTGACCCAAAAGCCTACCTGTTGTTGGTTGCGTCACTTATCACAGACAACATTAAACTCCCTTCTGAAGGTTCTCTCGACATGGAACGACTGTGCATGTGCAGCATTACTCTTCACACTTTACTCCCCAAAATGGGGCGGCCACAGCCAATCTGCTTATTAGAGATGATCCCTGGCCCTTGCTAACTCCAAGACCATTCCTGGCCTCTGTCTGGAAGATTCCTAGTAGGCACGGGCCCAGACTATAACAGGGTCCATGCTAAATTGAACAGATTGAAAGCCTTGGGATAGTGCTTGAACCAAGGCTTTGTTACTGGCAGTGGCACAGCCTGTCTGTTGCAGCCTTTACCTCATCTCCTGTGGCACCAGTCGGGACCAGACCTGACCTCTGATTTCTGATCTCTGGACTGAATCTAGTTTAAACTAGGCATTCACTGAAACACAGAAAATGGACAGAGATGCCTTATGTACAGCCATATGTGGTCACATACACTCCAGAATGTTAGAGTCCAGACACTACTGTACTACCATCATTTCCTTTTACTTATCTGAAGAAAGTCACTGAACATACAGGGGCTCCTCTGAAACCCCTGAATGTTCACCACTGACTGCAAAGGAAGGTTAGGATTGTATTATTGATTCTCTATATCATCTTGCTATGCAGTGCTTGAGTCAGAGGCACTTGAGAAAACACTTTAGGTCTTGCCTTAGACAAATTATAGAATAGTTATTTAACAGTTCTGACGCAGCAGGGGAGAATTTGCTTTCAGGATTGCTCTCTGGAGTCATGAAGCCATGGCAGTGTTTTTTACTGCAGCTAAAAAAAATGATAGTGAAACATTACCAAACTGTTACTTGCAGGCCAAATCATGTAGCCCTTCCTCACTTCAATAAGCACACGCTTAACTGTTTGGCAGATAAAGCTAACCTTAAAAAGGTGCTTAAACAAGTCCTAAGCAGAGATACTTTCTCAAATACAGATCACATTTTACAGCTCTGATATCACACATACAGACTCATGATGCATACATGCACCTACATAAAAACTTTTAACTTTTAGTTGTTTAAAGTGAAGTGAGATTAGTGTTCTCCATCTGCAAAACGTCAAGCACCTCGGCAAAGCTGCTCATCAACACGCTGTTGACGATCAGTGGTGGGGATGTAGATTACACCTGGACTGAACTGCTGAGTGACCCAGTAGCCCACTGCCTGGTCCTAGTATCCTGATAAACCACATCAAGGACTTGAGGTGAGCTGCAGTTCCTGGATCCTTCATCATGGATCTGGGACACAGAGCAAGGCCGGCACATGCTTCTCACCTCATATGGTGCTAGGGGACAGCCAGAGCAAGCACTAGGCCTGAGAAACTGGGAACACTTCCAGTAAGCAGCCACAGCCACAGGAACTCAGTGGAGGTGGCTCATCCCATTTGAGCAGAAGATAATCGGAGAAACTGAAACAACTGTCCCCTGGATGTCCTTCTCTGTTTGAAGTAACTACAGAAGGAGACTGCAAAACTTCAGACCACACAGCTTTTAAATTACTGTATCAGGTTAAATTTATCCAGTTTTAAGGAACAAAATAAATAGTAAGTTTAATCACAACACCAAGGCCTTGTTCTCCCTACTGTCTCTGTACAAACCCTATCTGACATCCCTGACAGATTTGTTATGGACTCAAAGGAATACGAAGATGCAACCTGTTCTTCTGAATCAGTGTGAAACCCCTACATTAATGCCATAGTTCCAATTTTCCCCTAAAATACTCTGACTTTGCTCAGCTGATTTCAGTGGTTACACCTGATTTACTTCAGCACCCGAGAGATGAAGTGCCATTTCTGAGCACTTAGTAGTACGCGTTCAGTACTGCAAACCTCACACTTTCCAATCCAGTCTTATTTTACATACTGCTGAATATCACATTTCATCACCCAAATACTAATAACCCACAAAGAATCGCCTGCTATCACTTTGTTTTCAAAATGGAAAAGAAATTACTTAAATCCAGCATTTCTTTGTATGCCTCTCCTTTAGTCAAAGCTCATATACAGATGATATTAAAGCTCACCATGCTATCCTTCCAGACTGCATTACCCATGGGTATGTACAAAGGAAAAGTACTTCAGTATGAAAAATGAATGTAATATACAGTAGGAATCATCTCTGAATCACAATTAACTTGGCTTCTGAAGGATTACAGAGCAAAAATCAAATTTTATTTTATTTATTTATTGCCTACAGTTAGCATGTGCTGTTCCAAGATGCCCTGGAATTGCTGTCAATAAGAAATGAAAAATCTATTTGTACGAGGTTCTTTTAGGCAAAAGCATGCATTTTGGGGCAGACTTTTTTGCCAAAAAGATGGTCACACTGGCAAATTCATCTTTTAGCTTTCTGAAAGATCAGTCAACCCATAAAAATATTTAGGAGAAACTGGTAACCTGATTATATCGATTCATATTCTCCCCATCCCTGACACTGCTATAAGCCTAGTTCCCACTTCTTCAGACAGACAGTTAATCAGAGTGACTCATGATCATATTTGCAGAAATCACACAATTACTTAGATGTAGATTTATTCAAGGAATGAACCCCTCATTAAAAATGCATAAGGTTCTAAAAATACAACAGACAGCATCGCTACCAATTTTATGCATGATGTCAATTTGATATGGCACGGAACAGCCTTGTAAATTCACTGCTGATTGGTTTTAGACACCTTTTTACCACCAGGTTTGCAAATAGGCCTGGATGCAGTACCAGCACACATGACACAGTGCCAGCAGCTTTTTGTTTTCATTCTTTGCTTGACGAAGTTTAAAGATGACAGCAATAACTCTAAAATGCAAAGTGATAAAAGCCACATGGAAACAACCTAAGTTGTTGTACAATGTGCTAAAGAGATCTGAACTCACTTACCTGAATACTCTACCAAACTTTTGAAATACTGCTGGGAGTGGGAAGACCACATGATAAACAGTGCATGTTCTGTTGTTGCCCTTTTGATCCATCCTCATCCTCACTGTTAAGTCTTTCAGTTCTTCAGCCGTCTCTGTGAATCTCTGTATGCCTTTTTATGAAGTCGAAGGTAGGGATTTTTCAGGCTCAATTTATCATGCAGTAGAGTATGAGGCATCATATCTTTCCTAGGAATTTATAGCTGGGTGACTAATAACTTTTTGTTTTTCAATGACCAATTCAAACTCAGCCAGGATGGGAACACCAGTAAGTTATGACCACTTGAAAGCTGGATACAAAACTTCAAAAATGAGTTGATGGTTTCAGTCCAGTTCTTATTAGACCACTGTTCTCAACAAACGCCATTACAACAGACATTAATAACTCAAAGATTAGACTGGGCTAGCAAAATTATTTCCCTTTAGATAGTCACTACCTATCTTCTTAAGATCACACATCAAAGACATACAACACTAGTTCTATAGATTTCACAGAATAAATCGTTCAGGTTTCATGCAAGTCCTATGAAGATGTGGTCTTTCATCATCTTATGAACACTGGGGCTTTTCAGGAGCAATACTTTTCAAAGCTAAGAAGCTGAAGTAAATGTTGTCTTAATGTTTTTAATACTGATGTTATTTTTCTGTCTGAAGGCAGAATTATGAAAAGATTTCCATAGCCATGCCAATAGTCAGATATTATTTCCTCGACTAACTAGGTATGTAATACACTGAATGTGTATACTGCCTGTGCTTAAAATCTACAGTATTGCATGTATTCTTAGGGGTGGGTAAACATTTGTTGTGCAGTATTCAATGCTTGTGCAGTCCTTTAGAGAGTTCTGCCAAAAATATTTTATGTTAACTATCTTATGTTTATCTATAACTACTAACTAGGTTAACTAAACCTGGTATGTAACATAGTGAATTTTGGCTCACACTACAATTAGTAAATGGCACTTAGATCTAGGAGACATGGGTTGTAGTCCTGACTCTGCTTTTGATTCTGGGTTTTGGACAATATTTCTTAATGTTTAGTCTTCATGAGTGACATAATTACAGATATCTAACTGCATATGTAGGCCTTAACTTTAAGGGGCAGTGGACTCAGCTGACTGCAGGTTCTTCTAATTGTAGATGCTCTTTGCAGTGGAATCATGTTGCCCCAGAAACTCTCTCAGTATAACCCATTAGAGCTAAAGCAGTCAGTAAGAAAAATAAAATGGCCTGGAGCATCAAGGAGAAATAGTGTAAGCAAAGGGGAGTGGTAATCATACAGGCAGGACACTTCCAAAGTTTAGATTTTTATCAGCAATTGCACCCTTAAAAGATGCACGATTTCAGCTAATTTAATAATTCCAGTACATTTTCTAATATCTCTAGCTTTTTAAAATCTTTTACCAATATGTTTCTTTTGGAATCTGTTCAGTTTTACAGATGAAGAATTAGACTTCTATTTCTTTTTCTTACATATGAAAACTTGCCTGATATACTTTTTGTTCTTCAGAGAGACTAAGAATAGTCACTTTTTTCTTCCTTCAGTCTCATTCACTAGATAATGTTTTGCAGAAAACTAGCATGAAATCTAAAGAACCACTAAGTTGTCCAAAGTGCAGGCATTAAGGGCTTATGTCCAAAAGAGCTTGACAACTTTTCCCATGTCTCCTACATATACTGCTTATTTGTATATGGCTTATCAGGAAACTAAGCTTTCTGAAGGTGCTTGAAGTTCTGCTACTGAAGACAGGCAACAGCTGACAGCAACCAAGCTGACAGATCCTTTGCTAAGGGTGTAACAAGCAGCTTCCCAGCTGAATGATGTAGGTATCTGGTTCCAAAGTTAGCCCAGGATTCTCCCCACCTCAGCACAATGCTTTAGCTTGACCATCTGCTGTGAAGTAGGAGGTTTGATTCCATCCAGGAAATGCAGGAATTGTGCCTAGATACTGATTGCCAGAGAATGCTCTAACTGCTAAGCTCTTCTGCAAAAAGCAGACAGCAACTTGTTCTCCCCTACTGTGTGCAGAACAGAAGACTTTTTACACTCATGCCCCTGGCTGTAGTGGCATGGAAATCCATGAGAAAGGTGGTTTATTGGATACAGCCTTCTTTTTGGCCCTCCACTTTTTGCTGGTTTAGCCATTCCCTTCTTATTCTACCCACTGTTGCAAGCCCCATTCTTCAGCATCCACCTGTCCCCATTCACTTTACTTCAGCCAGGCCACTACATCGTCCGTACTGCAACACTGACTGCCATGGCAGGTAAGCCCCTCTGGGGCATCTACGCTTATGCAGCTGCCTTGGCTGTATTTGTGTGCTTCTCCCTTTTCACCCCAATAGTTTTTCAGTTCACTGACTAGTTTCAACCATATTTCATGGAAAGGTAGACATCTTAAAAATATCTGTATATACAACACTTGCAGCAGTGATCAAGCAGATCAAGAAGAGGATCAAGCAGATGATGAAGCAGAGGAGAGCGAGCCTATAAACAACCCAGGTAAACACTATGGTGCCACATGATGCTACAGATGTGGTGCTACAGATGTGATAGATGCTGGAGAACCTAAAGGGGATGAAGTTCCTCCTTCTCCCTCCCCCTTCCCCCAGCATACTAACCATGGGAAAGTTTTGCTTGTATCTCACATTTTCTTAGACACCAAAATCAATCAGCCATGGGATACAAATCTGCATGAAACCAAAATTCTTTAGTTTCCTGTACTCAGAATACTACTTGTAACACCCTATTCCTGATAATACTTTCACACCAGAACATCAGAAGTGGTCACATAGGTAGAAGGAATAATAGTCAGCAGATAGTTTACGGGAAGGATTTTGTTCTCTCTGCTCACACACTGTCAATCCACAGCCAGATTCCTACTAACAAAAGTCATTCACCAGGTATTTTTCACTCTTTAAGAGTGTACAGGACACTCACACATTCACACTAAGAGATTAAACGGTTGTTATTTGTTATCCTGCAGTTAACGGTAGTGGCTTGTTCAGATAGAACGGAATCAATCCCGATGTGACCTGGTTTCACAGTGGGTAAAAAAGGCTCCCAAACTTGTAGTGAATGACTTGAAAATGCCTCACTTAACATTTTCTCTTTTTCTATCTTAGGGCTACTGAAGCAGGATGTTCTGGCATACAGCTGGAAGGATGATGGCCAACACTTGTACCTTTGTGTTCTGGACCCTTAAAACAGGTGTTCTGAAGAGACGTATGTAGTGTATAATCCCAGAGATTATCAGAGTGATCGGAAAGAAACACATATTGAGAAAAGCTGTAGCATATATAACAACAGCTTCTGTTTTCTCTTAAAAAAAAAGAAAAAAAAAAAAAGAAGTAGACCTGTTTCTGAATTCAAGAATTATATCAGAATGGGATTTTTGACAGCAAAAAGTGAAAGAATTTTACCTAGCTCCCACAGAAAAAAAAAAAAAAAAAGGAAAAAAAGAAAATGAAGACATAAGAAGCCAGGGTAAGAAATACTGGAAAAACAAAGATAGAAAATTTAAGTTTGTTGCAGGCATCTTTTGATTTGTAGATTTTTGAGGCCAGATGTATGGTAGAGGATGAACAAAAAGGACCCTGAGGAACCAAGGAGTTGTCTAGAAGTCATGCAGCTATCCCTAAAAGTCTGAGGGCTTGACTAGAGCTCTTCTTTTTAGGTGGCCACATGGAAAAACTAATGAAAGCAAAAACTGAAGCCACAGATATACTTAATGTAAACCCTAACAAGCTGTTTTACAAATAAACTGAACATTTACTTTCAGACTTGAGTGATGGAAAGCACGAATTTATTAAAGAATGATGTTTTGTCATTGTCCTGCTTTGCTCATTAACGTGTGTAGGAATTACGTACTCTACCTCAGATTCACATGAAATATCTTTGTTTGATTTTCTCAGCCATGAAAATAAATACATACTGAAAAGAAATATAGCGTTTCTTTTCAGTGCTTGGGATTGTTTCACCTTTATGCAGTAGCTGGTACCACATAGGAACTCATCACTGTATCCCTGTAAAGAAGGAAACCAGGCCTTAAAATGTCTCATTTCAGCCATTGTCCTTGCCACTATATTGAATTTTCTACAAAGACACCTGTAGCACAGACTGATTTTTCATTTAAGTGGAGTAGTATAAAAAATTAAGGAATTACTCAACCCACTGAGGTACTGTCCATGCAGGGAAACAGTTGCCTGTAATGTTTTCTTTAAAGATGCATCTTTGCAAATGCTTCCATTCAAAATACAACTGCTTTTTTTATTATTTAAATTGCGGTAGGACATGCAGTGCCATGTTTTCTGCCAAAGTCAGAGGAAAGCATGGTTCTGCCTATAAGAAGTCTACAAAATTCAACAAGACAAGGTTCCTCTGACATTGAATTACATTGTACTGGTGTTATTATTACTGTTATTATGAATGACTAAACAGACTCATTAGCTCATAATGTGATGACCATTCATGATGCTCATGCAGAGGGTGGAGGAAAAACAGTAGCCTGCTAGTTGGTGTGCTACTCTCGGAGGTCAGAGGCTAGCATCCAGCTCTGCTCTGCCACAGATTCAGATGAGGCAAATCACTTAATCTCTCTGTCTGTATCTAGTGCCCAGCTGAAAAGGTCCAGGCACTGGTTCAGACCCTGAGGCCAGTGGCTCTACCAGCGCATCTGAAGATTGCTCAGGGCCAGCCTTCTCTATTTATCTAGGAGCAAACAGTTAATCAGTACAGCTGATCAGGGTCCCAGTGCTTCAAATAATTTTCTGGCTTGCTTATTTAGTATTACCAGCACATCTCTGTGCTTCAGTCCTGTGTGTACAACGGGTATACATTCCTATAGTGGAATGGTGGCATTAAATATGAGAGGGACAATGAAGCCATCAGCTATCAGACATAATGGTGTATGGGTCCATATGAATGACTCGCATCAGTAGTCCTTGAGTTACTTTGACCCTGGTGTAACAACACCAGACACACTACCAGCATGCTTTGCTCTCCCTATCAGCTTCAGCTGTAACCTCCTACAGTTACAGCAAAACTGGGAGATCTTACAGGCAGCACACTGGTTATGAGCAGGGGCTGGAAACAATTGCCTTAGGCAGGAGTCACACCTTTTTCAACATGCACACTGAGAACCACCTGTGGTCTGCAGGTAAAACAGCAAGAGCAGATGTGTGACTAGGTACTATTCCTTAATGCTGGGTTACTACTAAAAAAAATGATTTTTATGTTATTTTTTCCAAACTTCCTTCAAAAGGAATTACGCCTGCCATATTTGCTGGAAGAAAAGACAGCAGGTCTACCAGCCTTTGACAACCAAGTGTCCTACTGAGAGGATGGGAAGAAGAGAGAAGAACCTGTTTTCCATATCTGTTTCATCATTTTACAGCCACTGCTGCAGAATAAAAAGCTGCCTGTTTTCTGTATCAGGCATCCCTCACCCCTAAGTTGTTCTAAAGCTAACTCAATAAACACAAAATGGAGGAAAAGATGCAGAGGCAGGATTTCAGACTCATGAGTTTAAGGTGGAAAGTTTGAATCCCATTGCGTTTATACCCTGGGTTGGGGGCCCCAAGGTAAAGCTCTGCCAAGGGAAGCTCTAGCTCCCTCAGGAGAGAAGTGGTTCCCTTCACCAACAGCCCTCACCTCAGCGTTGCTGGAGAAGCCCAGTTCCTTTTCGAAATCTGCTGTACAACACTGAGGTCACCCTACCTCAGCTCTCCATCTAAAATAACACAGGAATAACAGTACTACTGTAACTCACAAGGGCAGCAGAAAGAACAGGCACTGTCAAGCATCCAGATCCTATGTGATCATATAGAGAAAGGAGGGGAATAAATTTTGGCCTTTGTTGTCAAAAAACTGGAGGGGAGCAGAAATGCTCTTTTTGACAAATCATTTAAGAAACGCTTTGTCCAAATTCTTAGGAAAACAAAGGAAAGGAAAACAAAGAAAGTCTTTCCGTTGTTACAGCTAGACAAGCTCACACTTGGTAAAAATGTCAACCTGTGTAAAAATCAACTGTGTTTTCTCTTTATTACAATTTCACAGTGAAGCGAATCATGTGAGCAATGACCTCACTGAAAAACACTTTTTTGACAGTGGAATATACAGCCTTTGAGCTTTCAGTTTTAAATAGTTTGTTACCGTTCTGCCATGTTTTTCATCTTTTGGGGGGAAGGGGGCACATATTTCCAAAAAAAGATACGACTGAGGTACCGGAGGTGAGAGTCAGCCGAGCTCAGCTGAACTTGTGGAGAAACAATCCCTTTGTGGGTGTCACAGCATGACTGAAAAATACCACTAGTCTTATAGCTCAAATACAGGTTCTCAGCATGCCTTTCTGCCCATGAATACTAATGTACCAGACCCAAATTTTTCATGCCAGAAGCCCATAGCTCACCCAACAGCTATTTTCAAATTCTCTGCATGGGGTGGAGTGGGGGCACTGAAGTCATGAGTTAATCATTGGAGGGGAAAAAAAAGTAAGGGAAGAGTTTTAGGCTGAACAATAAGTGTTCGGGAGAAAGTATTTCTAAATACTTCACAATGACCATCTTACATGGTTTTCATTTTATATGCTGTGCCACTATGATTAGATATAACTTCACTGAATTCAGTGAAAATCAAACCAGCAGTTTAGCCCATTGTAACAGATCTTGTGATTCTCATAGGAAACTATCCAATGTTTTCAGCAGATTTGATATCTGAGTTTATTTTGTCATTCAATACAGGATGACCTTGGCTACCAGATAACAGGGGATCTTCTCTACTTAATAGAGCTGACAAAAGGCACATAAAGACATTGGAATATATGTAGCACATATTAACTATGACTAAATCACACACGGCACAACTTTCAGAAAGAACGCTTGTGTTCTGTAATCTTTCATTATGACTGAGGGGTTTTATTACTTCTATGGGGTCAGAAAAACCAGCATACAAAGTCTCTGTCTCTATGAAGTGCATAAATCTAAATGAAGCTTCCCTGATGCACTGAGATTACAAGCCAGGAAAAAAAATGAAGAAAACAGGCAACTAATGTAATGGAAAAGTAAAACCTAGGCCTACAAGGAAACTGGAGAGTGTAATTCTCGTCAGTATTTGAGAGAAGCCTCCTAGAAAGATGGTGTAGAACTTGGACTAGCAGAAGACACTTGGCTGTACCACCATGCTGGCCCTGCAAAGGCACATATCACTTCTCATTTCCACCATAATAGGCACAAGAGTACACAACTGGATAAATGTGACCTATACATATAAGAACATTATTCAACAAGAGGGGAAACAATCCACTTTGTGAAAGGAAGGGTTAAAGCATTTCTCTTCCCATTACTCTTCTCCACATTATTTGTCCTGTAAGACTATTACCTGAATATGTGCACTTGAGTATCCCATGGACTACATTTATGAAGGAAAAATAAGTCTTTCAGATGTCATCCCAGATAGCGAGGAAAAAGGGTACAGCAGGCAGTATGTGACCGGGTTTCTGAGCATAGAATGGGCGATTCTCAGAGACACCACAGTCTTTACAACCCACATTGTTATAGCTGAAGAAATGACTTCTGATCATTCAACTTTTGGTACAGCTTCACTGAGCCCACGGAGATGCAAAGGAGTCCCACTATGATCTTTTATAATCTGAAAGGCTAAGTACAAGCTCCAGAGGTGCTGATGGTATTATCTGACAGAGCTGCAGAAGCCCGATTTCAGAGAAGAGTGCATAATGTGACCAACTGTTATCCTGTGCTCTGTCTTCTAGATGGAAAGATTTTTCAAGCTTCAGACAAAAAGGGAAGGAAAGTATTTATTACATGCAAGAGAGAAAATCCCTTTTCTATCCGATGTTCTTTATATTTGTATGCACGTATTGCCCAAATATTAAATGGAAAAAAATACAAATTATTTAAGACGCAGTATAACCAATATAATTTGTTTCCCTTCCTTAGGATTTGTTGTCAACACTGGGGAAACTTGAAGCAGGTATAAAAATCAAGTTAATTTTCACAATGCTGTATTTAAAGTGAGGCTGCTAGAGCCGGTGGTCACATAGCAGTATATCACCACACACAAGCTGGTTTTAAGGGATATAACTCTGCTGATTCCAGTGACTCCAGTGAGTGAGTTATCACATTCTTATAGGCCCAAACTCTGCTCTTTGTAAATGGAATATTTTCTAAATTCTGGCTCCAGTTCCATGAAGGCTGATGCGTACATAAAAATGAAATAGTTGAACAAGTATTTGCAGGATCAAAGCCCAAGATGTAGCCTACATGAAGTTTAACATAACATTGTTACGAGAGCTCCAATTTGCACCCAAAATGACATTGCAGTCAGCATCTTTAAAACGCCTGTTTCAAACAGCCTAGACTTTGATAGTGGTTAGGGCCCTCTTGTAGAGTGAAAGGGGACATATTCCACAAAGAGCAGATGTTTAACAAAAACATTTTTTAAAATTCCATTCCTATACAAACCTCACTTTTTAGCACGCTTAGCTATGCATATGCGAACATGAAGGGGTTTTTTTCCAGCTTGCTCTTTGAGTGTGGCAGGGTTACAGGTTTAACTTCCACTCTTAGACCGATACCAATTGCTTTATCATTACTATTTTATTTTTACAACCATTCCAACCTAAAATTTCCTCTCGGCAGTGTGGCTTTTTATTAGCCTTTAGAAAACATCAGGTCAGAAAATTCAAACTATAAAGCAGCCATTACTTGGTTATTGATGCTAACCCTTTGATAGGTCTGGGGAAGTCAGGTACATTATGTCTGGGCCTTTGAACATTTTTTCCTTTTCATTTCAGCAAGCAATAACATCAGAGACATCAAGCTAATCCTTTCAGTTTCTAATCAGTATTGCGGACACATTTATTTCAGAGACTGAGCCTCTCTGCAGCTATTGAGAATTTCAAGTTGAAACGTTAATGATTATAAAAATGTCACTGAGATGACATAGTGCCCCTTTCTTCTGCCTACAGTTTTGCAGGAAAACAAAGTTACTGGAAGTAGTACTTGTTCATCCTGGTGAAGTACAACATTACTGCAACCATTTCACGTGCATAAATTGACTTTTTATAAAAGACACTACCCTAAAGTACTACTCATCATAGTCAGCAGATCTGTCTGTTCAGGTCAGTGCCCTCTTTCCTCATCCTCCAGAAAGCTGGAGATGCCCTTCCTGGTGTTGGAGGATCTCATGTTACCAACTTCCTTCCAGGGTGAGCTTCCCTGATGCAAGTGAGAATCTCAGACCTCAAGACTAGACTTTTCCTATGGTGTTATTTTCACCTCCTCTAGAAGATATCTTTGCTGTCCACCAGACAGATCCCACAGAGAAGGCAGAGAGAGTGGAAAGAACAGTTATTTTCTGATTGAACATATTGAAAGTCAGCATTTATTCTTAAATGATCAAGCTTGGCTCTGCTTTCTGTTCCTCCTCTCCTGTGACAGAACATCATGAAACAAGTCAAGAAGTTGCTTTAAATTGCTTTCTGAACTCCATGGAGCTGTTAGTGATCACACTTTAACCACCCCCACCCCCCTCAAAAAAAACCAAACCAAAACAAAAACAAACATCCCTTGCTACAAGCCAGGATTTTCATACAAGTCCTGATTCCCAGAGCTCAGACTCCAAAGAGAATATCAAATCTTGTGATGATTAAAAAAACCTCAGTCATATATAAAAATCATAAGGCTTGACAATACTGGCAATTTTAAAATTGTTTGCCATTAGAGGAGTTGTCCTGGTTTTGGCTGGGATAGAGTTAATTTTCTTCCTAGTAGCTGGTATAGCGCTGTGTTTTGGATTTTAGTATGAGAATAATGTTGATAACACGCTGATGTTTTAGTTGTTGCTAAATAGTGTTTACACTAGTCAAGGACTATTCAGCTTCCCATGCTCTGCCAGGTGCACAAGAAGCTGGGAGGGGGCACAGCCAGGACAGCTGACCCCAACTGGCCAAAGGGCTGTTCCATACCATATTATGTCATGCCCAGTATAGAAACTGGGGAGAGTTGGCCGGGGGGCAGCGATCACTGCTCGGGGCTGGGCTGGGCGTTGGTCAGTGGGTGGTGAGCGGTTGTATCACTTTTTTTTTCCTCCCTTGGGTTTTGTTCCTCTCTCTCTCTCTCATTGTTTTCCTTCTCATTACAATTTGTTTGTTTGTTTGTTTGTTCCAATTATTAAACTGTTCTTATCTCAACCGACGAGTTTTCTTACTTTTGCTCCTCTGATTCTCTCCCCCATCCCACCAGGGGTGGGGGAGGGTGAGCAAGCAGCTGTGTGGTACTTAATTGCCAACTAGGGCTAAACCACAACAGGAGTGCATTAAAGAGCTTAAAAGCTTTTCTTCTTTTTAGCAAAGAATAAAAACTCTCTCTTCTACCTACAAGATAACCTTGATGCTGGGTTAGGGGAAAGACAACTACTGGTGCTTGAGATATTTAAATGAGGCAGAGCATTTATTCAATGTCCCTTCTTCTAAAGGCACAATCACTACTAGAAAGGAAATCAAAATAATCATTGGTCAAGATACCTAAAACCTTCAACCAACCTCAACATCATTCAACCTCAACTATATTCAAACATTGGTCAAATCTCTTTTGCTTACTACCTCTTTTATATTAACTCCAGACTTCTTCAGCACCAGTGGAATTTTTGACCAACTTGTCTGAAAGCATATATCCAAAACAAAAGTTTTTTTAAAGCTAAATGCAGAGTTATGGAAATGTAGATACCCCAAACCATTATAAAATCCAGCATTTTCATCTGTAATCTGTGCTGTTAAAATCATTTTTTTAAGTTTTATTAATCACCTCTGCAGTCAAAACCAGCAGCAAAACTATTCTTTACAATTCTAATGCAAATTAATTGAGGTAACATCTATAAGGACTTGTTAAGGTAATTTATACCCATCCTGAGCACTGATAAGCAAAACCAATATCCCTTCATCCCACTTTTATAAAAATTGCCATGCACCACTGTATGGTCTAAGAAAATGTCCAGCAAAAGCTGAAAAAATAGTGAGGGTTATCTGCCATATCACATCTCATTCTGATATGCTAGGATTGGTTAAACTCTTAAACTAAACCACAAGCTTCAGAGTTTAGAAACTTTAAGTGTCTGACAGCTTTAATTGATATGCTTCTAAACAACCAAGTCCTCTTCATATCATTCATTTTATTATATTTCATGAACAAGTGGGGTTGAAACTCATTATTTCTGGAAGTGCAAGTCAGATACAATTCTATTAAAATCAATGGGCACTCGTGTTTCATTCCTTTCCACTCTACACTATATATATACACTGTACAGCAGAAACTGTCTTCATTTTGCCTCCTCTTCTCCTTCTAGATGGATGGTGTGTTTATTTAGTCACCAAATTTGGACTTTCCCATCATTTCTGTAAAAAGACTTCAGACTTCTCAACAGAATACTAATTTTCATTTCCCAGCCTTTCTTGCAGTAACTGCAAATGAACATTGGTGCACCAATCTGAGAATCATATTGATTCTGCCTGGTGACATTTGTCATTGGCAAAAGTCTGTCGTGGACCTAATCACAGTTCTCCTTCTCTAAGAAGAGGCAGGGCCAGCTTCCCAAACCTCCTTGGCAAAGCACAAGATACACAGACTGGATCTTTCTGGATTCATGCTTGGATCTGTCACTTTTCTGACTTAAAGACAGACCTTGTATTTTTCCTGAGATGGCTACTGATGGATAGCATTTTATGCCAGCACCTTGCTCCTGTGTTCTTGAAACAGTATATTTCAATTAGGTAAATATATGCATCTAGTGACAAACTTTGTCCCCAAACCATTTTGAAAGGCTGTAAATAATATCCTCATTGCTCCAGCTTATGAATTCTAGCCTTTTAAAGCATTAGCCTTTTTTTGATGAATATGGATTTTCAGTATTAACATTTGGTTTATTATTTTCTAAATAAGGAAAAACTTTTTCAACAATCTCTATTGACTAAAGTTTCCAAAATAATGTTTACTTTCTTATCTTTGCAGTGAAATTAAAAGTCAGGACTAACACAAGCGATAGTTTGCCAATAAATGCAAACTACTTTGGCCTTTCCTAGTCCTTCTAAGACAGCTGCCTCCTAGAATAAATGACAGTAGCATTTTCAAAGCTGCTAAATTATTCTGATCCTACTGAAGCAGATACTGTCTGGCATGAAGGATCCTAGGACTGGTGAATCTGAACAGACAGGAATAACTTGAGTGAGCAGAATTCACTGTTAAAACTGTGATAAAGAGCTTAAGATAAAAGGAGAGATTTATATTGAAATAGAAGCTTACAGTAGCAGATCGGTTTAATTTACTCTGCCATGTAGTAAGCAAAAAGGCATGTAAAAGGTGGGTAGACAGATTTGACTTGTAGATCAATATTCTGTTGATCTCTGGCCACAAAACAATTCATCACTGCAGTATAGGGCAAAAGTAAAGGGGAATTTAATGTCAAACCAGTTAACCACACTCTGAAATAGAAAAAGCATGCAGTATTGATAATGACGGTTAGCACAAGTTCCTTCTATTAAGTGATATCATCCAGTGCATTCATTGCAATGTATTAATTACACAGTGCAGTCAGTTTGATCTCCTAGGCTAACACCATAGCAATCAATTGCAGCAGTGTCTCCACCATTCTGTTTAGCACTAGATTTTCTTAGCCGAGTCTGAACTTCTTAGGGAAAAATTTAATTTCAGCTATCTACTATAAGCTCTCTTTATCTACACAACTTGCATTTTGGAGGGAACACAACTGTTCAGGAAATAAATGGGGGCACAATACCATCATTATGTTAATGTACTTGGAAATTCCATTTGGAAACCATCTTTATTTATCATGTCTCCAGACAACAATCAGTAGACTTTAACACACATATGCGTTCAGTGTTGGGTTTTGGGGTGTTTTTTGGTTTTTGTTTGTTTGTTTGTTTGTTTGTTTGTTTTTTTAAAGTGTGTCGGGATTGATAGCAAAGGGGAGGATAGTGAAAAGGAGAAAAGGAAAGGAAACAGATAAGTAAACTCTTCCAAGAATAGGATATTTTTTCAGAACAGACATGGACACAGCATGCGTATTAAATTGATAATGGCAACTCTTAAAAAAACATTATGCAATGGTACTAAAAGAATAATTGAAATTATAGGAATATTCCAATAGACTAACATTATTCTTACTTCTGGGTATCCTCTCAAGTAGTTGAAAACCGATCCTTCATTTAACAAACGTCAGATCTACTCAGTTCTCTCCTGATCCTTTGTAATTTTACCATGAGTTGCTCACATGATTAGTTCAAACATTATTTTATTCCATATCAGAGCACAAAAACAAGACTTCTCAGTATTCCTCATGAAACTGGGGGAGATGAACAGATACACTGACCACCCTGGACTGGGATGCATCCCACTTAATTTCAGGCAGCTACCTGAGCTACCTGATCAAGAAGTATCACTGAGGTTCTGATACCACCATGGGACACAGGATCACCTCCCCATACAGCCATAAATCAGACTTCATGGCATCAGCTCAGTGCAAGGGAGACCCTCGCTAGAGCCACATCCACTTGGATGAATCTGGAACAAAACACCTTCACTGCATCACAGCCACTGCTCTAAACCTAAGCCAGGTAACGTCAAGACTCATGAGGTGGGACACCTCAGTAGATGTCTGCTGTGAAGCTAGTCACTCAAGGCTCTCCCTGTAAACACATGGAAAAGGGCACTTTTTTAGGGTGTGGTTCATCTGATCTATTCTAGCTGTCTACTGTAGCACAAGACAACCTAAATCTCAGAAGCTCCTGTTTCTCTCCACTGACTACAAAAGGAAGTTCAACAACCAACTTAGGTGTAAACAGCTGTATAAGAAATATGTATTTGGTCAGATAAATGCACTGCCTCCTCCTTTCACTGCCTCTCCATGTGTCATCCTGCATCCTACGGCAACTTCTCAAGAAAAGTTTTTCCCTGTCATGTCCTCTTCTTTTTATTAAAGGACCAGTTATTTAACTGCAACCTCTGTCATTACTGATCCTTAACACCTGATGAACAGGTGAGGAATGAACAGGACAGGCAAAAAAATATTATTTCACGCTGGCTAGGAATTCAGGAAGACTTTTTGCATCAGTTAAATGTATTTCATGTTTCAAAACTGCTTCAGACACATTAGTTAGATCAGTCTTCAGAGGTTAATGAAAAGTTCTTAACCCACCACTTGTTTACATCTATAATCCATCTTGAGGAAGAAACATGAAACAGATCTACAGACAGGATACTTGAAATTTGCAGTGGAAGACCAATGGAAAGGAAAAAAGAAAACAGACAATGTAAAAGCACATAAAAGGGTAGTACTGTCAATTAGAAATATTTTTTTAATGGACTATTCTTTCAATGTAAATAAAATAGTCATAAGACAAAGGCATACTGTCTCAGCTGTTAAAGAGGATATGTACATATATGTAGCTTCACTGAGAGAGGCAGAGAAAGAATTGTTGAGCCTTCATCATCATCTGCCATTATTGATTGGACAGAATTATTTCATTTTAAGACACTTACCAATTTTGGCAAAACTCTTCTTGAATTAATCACTGCACTAGAAATCAGGGAAGAACTATTTAATCAAGGCCACTAGCCCAATTGCAGGTAGAACCCCAAATCAGTAATTTCTAAACTGAAACATATTGATTAGCCAAAAATTAAGTTAATTACTCCTGAATGAGTTACTACTGAAATTAAATTAATGCTACTGAGTACCTGCAAGCCAGGAATATTCTTAAGTGTATCTTGCTAGCACAGTGATAACATGAGCCTATTCCCACTTCAGAGGCACTTACTGCTGAGCCCTGCAGGGCATCCTTTTTTCCCCAGTTGCCTCAAAATGTCAAAGGAGGTGACGAATGTATGAATACCTCCTCCAAAGTGCCAGAGCAAATGTTACTAGGCAGATTCTGGAGTCAAACAGTGACAGAATTAATAAGAGGCAGAAAAATGCATTAGACAAGTAATCAGGTTACTCAGCCAGCTCTCAGCAGAGAACAATGCCAAACAAACTGTTTTACAGCAACTCTTGGGTGGATAGTCAGTGGCGATTAGCTCATCAGTGGCTACAGGCAACGTAGTCTTCAAAACAGCTACACCCATACATCTGCCAAAGGGACTTTTCAGTCAGATATACACAGGGGATGATCTGGTCACAGGAGAAACAGCGAGAGCAAACAGTTCAAATTAAAACCCATCTCCAACATTTCATTTTTAGACTAGATCTCATTGTTTTTATTACTTCCAAGTTTTTTCCTGTGAGGTTGCAGTGTGAGCTGGAGACATTAGAAAACACATGGATGGCTCAAATGTTCAATAAAACTAAATGATGGACAGTAGATTTCTATTCTCCCAACTGTGTACCAAACTATTAAAACATTTGGGGTTAGATTCTTGGCTGCTGTAAATCTGAATAGTTCTACTTAATCCCATAGAGGTGCATCCACTTACACCTGTAAAACAATCTGACCTCGTTCAGTGATGAGAGTTTGCCTGCGTATCATTCAGGTCAGAAGCACTTGTCTCACTTGTCTGTATTTTCTTGGTTTCTGCCTTTTAATGGCTGCACTTTGCCCTTTTAGCCAGAGGGAGTTAGCAAGTAATATATTATTTTTGAATATGAATCATGTTTATGTCTCACCAGTCCAGCAACACTTCCTTTTACACTAATGAGCCATTAAAATCTGTGTTAGAGGATCACTAATCTTTCAAGAGGTTAACAGGTAGCTCATCCAATTCTAACACTTCCATGACAGAAGTGGGAATTTGGGAACAGAGCACATTTTATTAAAAAGAAAAAGAAACACACATGCAAAGAGAAATGCATTGTCAAGACTCGGGGAGCGCCTGTGTTATTTCAGGTATTTATACTGGAATAAAAGCTTTCACTCTGACCTCATTCTTTCCACTGTTTTGCCCTGCAATGTCATCAGTCTTCTGACATGATTACAGTCTTAAAAATGAACAGTATCATAAGGTCAAAGATGGGGCAGAGAAGCAAATGTTAATAGCAGTGACCCATCAAAACAGCACCTTGTAAGAGGCATCTGCTATGTATATGCCAGTCAATGGGCATGGACAGAAGGAGGCCCACTTCGGCAGAATCAGAAAAGCTCAGGTCATCGAGTGATGCCTGGTAGACTTCAGAGGGGAAGCTGGTGCTCAGACTCTATAACCTGAGTCTTAGCTACCAGGGAGAAAAATATCTCTAGTGCAAACATGATGCTCAGAGAGGTTATACAAGTCCAAGAGTGCGGCAAGGGGAATGCATGCACCCTCAGCAATTCCAGCAGTGTGCAGTGAGAAAATTGAATCCTCTACAGAGATAAAGGTGGAACGCGCCCTTGCTTTCAGCAGAAGAAAGGGAGTTTTGCTCTCCTGCCTTCTCTTTAATACCTGTTTGCGCCCTTGGTGACCTCAGCAGGCATATTTATCAACAGCCAGTAAAAAACCAGCCTCCAGGTCACAGCATCCCACATCAAGTCATATGCAGTGAAACCTCCTTCCTCAACTGCAATCATTGCTGCTTCAGCTACATCTCATCCTTTGAGATGGACCTGTACGTTCTAGGCCATCTGTGAGACTAACTGGAATTAGTCACAATATACAAAAGGGTTCAGGATACCCAGCCATGCAGCACATAATACAAGAAAACTGAAAATCAAATAGGCTTACCAACAACTCTCTGCTCTCTGCAGAAACCTGTCAGCACCACTACTCTGCGGCAAGTGACAGCAACAGGAAATAAAGGGATCCTGTCTGCTCTGTGCCCTGTTGGGACCCAATGAGATAGTATTTACTTTGTGGTACCAGAGAAGCTACCTAGGCCACAGAGGTGAATTCTCTAAAGGGCCTGCAAAACATTAGCAGCCTCTTTCTGACATATTTGGAAAAACACTGAAAAATAATTTAGTGGTCTCTTGCTGCCTGTAGCTGACATACAGTTTGGTGAGCTCTGTAGACCTATGCAGAACAGAGGCATCTGTATGTTTCCTGCTACTGCTATTCTAGCTTGGCTGTATCGCTGTAGTAAAGTAACAAAATACATACCGAATAGGAAAATTGACTGTGGCTGTTACGGAGATTCCTTAATATATTATACACAGTATTCTCCCATAAACTTTCAGCTGACAAATTATCATCACTTAGCAGATCATGGTTTTCACAGTGGTCCACTCATTACTCAAAGTTCTTGAGTACAATAATCTGCTCTGAATAGCAAATTAAGAGCATTCAAAATAGGAATGGTTTTGACTGGATGGTGAGCACACCTTCTCAGTTCCCAAACTACCTGAGTGAAACTCATTGCAGGCACTCATCAGAAGTAACTGGATGTTTAACTTCTCAAAACTCTCTGTAATTTTATGGCACGGCCTGATTTATGCAGAAGCAAAATAAACCTCTTTACGTTATAGAACAGAGACAAAAAAAAGCATCACCTCAAAAGCCCCTGCATGCACTTTCCATATGGGCATGGCAGTGAACAGTGAGGTAGAAAGAAGCATCTGTCCTGCTGCCGTCTCTAAGTTTTCATGAGTAAGAAAAGGCAAAATACAAGAACAGTAAATAGATCAAAAGTCACAGAAACTCATGAAGAAGGAAGGATAAGAAGATTTCTCTCAGAGAAGGAAAGAAACAAGATGGGGTTATAATAAAGCCTATAAAATCAAAGTGGGATAAAAGACGGTGGCTTATGCTTTCTGGTTCGGAGAACAGTGTCATAAAATCTGTGGAGAGCACATCTGTCCTCACTGTGCAGCCAGGACAACCTGAGAGAAGAGACCAGAGCTTCAGAGACCCCTTTTGGTGCACATGCAGGACATGGCAACAGCACACTGCTCTTTGCCTCTGCCTCCAAGTAAAACCACAAGTCATTCTTTCTCCAAATGTCCTAGCAAAGGGACATTAGATGAATACACATGCATATTGGGAACTGGTCCTTTGCAGGAGTTGCACAGTTGCTGTGGCTACATTACATTGCTGCTGAACAGCTCTAGTGAATCTTTGCCAGGTTCCCAAAACAATGAAAATAATTTGAAAAAAGCACCAACAAAATAAAATAAAATAAACCCTCAATAGTGAGCAGATGCCAAAAGATGCCATTTTTTAATCTTTTATAAGATACAGACAAGACTACTTTGCAAGCAGAAACGCCTTCTGTTTCTTGGTTTCTGCAGAAATATTTTCCACAAAACAAGCAGGAATTTCAGCCATTTCTTATCAATAACTGGAGCTGACTGAATCAAAGAACATCAGTTTTAAAAGCATCCTACATCATATTGTAGACTTCACTGAAAAAAAGGGTTTAAAAAGTTCAGTTACAGCTGGATGTCTAAGACATTATAAAGCTAAGGAAAAACCTATGAGGGGAGACAACTGGCTGTGGTTTAATACTGTAGCTAATTTTGTCAAACCAACTTGCCACTTTGTTTGACACACACTCTACTAGATATTGAGGTACAGCCTTCCCAGTATTTAGAAGATGAATATAGTTCTGATAAGTATCAAAGTATTATTTAAGTGTATTTAACTCTAGCTGGCATTACTGTTGGAAGACTTTACCCTTCAGTGCATCCACGTGACTGCAACAATGACAAACCATTCGACTATCTGCTCCTCATTAAGCAATGGTTCAAATGCTATTCTTGCTCATAGACTTCAAACACTACCAATAATTTTAGGAAAAGAATGCCAAAACTTTAAAAATGGGGGGGGGGAGGGGGAATCAACCTAGATGTAATCTGTCTAGAATAGACAAATGTGGCAAGCTGGTAACAGTTTACAGTGAAACTCCATAAATGGATGGCATAAAGAAGAACAGTATCAACTGCTTGTCAAGTGTAAGTCTATATGCACTATGTTCAGACTGCACTTAAGGAAATTTAAGATTAACTATTAAGAATACACTTGTAACTGCAAGAGTAGCTTTTACTGAAATATAAGCATGAAGAGTCCCTCCTTCCTACCCAAAAAGAGAGAAATCCTGACCCTTGTATTACAGTTGAGATGGTTTAGAACGCCTAAAGCAGTTTTCTTGCATTTCCAACAAATGGACCACAGCTGCTTCAAGCCCAGACACCTCCATTTACTCATGCACCTCACCTATTGAGACTGTTGCAGAAGAGGCTGGGTACTGGCGCAATACAGAAAATACTCCAATTTACAAAAAGTCATTAGATGTTTATCAATCAGAAGCATGTGACAAGCAGACTTGAGAGACATGCAATAAATGAGCACTCATTACACGTGAATGGAGTTAAAGCAGAACAAACTATATGATCACCTAATCCAACCTCCTATATAACGCTTCCTATAATTCTTCTTCCAATTATTTACCTGAAAGAAATACATCCACCAAGAAAGCATCCAGACTCTGAATATCCAAAAAGATGAAGAACCCACCACTCCTCCTGGCAGTTTGTCCCAGCCACTCACCGCTTTTGTGGTCAGAAACACAAACCTTTAGAAGAAGCTGACTTTCACTCACAGCCTCTGGTTCTTGCCTCTTCCCTGAATCACTGATATTGATCCTCCTCTGAAGGTGTAACCTTGTCACTGTTTTGAAACCATGAGTAACATCCTGTCATCACCTGCTTAACTCTTGCAACATGTTTGAAGTTGGAATTTAACAGTGAGCACAGGTGTTCAGTTTTACTCAAGCGCAAGCCACAGGGAGACAGACCTTCAGAGCTCTGGCCACACGCACCATCCAGGGCTTCCTGAGGGAAGGAGCTCCGAAACCCTCAAGCTGTGACCACCAGCTCTAAGGGCTCTGCCTTCAGCAACCAACAGGCAGTTTTCACCCTGGGGTTTCCCCTCATGCAGGCACCCCTGGATTTTGCTGAAGAACAGCCAGCCAAGTTTCAAAGCACCATCACTCACCCGCTCACTATCAGAGCCAGGACGTACGAGACAAATGTGGCTTTGGGCAAGACTGCTAATTGGAAGTATGTAATTTTGTCAAATTTTCTTGCTTTTCACAGAAAAGATACCAATGAGGAACCTAAAGAGATAACAGTAACTGTACTGGACTGCAGAGGAGCCCTAAAAGTCCTACATAGAGTCTGAAACCATCTACCTTCAAATTCATGATGTTTATACTTTCTTCAATGATAATTATTCTCATAGTTCTCCAACACCCCTGCCAAAGTACCGTTGAGTTACACTGGTGTTATGTCTGGACACTGGTATTCCATCCTACTGTAATTCTTAATTCTTATGCTTTTTTCTAATAATGCAAATAGAGCAGGTGTTCCTAGTTTATAAAATTCAGCAAATAACTGCATTGCAGGGAGGGGAGAAGGGGAGGAAAGAGAAAGACCCACATCACCAGAGGAAGCATGGGGGGGGGGGGGGGGGGGGGGGGGGGAATGAATGTTCATTTGTGTAGCAACCTTAAAAAAAAATAAAACAAAGTTTTAAAAAAAGCACTTGCATGTTTGCAAACTCCTAATCTTGACATCTTAGGGTCTCAATATAATAAATGTTAATAGTTTCAATTGCAGTCAAGTTTCTAAAATCCTTTTTGTGCTTCTTAAGAGACTTGTCTATGTCAGGCAGAGGCAGGTATACTCTGAAATACATCTGGATAAAAATAGCATCATTAAATTCAGACTGAGATGCATTTAAACAAATGAGATAAGGGGTTTTGATGCTTTTCTGTGTAGTTAACTGTATTTTGATAACACAGCTTGTCTTTTCATAAGATGTACCATGATCTCTTAACAGGCACAAATAGTCAAAGTCTCTTGCAGTCACTATGGCAGACAGACCTGACTCAACAGATAGATAACAGATTTTCTAAACACAGCCCAGGAACATGGTGTCGGACACATGCAGCTGACTGTAGAATTAGAAAAAACTTCCTTTTGACCAACGTAAAAGCAGTATTTGTCATGCGGGGTATTTATTCCTAGTAAGAAAATAGGACTCACTATATGAACACCACACAAAAAGTCTGACACGAAGCCTATTAAGAAGTAACAGAAAAATTTCTGCTGTCATCAACAAGCTTCAGATCACACCTAAAGAGCTTTTGAAGTGCTTGACAGGCTTCAGCACTGAAATTCTTACAGAAAGAGAGAGAATGAGTACAGCTTTTATAAACATATACAAAAGAGCATAAGCTCTTCAAACTTTTTGGCCAAAATGTTCTAATTAGTCTCTTGTGCAAGTTGCGGTGCCCCATTTCCAAAATGTTTATAAAATATCAGAAATTCTGTTAGTCAGAGACTTTTGTAGAGATCTTCCAAAGTAAAGGCAACATTAATACAAACTGCAGCTATACTGATAAGACTATCACTAGGAACAATCATTCTCCGTACTCATATGATTCCTGGACTCCTCCAAGGCCATCAATAAAGAGACATATAATGACATAGCTCCCAAAGGGAAGTCATCTAGTCCATCCTCCTGCCCTGGGCACAATCACTTCTGTCTAAATAATTCCTGGTCAATGTTTATCTACCCTGTTTTTAAAAACCTCAGTGATGGAGATTTCACAGCTTTGCCAAGCAATCTATTTCAGTGCTCAGCTTTCTTCACCATTAAAAACATTTCCTGTTTCCTAAATTAAATCTCTCACATTGCTGTTTCTGCCTATTCATTTTCTTCTGCCCAAGTCCACTGTGAACCATTTATTTCCAACCTCTTTGCTGCAATATTTTCCATATTTAAAAGTATCACATCTCCCCTCTATTTTAACTTCTCTAGACTAAAAGAATACAACTGATGGCTATTTCTTGGTATTTTTTTTAAATGTTCATATCTAGATCATCTACTAATTTTAGCTGCTGGATAGTATTTACCATACTTGTTTGTATTGGATTGATTAGCATGATATTCATACCATGTGTGTCTTATCAATAATTTTTAGAGTCATCCAGCATTCAAAAATATTTGAAGAGATTAATTTGTATTTTTGACATGATCAATAATAATAATAATTTAAAAAGCTGCCATCAACAAAGAAACAGAAACATAGTTTGTTGATATTAATGGGATCAAACACCCATTTTTAAATTCTTTACAAGCTTTTTCCTGATGAAGAATTGCAAGTCATTGTTTTAGAGCAGGAGAGATACAAGGATGCCATATCACCAAAGGTACATAATCAGTTTACCAGTACATCAACTCTGCATCAAATGAAGCCATAATAAATGAGGAGCAGGGAGAGGAACCCAACCCAAAACACACACATATTTAGGGGGCTAAAGCATAAAATAGATCACAGAGAATGTCTGAGCCTATAATTCAATTTAGTTGTACTGTAAAGCTCAAGCAATGAGATATCAATAAAACACCTTAAATGGTGGTCAGACAGCTTGAAATTGCCTTTCCACAGCCTTTAAAAAAGTAGATTCAGATTACCATACTGTAAACATATCTGAATACTTCATACTTCAGATTGTTTTCAGTTCCATTATAAAAAATTTCTAGGTATTATAACGCTGTATTTTATTTATTAAAAACATGTCTTCCTATAGTGTTGCATTTTTGCAAGTTTATTAGACAAATGCCCTAATCCATCTGAAAGGAGGTAACTGGTAAGTAAATCTAGTCTGACTGTGTACAAATGTGATACACATGTGTGTATATGTGACATGCTTGTGTATGGGATGTGTTAACTGTGCATTGATAAGAACAGATTAGCTGTAAGTAAAGCAAATACAAACACTGGAGCTTACTCCCAGCATCAGTGAAGGTTGCCTTGCACCACTACATCACACCAAAGAAGAAATTATGCTCTCTCATTACAGGAACATATTTGGAGGAAGGAGAAATCATCCTGAATGTTGCTGCCCTACATCTGGAGAGCCTGGAGGTTTGTTTGTGTGGCTCCCTAAGACTGGGCAACTGTTGCTCTACCAGTCAGTTCCCTGAATCAGGGCTGTTCTGTGGAACTCATTACTTGACAAATAGTTAAGTGTTTCTACTGAAATCAAACAGCATAAGGCTTCAGGCACATGCCACAGCGTACAACTTGAAGCTTTTCTTCTTTGCCAGCATTGGCTCAAAGCTTGTTGGCAGTAACTAAATTCAGTTTGGCATTTTCCCCGAAGACAAAAGATCGGAGCCAAACAAGGGTCAGAGTAGCGAGGGAAGGAGACCGAGAGAGAAGGAAGGAGACCGAGAGAGAAGGGATGAAGCTGAGACAGACTCAAGGACAGAAACCTGGAGAGCCAGACTCACTGCTTTGGATATGGAGGAGCAGATGGATACGGTGATGCCAGAAACTTCTCCTTCAGGAAGCATTACAACTCCAAGACCTTTCCAACAGTGGGAAAAATGAAGGTGGTTAACCTGATTTTCATAGCTCTGGCACAAGTTAAGTAAAGAGCTGTACCATGGCTGTTATCCCACCCATGACTGGCAACTGCTGTAAGCTACTACATACTTTGACTGTATTCAGAGCTACTCCTGGCAATTGAAATGCATATGATGTTGATGTTCACTCCAATGAAGAACTGATACAGGGCTCCGAGCTATGTGCCACTTGAATATAAAGAGAGGCCCTTGCCCTAGGAAAGTTTCAAAGTCTTGGTCTTCCCAAGCCTGAAAAGAAACTCTGAAGTCATCAGATTTATCCCCTCCTATTACAAACATCAGAAAATCCTCTTCATATTTTTGAGGACCATCTTTGGACCCAAAGCAGTTTGGTTCCTTCCCCTCCTCCCCCAGTATATTTATATACAGCACTCCCAGATCCTCTAAGCTCTTGTTTTAGTGGGTTAAAAGATATGCTGGTTTAGTAACTTCAAATTTTTCTGTCTCTGCTGAAGTACTTCCCTCAATGACTCCTACCATCATTTTTGTCTTGTTGTCGTGGTTTAACCCTAGTCGGTAACTAAGCACCACACAGCCGCTCGCTCACCCTCCCTCCTCCCAGCGGGATGGGGGAGAGAATCGGAAGAGCACGAGTAAGAAAACCCGTGGGCTGAGACAAGAACAGTTTAACAATTGAAATAAATAATAATAATAAATTGTTATGAAAAGGAAAATAACAGAGAGAGAGGAACAAAATCCAGGAAAAAAAAACAAAAAACCCCAAGTAATATAACTGCACACCACCTGCTGACCAACACCCAGCCAGTCCCCAAGCAGTGATCACTGCTCCCCGGCCAACTCCCCCCAGTTTATATACTCAGCATGACATCATATGGTATGGAATAGCCCGTTGGCCAGCTTGGATCAACTATCTTGGCTGTGCCTCCTCCCAGCTTCTTGTGCACCCGGCAGAGCATGGGAAGCTGAAAAGTCCTTGACTAGTGTAAACATTGCTTAGCAACAACTACAGCATCATCATGTTATCAACATTATTCTCATCCTAAATCCAAAACAGCACTGTACCAGCTACTAGGAAGAAAATTAATTCTATCCCAGCCGAAACCAGGATGCTAATTCACAGCTTATTCTGTGATCACTTTACATAGGCTAGTCAATCTTCTTCTCAGCTGCTTGAACCTGTGCTTCACTTTTGTAAAGAATACAGCAGTAGTATATGATACTCTACAGTTAAAAAAAAAAAAAAGACACACTGCCTTTGAGCACCATGCAATGTCATTCAGAGGGATAATAAAAACAAATGGGAACCTACCTTCTCCATAAAATGAGAGTCTCATTTTAAAAGTAATCTGTGTTGAAGTTTCAGTCATGTCAACTCAAGCACACCCACACTTTCCAGTTTTGACTTTGCCAGCTATCTTTCCTAGTGACTCTTTACACGCTGGGTCACAGCTAAGACTAAAGTCATCTTAACTTAGTGGGTGTGCACACAGATGAAGCACACAGGGGCACATTGACCATAGTGAGGGATGTTAATAATGGTATGCATTCATAAAAAGAACACAAAGCATTGTGGCTCTCTAGCCTAACTTCTAAAGGTGCCACCTAATGGCAAAAACATCCAGAGCACAACATCCTCCTGTAGATCTCTCAAGAACTGACAGCCTTCTCTTTCCTGAATCACAGGAATAAAATGATTCCATGACAGTAAAGTCTTTGAAGAAGCAAAAAGCTGCATAAGTGAATTTTCCAAAAGAAACAACGATGCCTAAATTTCAGATAGTTTCAATTGAAATTACCTTCCTGTTATCTTTTGAAAAATCTTACCCATTATCAGTCTACCCAAAGCTGTACAGCAAGGAAATATCTGAACTGTTCCTTAACTTACGCCTCAAATATAAACTATTTTTAATACGGTGAAGAGAGATACTGCTCTTAAAGTCATCCACTAACTTTCCCGTGAATTCTCTCACTTTTATAAGGGAGCCCGACTGACACAGTAAATATGTTTCTGTTGAAGTTGTCCCATAAGCCACACCTTCACTGCTCTCTCTAGGTGAAGTTCCCTCTGGTGTCAAAAGGTCTATACACCATCTCAGTAACCTGTGTGTGTAGGTATGCAGAATTTTTTGTTAATATTATGCCAGAATTTTGTTAATATTATGGGCTACAAAAAAAACCAAGGAAAATCACTCATTTTCTATTTTTATAACTTGTGGTTCTGTCTCACCTACCCTCAAAAGCAAAGGCCCTTAGACTAAAGCCTGAGGGACTTCTTACAAGCTGCTGCCAGTCTACACCAACTGCAGATTGGACACATACCTTGGACACCCTTGCCTGGAACAGGTTCTTTGAGTTCAAGAGACACAGGACAGGGTGTCCTGGAAAGAACACCCACTCTCTACACTCCTCAAGCTCCTTTTTCTTGCTACGAATAAACAAAAAGGTTGCTAAAGAGCAGTAGCATGATGTGACTAAGGAAAACTTGTTTGCTTCAAATGGAAAAATGATTTCCTGTGGAGGACACCAAGTGCTCTCATTTGTGCTATGTTCCAGATGAAAACACTGACTGTGCCCAGACTTTAACATTATTATAGGAAGAACTCTGACTTTCAAAATAACTCCTTTATTAAGACCGATTAAATCCTGAGAAGTTATTTTAAATGCTTTGGCCAGAGAGGCAAAATTATGTGAGACTAGGTCATGTTTTTGAAAAGCAGATGCCTGCTGGAGCTGACTAAACCTCATTCATTTCTTCAGCAAGAGCTAGTGCAGGCTAGAGAGGAAGCAACACCTTTGTGCGACAGGTATAGGAGAAGAAGGAAATCATAGGCTCATCCTTGGCTGGAGCCATCCTGCTTCCTCAGCCTGTGAGAAAGCCCACAGGGAACTCGGGCCTCGCCTGGCTGTGGATCACTTGCTGAATGCCCAGCACCACATAGAGAATGTCCTCCTGAGTACAGGAACTTCAGCTGTGTCTCATTAAGGTATGGGGCGCTTGACAACACCAGTACTTGTCTAGCACCGCAAATCCTAAAATCAATCATGTGCTTCCAGGCATGCAAAATGACTCAGTTTCCACTGAGACGCCATAGTACTGACTCTTTGCCTTCTCTTCAAAAGCTAAATTAGTTCAGGAGTGACACTTAAAACATAGCAAGGAGTTCCCTAGTTTTAGATTATCATGTCAGTAACTTTCAGAGTTACCACAGGCACATTACACAGCTGTGAACACCAGAAAGCAAAGGGTTTGCTCCATCCTGAGCTGATGTCCCTCAATTGCTCTCTACTGGAGCGCCTCCTGCTCTGGGTAAAACCCCTACAAAGATCCCTATTAACTAATACCTGCACACAAAGAAATATTGCAAAGGGGAGCTACATCACCAAAGCTTCGAGAAAGAGCAGTCCCTCCCCTTTCTGTAAACACAAAGTCTCTAAAGGGCGTTGTGCCTTAAAAGCCAGGCCTTACTACAACATGTCTTTTACAATAGCAAAACTCAGAGTGACTAAATAAAACAGTACAAGAATAGAGGTGATATAAACAACCCTTACCTCTCATCAATAATGTCCTTTCCTCCAGGCTTCTCTCACCTCAGCAGCTGCCTCACTTGCGACAACTGACAGAGTTGGTCATCTTCCAAATCCACAGAGGATACATCTTTCTTCCCATTATGTCTGAGGTCCAGCTCCACGCTTAATGCTTGTCCCTTCTGCAAGCTCTCCATCACCACTATGTAGCCTGAAGAGGGGAAATGCCTTCCCAGGGCTCCCTCAGATTGTTCTAATTGAGTGTGATGCCCTGACCATGCTCAGTTGCGCTCAGGGAAGAACTTCTCCCACCTGAGACTTCATCTGGTTCAGAGAGCAGCAGCCAGGAGCAGATAAATGAGTAGATTTCCTCTCTTTCCCCTCGCTACAGCCTAAAAAAATAAAGGAGATTAGCAGTAATGTATCGGGTTTACATAACAAAGTGTTGGCAGCGGGGGTGCTGCAGGGGCCTCTGTAAGGAGTGGCTGGGGCTGCCTGGTGCCACAGCGAGCGGGTTCCAGCGGCTCCAACAGCCCCACCGCTGAGCCCCTCAGCCAAGATGGTAGCGCCTCTGGGAAAATGTGTTTAAACTGCATGGTGGTGTGAGGAGGAAAAGTGTGAGAAACAACTGTATGAAGAGCATGGTCAGAGAAGAAGGGGGTGGAGAAAGTGCTCCAAGTGCTGGAGAGGAGATTCCCCTGAAGCCAGGGAGAGACCACAGTGGAGCAGATGTCCGCACTGCAGCCTGTGGAGAGACCACGCTGGAGCAGGTATTCTGCATCACTTTCTGAAGACTGCATATGCAGGGCAATCATAGCAAATTCTGAGCAGCCACTTCTTTTAATGGAGTTAAGTGGTTTGCACTGGTCAATGGCTTTCATTAAGATCAGCTCTAGTTCAACATAAAACAGGCAAAATGTCAGTCTGAACTCTAACAGAAACACAGGTAGAATAACTAAAGATGGCGTAAGCATGTGTGACATAGGGTCCCTTATATCGCTCTCAGTCTGCCAGGATGATACGCATTTCACTGAACTTCACCCTTCCATGCTTATAGCCGAGTTATGCCCAAGGCTCACTTCATAGGTGGTAGAGAAGAAAAAGCCCTTCTAAAATATGATTCACTTCATCCTAAATCAATGTCTGAAGCAGGTCAAATGAATGATCCCAAAAAGCACCTGTTTCTCTCCACTGGCTAAAAACGAAGCCTAATTCAGAAGGTGAAAAATTTGCATCGTACGTACCAAAAAGAGATGAGGCGAGTCTCACGTCTAACGACTGCTTGGTCCATTCTGTGCTGGTTTACCAATACTTCTAACAGACGCATAATGCAATACGTTCAGAGTCTCTAGCACAACCCACAAAAATGAGCATTTATACTATGCTAGGTCATACAAGATGTGTTCCACTGAAATGTTTTGCAAAAAAAACAGACTTCTAAGATTATCATTTGACTCACAAACACTCAATGGCCTGTGACCTGTTGAGGCATTTACTACAAGTAGGATAGTAAAATATGAAAATATTGATCAGCAGTAAGGGAAAATACATTCAGAACTCACACAAGGACTGAGAAAGCCCAGCTTGGTACCACAGAAATACAAGACATCAGCTTCGCACACCATACTGGAATTGAAACGGAGTGATCAGGCATTCCTAATGTGATTAAGTGACCTGATTTCATGGTTTTTAAAAAGTAATTGAGTTGAGTCAAAATATGATTTGAGTGGCTTTGGTGCCTTATGCATCACAGGTCAGTAAATCATCACTCATGAGAGGTACCTTAACCCTGAACTGTATGGGGTTTGAATCAGGTTTCAACTCTGAGGAAGGACTTTGTTTCAAAGTGAATTCAAAACTCTCTCCTTTGCAACTCTTTTTATCCTTGGGTGACAGACTGGGGCAAGGCAGCTTTCTATTTACTGTAGCCCAGTCTGATCCACTGAGCCCTACACCGTCCTAGTGTTACTTCAACACCTCCAAGTGACATGTGGTGCGACATGACTAATATTTATCGTGACAATCTTTTTATAATACCCTTCCTATGTTAAACCAATCTCTTTTCTCAACACTTTGAGTAACATGAGGATGCCCCACTTGGCTTTGCAATATGTGACTTTTATGCACTTCCTTTCTATGCATTGACATTTCTGGGAGAGGTCTGCCTCAAAAAATCAAAGCAGGAGGATTGGAAACAACACCACGGATGTTAAATTGCCAATGAGTTTAGGGCTCTGAGTCTCATCTAGAAAATATTCTATTCTGGTACATTAGTTGCATCGTATGACCTAATTAGCAATCTCACTGATTCAAATAATAACAAAAAGAATCCTAGAAAGATGGCAAATAAGATTCCACTACACAAAGGAATTAAGAGAGTGCTGTGCCAGCTCTCGTGACATATTCTACCCCAGAGATATCTGAATCATAAAAAATTGGCTTACCTACTTTGGCAAAACTTAGATTCTACCATGACTTGGGGAAGTTACCAAGATATAATTAAGATAGCAGTATTGTCTTATCGTCATTGACTTAGATTTATGGTTTTCTGAGAATTTCATAGAAACATAGAATACCAGGTTGGAAGGGACCTCTATAATAATCTGGGCCAACCTTTCTTGGCAAAAGCAGAGTCTAGACAAAATGGCCCAGCACCCTGGCTGGCTGATTCTTAGAAGCGTCCGATGTTGGGGAATCCACCACTTCTCTGGGGAGATTATTCCAATGGCTGATTGTTCTCATTGTGAAAATTTGAGGATTTAAAAAAAAAAGTTTATAACAAATTATTGGAAGCAATCTTTAGTAAATTCTGCCCTGGGTTTGATGCAATATATGATAATATTTCAATCAATAAATTCCAATATGCATCTTTATGTGAATCTATAGGGAATTCCATGGCTAATGGATGTTTTCTAGGAGAAAACAGGTAAGGCAGTGAAATGTTTTCCTTTGATGGCCTCAGGTGAAAATTCCCACAGAGCACAGAACGTCCCAGTTGTGCACATGACAAGAAGTGACCTCGTGGTAAGGTCTGCATAGAGCCTGTGTACCACAGGCTGACCTCTGCCTCCTGCCTCATCCCACTGACCCAAGGACATGGCTCGTGGCTCACACCCCACGTGTTTCCATACTGCTCTGGGATTGGCTGGTATCCATGTTTTGAATGCATCGTGCCCACATGGTATGAGAACAGCCTCTGATTGGCTCCCCACTTCCTTCCCATAAGGAAGATACAGGTACACTTTCTAGATGTCTATATAGAAAGATATCTATATTTTTTTCTATAGACATATATAAAGATCTAGAAATTCAGTGTAATAAGGACAATAAGGAAAAGGCCCAGAAGGTTTCCCCCCAAAGACCACACAAACCCGAAGAACCAGCCAATGGTTCATGAATCAGAAAGTTTTATTTCAAGGTCGGTTTCAGACAGAGAGGGCAGGTGGCACGGGGCTCCCGTCGTCCACGGCTGTGGGGAGCCTCGAGCTGCCTGTGGGACCCTGGCGCGGTGCAGAGTGGGGCTGTGTGTGCTTGGTTGCGCTTAGGTCCATGGCTTTGTGGAAAGCGGCAGAGATCTCTGGCTGAGTGTCTGCGGAGGGAGGGGACGGGAGTGCGCCATGGTGTGGTCCTGTTGCTGTCTGGGCCTGTGTCTGTCAAAGGCAGGATAAGAAGCAAAGGGGCAGGCACCCTGGCTCACCATGGGCAAGGCCTGCCCAGGGCTCTACCAGACTCTTGATGCCTTAACTTAGTGTCATCGTCCTTTCAGAAGGTAGTGAATGTCTCTGGCTGAGTGACTGAGGACAGGAGCGTGCCATGGTCTGGTCCTGTCCTTGTCTGGGACTGCAGCTGTAAAAGGCAGGATAAGAAGCAAAGGGGCAGGCACCGTGGCTCACCATGGGCAACTGCCCAGGGCTCTGCCAGACTCTTGATGCCTTAACTTAGTGTCATCGTCCTTGTAGAAGGTAGCAAATCTCTCTGGCTGTGACTGAGGACAGGAGTGCACCGAGGCCTGGTCCTGCCCCTGTCTGGGCCTGCAGCTGCAAAAGGCAGAATAATATCAACAAACAAAAGGAGCAGCCACCCTGGCTCACCATGGGCAACCCCTGCCCAGGGCTCTCCCAGCCTCAGGCCAAGGCTGTCAGTACCACATCTCCCTGGCAGCCAGGAGACACCCATCCTATGGGGGGATGGGCCACCACCAGCCATCCACCCACTCTACAGTGCCACTGCACCACTAGGTTGGTGCCAAGAGCTGGTGTCATTTTTGATTCCTTAACTTTGTGTCAGGGTCCTTGCAGAAGGTGCTGAATCTCTCTGGCTGTGGCCAAGGATGGGAGTGCGCCATGGTGTGGTCCTGTCCCTGTGTGGGCCTGCGTCTGTCAAAGGCAGGATAAAAAAAAAATGGGGCAGGCACCCTGGCTCACCGTGGGCAAGGCCTGCCCGGGGCTCTGCCAGAGTCCTGAGGCCTTAACTTAGTGTCATCGTCCTTGCAGAAGGTAGCGAATGTCTGTGGCCGAGGACGGGAGTGCGCCATGGTGTGGTCCTGTCCCTGCGTGTTCGTGCGTCTGTAAAAGGCAGGGTAAGAAGCACAGGGGCAGGCACCCTGGCTCACTGTGGGCAAGGCCTGCCCAGGGCTCTGCCAGAGTCTTGAGGCCTTAACTTAGTGTCATCGTCCTTGCAGAAGGTAGCGAACGTCTCTGGCTGCATGGCCGAGGACGGGAGCGCGCCACGGTCTGTTCCTGTCCTTGTGTGAGCCTGCAGCCCTGGAAGACAAAGGAGGAGCAGCCGGCATCTGTCGCGCCACGGGCAACCCGGGCCCAGCAGCCCTGCCCTCCCCTCCCTTCCCCTCCCTGCCCTCCTCCCTGCCTGGCCTCTCGCCTCAGCCCTCGCTCACCCGCCTGCAGCCTGGGCCGTCTGACCGGTCCGGGGCGGCTGTGTCACCAACCCCCTGTGTCACGGCCAGCGGCAGCGTTCTGCCCACTGTTACACGGGCACCGCATCAGTGGAGGGAGCCAGGACTGATGGGAGGCCCAGCCCTTGGCTGCCCAGGGAAAAAGTGCTGTCGCTCTTCAGCCTTGTTCAAATGCAGAGGGAAGGACAAACCCCACAGCTCAGGCCCATGGGGTAAATGGCCGACATGGAGAGCCTGCTGTCACCCCTGTCTGTCTGGGGACAGCCTCGTGGCTGGGGCTGTGGTCACCTCACAGCCCCTCTCTGTCCTGTCCCACCCCACCTCCCCTGGGCCTCCTCCTTGCTGTCAGGGCTGGGGCAGAGCGAGGTGAAGCTCAGCATTGGGGTGCAGACAAATAAATGTGGTGTCTAAACACCAGGGAGC